>NW_025407966.1:229384-668036 GCF_008403515.1 Naegleria fowleri
GTGATTGCAGAAGATTCAATTTCTGTGTATCGTAACCCTGATTATTTTACTTTGAAGATTGAAGGACAAAGTACTGAAGGTGTACAACCATACAATTTTACTCTTCCTGTCAAGTCCAATTCCCATTTTCAAGATGAACTTGAAAAAGCATTCAAACAACTCGAGCTCCCATTCCATCGTGGAAGAAATGCATCAGGAGATTCATTCTACAGTAGTCAAGGAAGAAGAGATGACAATTTTGATGATGACAATGAATATATTGAAGGAAAATTGCAGACATTGGGCGTGAAAGCAATCGAAATGGAATCTTTCCATTTGCTCGATTTGGCCCGTTGCTCGAAGACCATCTCCGTCAAGGCTTGTGCCGCTACTCTCGTATTAGCTCAACGAGTTAAAAATGTATTCATTGATGTAAATTTGAAACATAGCAGAGAAGAACTCATGGGCAAAGTTGGCCTTGAGGCTATTGTCAACTTGCAATTGTAGACTATGTCTTGTTGTCGTTATTGTTCGATCATCATGAATAACTAAAAAAATAAAACAATTTGATATGTAAAGGGAATTTATTTTAGTTTGTTCAAAGAATTATTATTATTTGAATTGTTGATCGAAATTTCTTGAAATCAACTGGAAATAATTATTTACATAGAATAAATGTTCCAAGAGAAGGTGGTTGTGCCATACTTTTGATGTTCGTCATCCTCAAAATTATCGAAATGCATACTTCTTTTTTCTGTTTTGGCTTTCTCTGTATCTTCTGTATGCTTCACGCAAATGCTTAGGCTCGATGGGTGTATTCAAATTGTCTCCCCATTCTTTCTGTATTGCTTTTGCCAATTCTACCATTTCTCCCACAAAAACTTTGGCAACACCTGCAATAATAATTTCTGCATGCTTGTTTGCAGTGACATTGGAAGATCCACTAATTAATCTTTTCACTACAGGTTTAAATGTACTCCGAATGAAGCATTCATATCTTTCGTATTGAGGATGATCCGCACTAGAAAGCTGTGCAATTAGTCTTTCTTTCTTTTCACTCTCCCGTTTTTCCTTTAATTTTCGTAGTCTTCGCTTTCTTTTTTTGATTGATGATGCCATTGAAGCTGACACCCCCAAATTTGCAATTTCTTCGTCATCATCTTCAGGACCAAGATACATGTCATTTCTTCTCATCATATCACCTCCGTATTCATCTTCGCTAATTTCACTTCCTCCACTTTCACTTCTTGATTCATCATCATCTTCATACTTTTGTCTGTTAATTTCATTATTATTTGATCGAAAATTATCTTCGTCATCGGAGCGATTGTATCGCAAGGCTGTTGTTCCCAAATCTTGGGCAGAGAATGTTGAAGGCAAGGAAAATGAACTCATTTTTTTTATAAGCGAAAGTTCAAGTAATTTGATCTGCAATATTCTTTAAAACAAAGTTGAATACCTTACATTCGTTAAATTTAATACTTTCAACCAGGATATTTAGATTTCGTTTCGAAATTTATGTCGTCTGTGGTTCAACTCGAATAATTATAACGAAAATACATATGAATTTTTGATTTTTCTCTTTTTTTATTGTTTTTTGTGCATTTTCATGAACAACCAATTACTCTTGTTGAGGTGAAGAGGCCAATCTGATCTTCTCATATCTCTTATCATCAATGGCCTTCTTCATGATGCCAAGTGGTGAAAAGTCCTCACCTTCCAACACTGCCTTCATGATGCTTGGTGAGAATCCACCAATCATGGCTACTCCTTGTTCATGGGCGTCATTGGAGACAAAATCTCTAGAACTACCATTCACGTTCCAAAAGACAATTCTTGGAATGTCATAACCAGATTGCTTGTACAAATTCTTCATGTAATCAAAGTTAGCCATGCTTGATCCTGCTGCACTATCAAACTGCATGTCACTAATAACATAAATCGTGGTTGGCATTTCTTCTTGAGTAAGTTTGTTCTTCTTTGCCTCGTTGAGAATCATTTCAAACACCTTGTAAAAGTTGGTGCTCATACCCCATGGCATACGCATAATTTCTTGGACTTTGTCATGAAGAGTGGTCGATGTGATATTGATGAGTTGAGGATCCTCATGGAAGGTAATTAATCGACCCTTAAATGGAGGCATGCTTAGGTGTGAAACGAGTAAACCAATACTGATACAAACTTGCATTGGAAGACCACTCATGGATCCAGAGACATCACAAACAGCGAGAGCATGATCCATGGTACCTAATTTTTCGACCCTCTTCACAATTTCCTTCCATTGCTCTTCAAGAATGGTATCTGTGTCTTGAGAATGAGATCTGTGCATGAATTGAGCAACAATTTCATGAGGTTCCACAGTAGAGGCGTTGACTTTGACTTCACCTTTTTGTAACTTGCTCATATATTCTTCAAATCTTTCCTTATCGTGCTTGAGGAAAGCCTTTTTGAGTTTGTTCATTGCAACACCAGGTACCTTGCTGTACTCAATCGCGTCCCACTTTTTCAAACACATCAATCGCTCAACCACCTTGATGTATTCACGAAGTGGAGAAATGTAATTCTTTCTATACTCAGCCTTCTTAATTCCCAACTCTTTGCAAATCAATTTCACGGCCGAGTACTTTTTATCGTGTTTGCAATTTTCAGAAGGAGCCCACTTGGCACACAAGGTAACAGGCTTTCCTTCATGCATGGCTTTGAAATCTTCCTGTAATTGAGTAGCAAACATCTTGGCAATGGTTGGACCAATCAATCCCTTCTCATTGTTGATATGTCGCAACAAGTCTTCCCATCGTCCATATTCTGGTAAGAGAGATAAATTACAGAGAACATCTTCTGGATGATGATCAATGAGCCAGTTCAAAGCCAAATGGAAAAGATCTCGTTCTCCTTTACCTCCTCGGCAATCTCTCATATAAAACACAAGTTTGAGAGTATCTAAAGGATCTTCCTTCCAGGAAGCCTCGAGTAATTGATAGAGAAAACTTTCTTCCAAACCTCTCACTGTTTTGAAGAATAAATCCACTCGAGCAGATCCAGTGCTAGCATGAGAAGGAGCACATTGTTTGGTAGTGATCATTTTGATGATGATGATGAAATTGTTGTTTTTTTGAACGTGATTGAAATTGAGTTTCTTTTATATCTTTCTGAGACACAATCACGTCGATTGTTTTTTTTAAAATTAGAACTTGAAGATGCAAATTGCAAATACCGAACGACGTTCAGGAGTTCAATTTTGCATTCACAAACTTTTTGATTGGCTTTCAGGAACAGAGAGAGAGCGACGGGAAGACCAACATTTGTGGAAAATGCCATATTGAATGTTAGGCACATTTGTTCAATTCTACATTTCTTTTGATTGATTGAGTACTTGATGAGAGTTTGGATGTTCGAAATTGATTTTTCTTTGGCTATTAATGTTGTTGGAGATGATGAAAAAATCATTGGTGAAGCGAAATATTTTGTTTGTGTTTTTTCTGTCATGACACGGCTGGTGAATGAAGTTTCTTTAGTATTTGTTGTTGAGTTTCGGCATTTTGAATGACTAAATTGAGAGTGTTGGTCTTGCTGTCTGGGATGTACCAGTGTTCAATAACTGATTCAAATCTTTTTAGAATAAATTTAACAAATGAGGATGAGATATTGCTGTCCGAGTAGATTGAGATTGAATTAGTTTGGTTTTTGGGTTGACCAGTTTGTTCAATTTCGAGTTGAGGAGTTTCTAAATGTTTAGTTTCCTGTTTTGGTTGTTGGGTTGGTTCAGGTTTTGGTTGAGGGTGAATTTTTTGCGCTTCATTTTGAGCTTGAGAAATTTTAATTGTTGATTGTTCAGGTTTTGGTTGAGTTGGTTTTGTAACTTCAATTAATTGCTGTACTGTTTGTGTGAGCGTCTTAACAGCATCTTGCAGTTCTTTGATTTGTTGTTGTTGTTGTTCTAAGTGGTTTATGAGTTCTTTGATGGTTTGTTGTTGAGTCATTTTTTTCGATTCGGCAGGAATGCAAAAAAAATGTTAACAAGATCTCTCAGCACACATCCTCTGCGAACGCTGCCACGACTTGCATCTTGTTTATGCTCCTCAAGCCATCATCATCACGGTCATCATCCACTCCTATCAACAAGAAATTTCTCCCTTCTTCACCACAACACCTTACAATTTCTTCAAACATCACACAACAATGATTCTTCATCATTTCCGAAAATTGTTTTATTCGAAGGAGAGAATATCATGACGTCCAAACACAAATTATGTGATCGATTGAAAAAAGTTGGATATGCCGTAAATTTCATGACACCACATAATAATTCATTATTTGCAGGAGAGTTGTTACATAATACGTTCGATGCAGAAGAATTATTTTCAACGTCATTAATCCAACATTTTCTTTTGAATTATTACGGTCATTTAAGTAAATTTTTAGAGAATCCCGAGAAATTCTTTGCTGAAAAGGGAATTAAGAATAATGTTGTCTTTTGTGATGTAAGTGTGGAATGTGACTTTCACAATTAGATTTCAAATTCTTAAATGATGGAATTTTTCGAATTAATATTTTGAATTAATGGTGAATTTACTTTATTTAACGAAACAATCGAACGGTATTAATCAAAATAGGCATCTCCATTATATCCTCTCATCTATGATCCCAATATCGAGAGTGAAGTTCAAAATCCTAACAACAAAGTTGGAGAGCTCTTTCATCATACTCTTCAAATCATGAAAGAAAGAAATGTTCTTGTCATGCAACTTTCTGCAGACAGACATGAAAGTGCCTATCGTCTTGGAAATCACAAATACTTTTATACAGAGGATTGGGCTGATCATCAAGAAAAACAAATTGAATACGATCCAACGACTATTCACATCAAAAACAAACCTGTGGAGCCACTCTCCACTTCTCAATACGATGGAAAATTTCATTACTTTAATGGTACTTATCTAAAGGATGAATTTGAAATTGTAGACTTTGTCTATCACAAATTTAATCAGTTGGCTTCCACTTTTTATGGAAGCAAGGGAATTGAGGTAAGACCATTAGAAACCACTGACACACAACAAGCATGCTGTCTTCTTCTCGAGAACCATTTGGGCATTAAATTCACTCTGCCCTTCTCCAAAGTCTCTGTAAAAACTTGATAGTGACCACATTCATTGAATAGGATGAAAATTATGGACAAACGACTCTTCAATAGGTCATTTGGAAGAGGGTGACTCTCTCCATTCATTTTGTGCCCCCAAAGAGAGAATATATCAAGCTATTTAATTTAGCAGTTAATTGTTGACACAAACATTAAAAAATGTCTTCTCGATTCCGTACTCTCATCACAAACGCCACTCAACTCGTATGCGTTTCATTCAATAAAAACGTTACTCTCCTGAAAGGAGCCGAACAAAACACCATTGAGATTATTTCAAATGGAGCCATGATTATTGGACATGATGGTAATATTGCTCATCTCGGAACCACTCAAGAAATTCAACAAATTATTTCTCGAATGATTTCATCATCAAATAATAATAATAATAATGAGAATAATACGACTTGTTCACTCTCAGATCTCTTTGAAACCATTCTTGATTGTACCGGAAAGAGTGTTATTCCAGGCTTGGTGGACTCTCATACTCATCCCGTATGGAGTGGAGATCGTTGTCATGAATTTGTTTTGAAATTACAAGGAGCCACCTATATGGACATCCATAAGATGGGAGGAGGAATTGGTTTTACAGTAAAACACACTCGTGAATCATCGGAAGAGGATTTATTGAATTTACTCATTCAGAGAGGTCGTAAAATGTTGCGCAATGGTACCACGTTGATGGAAGGAAAATCTGGATATGGACTTGAAACAGAAACGGAAGTGAAAATGTTGAAAGTATTACACCAAGCCAATAAGAAACATGTGGAATTGGGTCTGCCAGAAATTGTTTCAAATTATTTGGGAGCTCACTCGGTTCCCAAGACCACGAATTTGCAAGATTATACTCGACAAATTTTAGAAGAACAAATTCCAGCACTTGCTGAAATGATTGAGAAGGATGAAATTGGACCAAGTTTGATTGATGTTTTTCATGAAAAGGGAGTGTTTGAAACTGAAGAGACGAGACGTGTTCTTTCTGCAGGAAAAGAAAAATTGAGACTTGCCATTAATTTTCATGGAGATGAATTGAACCCAATGGGAAGTGCAGAGTTGGCCTATGAATTGGATGCATTGGCTGTGTCTCATTGTGAACATGTGAGTGATAAGGGTATTGAATTGATGGCTGAAAAGAATATTTGTGCTACATTGCTTCCAACAACAGCTTACATTTTGAGAATTGCATATCCACCAGCAAGAAAGATGATTGAAAAGGGAGTACCTGTTGTCTTGTCCACCGATTTTAATCCAAATGCTCATTGCATGTCTTTGCCTTTTGTGATGAATTTAAGTTGTGTGAACATGAGAATGACCTTAAATGAGGCGCTTGTGGCTTGTACGTTGAATGCAGCTGCATCAATTGGTAAGGCAAGTACACATGGTAGTTTGGCTGTGGGAAAGAAAGGAGATTGTGTTATTATTAACCATCCAAATTGGGAACATTTAATTTATGAATTGTGTGACTCACCAATCTTACACGTCATTATGAATGGAAAAGTTGTCTACACAAACCAACAACTTTAGAGAATACATTAAATTATTTATTGAATTATCCATTATTGAATTTTGACATTTACAATTTCAAACAAAAAAAAATGGGCAACTCAGCAGTAACGAGAGGTAGGCATTCAAAGCACGAAAAGATATTGATTGAATCTTTTGCTTCGGATTTCAGAAAAACAAAGCGATGATCCATGCCACAAGCTTGCATGTAGGTTTATAATTTTATCTTTAATTTTTGAACTATGAATTCATTTAATGAACATCAATCTCTTAATTAAAATGTAAATATATTAATAATTTTACACCCAAACATGCAGGTAAAATACAGACTTGTCTCACCAACAATAATTTCAATCAGAACAAATGTGATGAAGAAATGAAAGCGTATAATGATTGTGTGAAAAAGTTCGCAGAAAAGAAAAAACAAGAGCAATTACAATCTCAATATGAAAAATAATTTAATAATTTTTGAATCATTATTATTAACAACAGAACACAATTTTCTTAACCATAACCAATAACACTAGAGCAATGACTGCCAAACACCAAATCTTGGTAATAAAACTAGTTTTTGTGGAAAATAATTCCAATCCGTCCACAATGGCCTTGAAACTTTTCATAACAATCGAATAAGCAAAATCTAGATAAGTTCCTCCTGCCATTTCTGAAGGATTATTAATTTGTTGAACATCAATTCCAGAGGAAGAATGGGAGCTGGTCTGAATGAGATGTGACACAACTTTCTCGTCTTGGCTCTCTAGAACTTGAATGTAATGCAGGCATCTAGAATTGTGAATCAAGTGGCCGGTAGCATTTCGGGCAAGTAGTTGACTTGCTTGATCGCCATAACCAGGAATTAGTCTAAGGAACAAAGATTTGATTTCTAACTCAAATTGCTTGCTAACAGGAAGTTCGTACCAAATGCATTCATGCTTGTATCGTTCTTCATAGGCAGTTTTTGTCACTTTTGCTAAATGAGAAGACGCATTTACATGAATGTCAAATGTAATTTGTTGCTTCTCTGTCAAGTCATAAGCCATATTGAGTGTAAACATAATACTACAGTAAAGTATGAGGGTAATTAAGGTCTTGTGAGTGATAGAAAAACCATCTTTGAGAAGAGAAGTCAACCACAAACTAAACATGATACCACTCATGACTCTGTACCAAAACAGTAAGTTGTTGATATTATAAAATTCAATTAATTGTAGTAAAAGTTGATTGATGATAGGTTCATCTGGCATTGTATCCACGGTTTGCCCTCCGTCAGTAATTGCAGGAGAAATAGCTTCCATTTTCGATCTCTTAGTTCTTTCCTGCTCTCGAAGTTTTTTCAAATGCTCAACAAGTTTTGCTTTTTGTTCTTCATAGAGATTGAGATGCTCCATTGATTGATTTCTAATGTGGGAAATTTGATGCTGCAATTTAATGACCTCTTTGAGCCTGTATTCAGCCTTTTCTTTCTTTGAGTTAGAGTAGTAATACAGAGCATAGTTAATTCCAGCAACTGCACCACTAATAATACCACCTGCATGTCCAGCAAACACAACAGGAGCCAATGGAGGAAATATAAGAGTAGAGATTGTGCTCAATGCAAAGCATGAAGCGCCAACAAACATGTTGGTCTTTGATCTTTCAACACTGCCACTAAAGAAGTCAGAGTCTTTTTGTATCTGGCTTTTGAGAGAATTCATTTGATCGTTGAGTTTTTCAATTTCTGTTTGGACAGATTCTTGCAATTTCTTGAATTTTTTGGTGAGAGATAGGAAATTCTTATCAAAGCTGTCGTTTAAAAGAGATTTCTCAACAAGTAACACGAGTGATTGAGAGTTTGAGGTGGTTTGAGTAAATCGTTCCTGGGTGATGATAAGGTTTGACATATGTTCAAGAATGGAAATCATTTCATCCAATTTCTTGTGGATTTCTGTTTGATCTCTCTTGAAACCTGCTAATTGTTCAGCTGAATGATGGAAAATATCTTCATAAATCCACAACTCATATAATAACTTGACTGTTTGAGCAGATGATGCAACAACGAGAGCCCACTTTGTGACCGTACAAATATTTTTCCATGAAAAGAATAATCCCATTCTCTTTTCCAATAAATATTTAACGGCTTCAGCTTTGGCGACTAAGTTTTCCTTGTTAGTAATAAAGACTTCAGTGGCGGAAGGTTCAGCACCAGATGCTATTTGTTTGATCGTGTCTGAACCTCGATTAGAAATAAAACTAGTGAGTCCTGTCCACATATTATTTATATTTTGTGCAAAGCCTTTGTTATAGTTATAAGCTAGCAGACCTAAATTTGTAGCTACAAGAAAAGCACTCTCTGGAGTGATAGCTGTTGCAGATGGACGTTGATTGTTATTATTATTATTACTATCATTCGTCCGACTTTCATCATTTGTTTCCGATATTATTGTTGTTTTGGGATTAATCATGATTGAAGAATGGGACGATGATCCATAACAAGTGATCCAAACCATCCCTCGGGCTGATAAAATACTAAAAATCGTTATCAGAACAAGCACTTTGTATCCGAGAAATGGTTGAGGACGATGATGATGAAGGCCACACCCAAGCCTCGTCTTGTGTTTCATTTTTTTGAACACTTCCATAAATGTTATTGTTAATGATATTCTCGAAACTAATTAATAGAACAACTTGAATCAAAGAACGTCCTCTTCGATGGTGTCATACGAACGTCCAAGAGTCAAAACGAATACACAAACCCTTAAGCATGCATCTTTAATTCAATCTTTCAAAACTTTCAAATTCCCAATCTTTTTGCACAACGTCAACAGATGTTACAATTTTTACCTTGTTATTAAATAGCCAGAAGGCGTTGAAATTTTCATGAAGTCTTGTCGTCATTCACAAAAGTGTTTGGATGAGAAATGGATTGTTTTGGAGAGTTTCATGGCTGCTAAACAAAAATTCAAAACGAACCCAAACACAGACAAAAAGTTGTTCAATAAAAATTTCGAAAATCAAAAAAATGTCATCCGCTGCTGAAGATTATTTGTCCTCACTCAAAGATAAAGCCGAAGAAGAAGAAGAACAAGATTTGAATGACCAAAGAGAGCAAGCATCGGAATTTGATGATGAGCATCAGGACCATGCTATGGAAGGCATGAATGAGGAACAACAAGAGGATCAGGATGATGATTTTTATGGAACGTCTTCCACTCTCACCGAAGAAGAGAAAATTAGAATTTTGAGAGAACAAATGGGAGAAGAATACGTCCTTGATGATGATGCTAGCACCAAAAATCAACAGAAAAAACAACACTTCACACAAGAGGAAATTCGGAATTTAACAGACACGAAGAATTTATTTCAATCTCCACTCTTTCGTTTTTCTGTAAGTACTTGATGGTTCATTTCTTCTTTTTGTTATTCACATGAACTATAATCTACCACTTTTTCAACTGAAATAATTCTCATAACCCATGCATACTTTCACCACTGAGTAGTTCGCTGAAGTGTTGAAAAAAGCTTCATTAAATTGGAAAAAGTGCACCAAAATAGAGGATGCATTGAGGTCGTTGAAGGAAATTTTGGACTCTATCTCTCAGTATAAGGTTCAACATTTGGATGAAATTTATTCTTCGAGATTTATTGAGATTTCGGAAAAGACTCGAAAAATGGCTTGCAATGCCCCACAAAGTATTGCAATTGTTGGCTCCTATTTACTGCGAAGCATTGCAAAACCATACAAGAATATCGATGTTGCAGTCACTATGCCTAAGGTATGTTGCATCAACAATGATATGGAATGGGTTTTTAACACTGTGTTCTTCTCAATCATTCAAATGTTTCTATTTTCAATAGGGATTTATCACATCTAAGGACTTTGGAAAAATATATTTTGAAAAGAGAGCTTGTTATCTATGTGCTATTGCCGAACATTTAAAGAAAAATGAAATTTTCTCGCAATTAGAAATAGTACCTTTCAGAGGAGATTATTGGAAGCCAATCATTGTTTCGAATGTGAAAATTGGTAAAAGTTTTTTCAAAATCAGAATTCTTCCATCCATCACGAATGACATTTTTGCTAAAAATTTAAAACCTGAGAGTATTGTTCAATATCACAGAATTGCTGAGGATCAATATTTCCACAAACATTTGGAAATGTTACACAATGAAATGAAAGATTGCCCAGTTTTGGTAGAGACAGCAGTTTTATTGCGTGTATGGGCAAGAAATAGAAATATTTACCAATCGGATGACAGTTTGAACGGTTTTTTACTTTCCATGCTTGTTTTATATTTGTTGTCCCAAAAGAAAATTAACAAGACCATGAGCTCTTTCCAAATGATCAAATTATTGATGAATTGGATTGTTAAATCAAACGAACAAGTTTCTAAGGGCCTATCCTTCTCTCCAAAACCAGTTGACCCCGTATTTGTCAAATCATTTAATGTGGCGTTGATAGACAAGGAAGGAGATTTCAACATTTTCCATAGAGTATCACAAAATGCATGGAATGAATTGAAATCAGAAGCGAAATTGACATTGGCTCAAATGAAAGATGAAACAAGCGTCAAGTCTGTGGAACTACTTTTCCTGACCAAGCACACATTTTGGCACAAATTTGACGCCATTCTCAAAGTGAGCGTTCCAACTTCATTTAAGAACGACGATGAGGTCTCCACGAATGCTCGAATTGCTTCCATTCTCAGTACTGCCTTCGAAGGAAGAGTCAAATATCTAAGAGTGGTCGGCAATGATGAGCATAAGGTTTTTGTTGGACTCGTGTTCACCAAGAATTGGTTGGAGCCTCTCACTAAAGGTCCATCTCCACACAATAAGGAAAAAACTGAAGATTTTAAGAGCTTTTGGGGTAAGAAGGCATTCATGAAGGACTTTAGTGATGGTTCTCTGAGTATTTGCACAGAATGGCAAGTGTCTGATAATGAGTGTTCAGTGAAGGCTATTGAGCAAATTGCAAACTATGTTTTGAAAAAACATTTAGACAAGACTGTTGAATGCTCAGTATCAACATCGTACGTTTATTCCATGTTGAATCTTTCTAAAGTTGAATCTCAAGAAGCCAATGCTGCAATGAGAGAAGCATTTGAAAAGTTAGAATCCATCATTATGGACACAGATATCAATTTAACGCCGGAGAATATTTGTGTGATTTCACCAGAGTTTTATGAAGTTGCCATTACCACTCCAAAGCCTACGAATCCTTTGTTGACTGTTTTGCAATTTAGAAGCAATGCAAAATGGCCAGATAATTTCGAAGCTTTGGACAAGTTGAAACAACTGATCTATCTCAAATATAACGAAGTGTAAGTATTTGTCGAGGAACTTTATATTTATTTTTACTATGCGTTTTTTTACATATATAATACATATATCGATGTTGTATTTATATTTACTCAACAACAACAATTTATAGCTTGAAATTAAAGACTATTCCAACTAGAAGATGGATTGATATTGTTTGCAATGGATTTACATTCCGTGTGGTCCTATTTGTTTCAAAGGAGATTAACCTTATTAAGAGATCAGGACGTAAGTATTATGAGAAGATGATAGTTATTGAAAATGGTTTTGCCAATGATCAGAGGCTCTCAATCCAAATGTACACGAGTTGGAAAAAACACTCAACATCCTTCCCTTACATTGCAAGTACTCTGGAATTTTCAAAAACACTTTCAAAGAGTATGCAGAGACTGTGAGATTGGCAAAGGCATGGGTCAATACTCACTTCATGTCAGACTATTTGGAAGATAGTGTTGTGGAATTATTGTGTATGCATGTCTTTACCGACGTCTATTCCCCTTACAAAGCTCCAAAAACAGCTATTTGTGGATTTTTCAGATTTTTAAGTTTGTTGTCTAGTCATTCATGGTTTGATACACCTCTTTTTGTCAACACCTCTGTTGGTGATGCAGATGTGGAGAATATTCAAAGAGAATTCTCGAGAAGGTCTGAAGAATACGAAAAGTTAGATGCCAAACCAAGCATGTACATTGTTGCTTCATATAACTTGGATTATGTTTGGACGAAAAAGAATCCACCAGCTATTGTAAGTAGTAGGAATCATTCAATTTCATGTTTTGGAAGATTGTTCCTTACCACACCTTCTCACCTAACTTTTTTTACATATTATCTTATACAGATTGTCCACCGAATGGTTCAGCTCGCTAAAAACACAGAAATTGAATTGAATGAGTATATTCTCTCTCGAGTAGAAGAGGCATCATCAAAGCTTCCCTCACTCTTCACAAGTACAGACATGGATGGATACGATCTCATCCTCACTCTCAAGAGTGAACAAGAAATGAGAAACAACAACACCTCTTCATTACCAACTGGATTCAACCCATTTGACTTGTTTTACAGAGACCTCAAAGAACGCTTCTCTCGATTTGGTTTGTTCTTCAAGGACGTTCAAAACACCACCATTACTTTTGCCATAAATCCGAACGTGTGGCAGCCTCAACCAGCTTCGATCACCCACACATGGTGTATGAAACCATTATCCTCTGATAAGAAGAACAACTCGAGTGGTGGAAATAGATCTTCTAATTCCTTCAACAAACTCCAATTCAACGCTGAACAATTCATTCTCGAGATGGAGCAGCTCGGAAAGGGCATTATTCATTCCATCAAAGCCAACGAGCAGTCTTCATTGGTGCCCTACTTGGAGAAGAACCTTTCCAGGACTGGTACTGGCACCACGACGAACATCATCATGTCATCATCTTTGACCACCTCACTAACCGAAAAGCAACAACCGACATCTACTTCAGTGCACAAACGAAAGTTCGCAAAAGAGAGCCGCCGCACAAATGGTGGAGAGAAGAGTGATGATGATGATGCTTCTTCTGGTACTGATGTTGATGTTGTCTCTCACCAACCAAAATCCGAAAATATCAAGAGTACAAACAACAAGAAGAAACCAAAGCTTAAATAATGTTCTTCTTCCCTCATCCACACACACCATTGTCATGTGGTCTTGATTAAAAATAACCCTGAGTTGAGGTCAAATGAAAGGACATCACCACTCTCAACCCGCTTGCATCAAGAAACGGTTTTGAACAACAACAAATGTGCTCTCTCTCCCATATGGGTTTCAATATCATTCGAGTTGTAAAAACCATCTACAAAAACTACAGCCCGTCGTTTAAATCTTTGGCGCTCAACCACAGAAACGTTTCACAAAATAATTACATAAAAAAATAAGGCTCATACATCAAGTGAGAATGGACCAAGATTCATTCATGTTTGATGCTACCCCCAAACGTCGAACGACCTTTACGCCCCGTGAAGGTAATCGCTCATCACTGACTATAAACACCAACAGTACTAAGGGAAGAATGACGGAAGGTGTTTCAAGCCCAACATCATCCCTTAAGGAATCGCCAATTAGATCGAATTCTTACTACAAAACTCCAAAGAGAAGATCCAGCAGCACCACAAAGAGACAAAGTGTTATTATGGACGATGAAAGAGAGGCTGATGATTTCGCTAAATTTCTAAGCCCAACAGGAGAGAAGTTTTACCGAAAACTTTCCGAAGAGGCCGAGATGCAGCAACCACAAACAATCGATACAGAGGAGGATGAAGTAGACTTTAAAGAGTTCCAAAAACTTCTAGAGAAGAGTAAACTGAATGTAGAGAGAGGCGAAGATGATGATTCAGTTAGACTCCTAAGACAACAACTCACTCAAGTACAACAAATCAAATATGAGAATCAAAAGAAGCAAAAACTCATAAATGATTTGCAAAGACAGGTCGACGACTTGTTGCAAGCGAGAGATGAGGGTATTCAATTACGAAACGAGATTAACATTTTGAGAGAACGAGTAAGAGCTAAGGATGAAGAGCTAAAGAGGCTAGAGATTGAATCCAACGATCGTATCACCACACAAAAGGGAGTTGAGAAGCAGCTAAGAGATGAATTGCTTCAACTCCAGCAAGTTCTTACTGAAGAGAAGACCAAAAGAGATGCAGAATCATCTCAATTCAAGAAGGAAATCGAACAAGCAAGAGAAGAAGTTGCTATTTCTGAGATGAAGAGAGGAGAGCTCGAAAAGGAGTTGGCAGACCTTTCCATTTCTTTGAAAGAACAACAAGAGCTTCAAGATAAGAGAAATAAGGGACAAAAAGAGCTTGCCGAGAAACTTCAAGAACAAATCGAGATTCTTCTCAACACTAGATCCGAGCTTACCGACAAGCTCAATGAGGCAGACAACAAACTTAAAAAGAGCCAAAAGTCAATCGAAGACAGAGACTTGGAGATCGACAAGCTCAAGAGAAAGATTGACAGACTCGAGCAAGAAAAGCACGAACAAAACATTACTTTGAACCAACTTCAAAACAACATTATCAATTTACAAGATAAGGTGTCCGAGCTGCATGTGGAAGAGAATTTGGTCGAGGAGCTCAAGAAGGATTTGAGTATCATTCCAGAGCTAAGAAATGAAATCACTTCTACCAGAAAGAAGTTGGAAGAAACTCAAAACCAACTAGACAAAGAGAACCACAGCAAGCAGTTGGTAACTGAGGAACTAAGAAAGATGAGTGAGATCAATGATAATCTCGAGTTGTACATTGCTGATCTCAAGGATGAGAATGACTCTCTCAAGGACAAAATTGACGAACTTTCTAAGGTTAGGGCCGAGAATGATTTCCTCCAACGAGAACTCTCTCATTACAAAGAGACAACTGAACGATTGACAGAGCAATACAATGCTACTGTTCAACAACGAGACCTCAAGGAAAGTGAGATCAACTCAGCCCATGGAGCCTTAGCGAGCGAATTTTATGCCTTGATGAAGACAATTGAGCATGTCATGGAAGGCCACGAGTACAACCGAACTGAAGATGACACTCAAATCAGCAAGAAAGGTATCGAGTCTGTCAAGCCAAACTACAAAGGGCTCAGAACCAAGGTTATGGATTGCTTGGATGAACTCATTCTTTCCAGAGATAAGAACAGAATTTTACAAGAAGAGCTTGATGGCTTATCCAACAATTTCCAAAACCTTAACCATGACCACTCTGACACATATAAGGAGCTGATCAACTTGAAGAAGCAACTCTCCGATAGCGAGAAGGTTTGTAGAGCCCTTAAGGAACAAAAACAAGAGCTTGAAGACAGCGTCAATGAGTTGGAGGAACTCTTAGACAACCATCAAGAAGAAGAAAAGAACAGATTGAGATTTGTCTACTCTTTGTACAAGTTGTTGAAGGAAACTCCAACCAATGACAAGAGAAACGGATCCCCTCTAAGAGGCAGATCACAACCAGCTGAGAGTGATGAGCCTATTAGCTGGGAGACCTTCCAGTCCTTATTCTCTGAGCAAGTGACCACTCACCTCGTTGAAAGAGAATCCTTGAAGAAGGAAGTGGCCTCTCAAAAGGAGAAGCTTAATGACCAAGCACAAAAGCTTGAGGAAGCTTTCAAGACCATTAAGAGCATTACAGAAAAGTATGAAGCTGAGAAGAATGAATTGCAAAAGAAGAGTCAAAACGATCTTGATGAACAACGAAACAAGTTCGAACATCAAATTGAAATGCTTGAAATTGACTACTCTGAAAAGATCAAAGAATTAGAAGACACCCTCCGTGAACTTCAAGAACAATTCTCTGAAACATCTGGCAAGTTGAAGAAGTCAACCATGATTGTTGAAGTTCTAAAGACAGAGCTCAGAGATTCCCAACTCGAGCAAGGAAAGTTGCATGCCGCTCTGAAATTGGTTGCCAGAGGTTTGAGACCAATGAAGAATAGAATTGATGATCTCAAGATGCACAAGTCAGTTCTTAAGTCTCAACTCAAACAATACGAAAGATTGTTGAGAGGTGTGTATGAAACAGTCAAATCTCTATCCAATGAATTTGAAATTATTCATGAATTTGAGTTCCCCAAGGAATTCTCCACTGAAAAGACCAAGACATCTTTCAGAGCAGCAGTTATTGCCGTTATCATTGGAAACCGATTCAACAAGATGCTCAAAGAAAAGAGAGAGGAAAAAGAATCCAATACTCTGTACTATACTGTGGGAGGAGACAAGTTGGCGTTGTTGTCAGCTGATGCAATCAATGATAACAAGGACTTCCAAATTTCCAACGATGAATACAAGGGAGCTGTTCATACTTATCTCCAACTCGTGAACCATCTTGATCCTCAATTTGAAGAGGAGAAAGAAGACTTCTCAATGATCAGAAGTTTGCAAGATGGTCTCTCTTCCAGTATCAACAGACACATTATTACTGGATATAGATTCAACGCATCAGAGGCTTTATCTACTCCAATCAAGAAGCAGGCTAAAAGCATTGTTCATCAAAGCCCACAAAAGAGAGGTTTAAGCGTTGTTCAACAAACAACCATTGGAGTTGTTAAAGCCCTTAGAGAATTGAAGGCTGAAAAGACAAGTCTTCAAAAGAAGACGATGCAATTGACCGAGGAGGTGGAAAGACTTTCAAAGAAAGTTGAGGAGACTGAAGAAATCATCAAGAAGAAGTCTGACTTGATTTCATTCATGGAAAATAGAATTAATGATCTTGAGGAAGAAAATCTTAATCTTGTCGAGCCTGAAAAATATGAACTCATCAAAAAGGAAGTTGAAAAGCTCAGATCCAACTATACTACAGTTCAATTTGAGAAAGAGCAATTCAAACAAGAATTTGAATCTCAACTTAGTCAACTCAACCAATACAGATCAGACTTGCAAGAATTGCAAGATCAACTTGCTGAGAAGTCACAAAAGCTTGACTCTGCCTTACGAGAATTGGACTTGAAGAGAGAAGAATGCAATAAGCTGTTCAACACCTCAAAGAAGACTACAGAAATGCTCTCTGAATTGGAGAAGGAAAAGAGCAAGTATGAGAATATGGTGTCTGATTTAAGACAAAAACTATTCAAGAAGCCAGGCAAAGATAACTCAATCTTTAGTGACAGCGAGCCAGTCTCATCCTCCTCTTCCACAACTGCTACTCCATCTACTTCCAAGTACATTTCATCTGCCACTAAGTCAAGCGCTTCATCCTCTGTTCAATCTCTCAAGACAGAAGAAACTCCAAAGCCATCTTCAGCATATTCCTCTCAAAAATCGACACCTTCCTCTTCATTTGGCTCTGTCAAGAAGAAGGTGGAAAGAGATTTGTCTGCAAGCCATAAGATTATGAAGACACTCAACGAATCCAACGCAAAGACCAGCAGAGAAGTTCAAGAATTGGACAAGGAACTCAAGAATGCAAGAGCTCACTTGGCTGAGTTACAAAATAGCTTGAGCCTCAGTGGAAGCAGTCCAGCAAGAAAGATGACAAGCCCTGGCAGAAAGAGAGGCATGACTGTTGAAGAAATTTTAAACAGATCCAATGAGTTTGACTATGATCAATATGAAGAAATGACCTCTTCATCTCGCTCGAAGAAATACTCTCAATACTAGATGTGTTCTGTACATTTCGAGAAAAATAAATTCAATTTTTCGTTTGAATAAAAATGCTTCCTCGGTCATTGTTGCTTGGCAACAGCTCCACTTCTCGCTTCAAGAGATTCAATCCATTAAAATTTATTCTCGCTTCTCATCGGGATTGTACATATCAACACAGCATGAAATATTTATCAAACAATTATTCTTCCTATTTATTTAATAATTTTTCAATTCATTATGTTCCGACGATGGCAAGACAACAGCAATATCACACCACGCTTCAGCCTCTTAACAATTATGATGAAGAGTCCAATGATGCTATCGGAAAGTACACATTTAAAGTCAATCAACAAGTTGAGCAATATTTAAAGCAAGCCAGACAAAGACATCAAGAGCTCTCCAATTCTGTCTATTCGGGCCAACCAACAAAACCAACACAATTTGTTGAACTGAAGTTTTTCACTAAAGTAACAGAATTAACTGATAAATATGAAAATTTGAAAACACAATTAGCACAACTCGAAGAAATGAAACAAACAGAAACAGATCCCGAATTAAAACAAATGGCAAAAGAGGATTATATTGAAACAGAAAAGGAATATTTGAAAATTCAGGATAATTTAATTGGAGTGTTACTGAATGCTCCTCAATTAGATAGCAACGAAGTTCAAATTTCTTCCAATAATAACGCAATTATCGAAATTAGACCAGGAACAGGAGGCGATGAGGCTTCTTTGTTTGCAATGGAATTATTTAAAATGTATGAAAAGTATGCCTTGGCTAAAGGTTGGAAATTTGAAGTATTGAGCTTGAGTGTAAACTGTGGAGGAGAAGGGTGCAGAGAAGGAATTGCGCTCATTTCAGGTTCATCGTACGGTGGAGATGATGACTCGGCATTGGGTGTTTACGGAAGTATGAAATTTGAAAGTGGTGTTCATAGAGTTCAAAGAGTACCAGTTACAGAGTCACAAGGAAGAGTTCATACATCGTCTGCATCAGTGGTAGTTTTGCCAGAGATCACTGAATCAGACATTAAGATCAACTTGTCAGATGTAAAAATTGAGACAATGAGAGCGAGTGGAGCAGGAGGACAACATGTGAACACCACAGACAGTGCCGTGCGTTTGACTCACATTCCTACAGGTACAACTGTGTATATTGCCGATGAAAGATCACAACATCGAAATAAGGAAAAGGCCTTCAAAATTTTGCATTCACGACTTTTCCAAAAACAACAAGAAGAGAAAATGCAGAAAATGACATCTGAAAGAAAGGAACAGATAGGAAGTGGAGATAGATCTGAAAAAATTAGAACCTACAATTTCCCTCAGGACAGAATTACAGATCACAGGATTTCCTATACTCAATTTGGTTTGGATAAGATGATGGATGGTGAAATATTAGACTCGTTTGTTGAAATGCTCTCAAAGCAACAGAAAATGCAACAATTCTCAGCCATGTTCGAAAAACAAGAGACTGTCCAGTCAAAACCGGCTAAGAAGAAATAAATTAAGGACTCATTGTTATATTTTCAATGGTTGATGTGTTAAAGTTATCTATTGGTGCAGAAGAGCTGGTTGTACTGCCTGCGCTGCTGGATGAATGAAATATTCCTGAAAATAAACTCCATAATGTGCTCATGATATAAAAAGCTATGGAAATGAGTGGAATTCTGTGATTAAACACAACCAAAATCACCACCACATAAAATAAGAAACACACAAGAGTAATGAAATGGTCTCGTCTTTCCTTCCATTTCAACTCTCTAATTAATTTGGTGCTTTGATTAACCTTGTCTTGATATTCATCCTGTGACTTTACAGCCTTTTGAAATATACTTGATTGTTCTGAGAGTTGCTCCATTGAATTGGATGTTCTTTCCAAATTTTGTGCAATGATGGCTTTTGTTCTTTTCAAAGAGTCAGTAATTTTTCGCGATTGTCGTGATTGTTGTTTTCCACTTTGATTTGATTTTAAAGCCTTCCTCTCTTCCGATGTTGATGATCCCAATAATTTTCCTTTTTTGATTGATGTTTCATGTTCCTTGTTACTGTATATTTGAACAGCCTTCCGAAGATTGACTTTTAAATTAGAAACTTGTTTCTTCAACTGTGGTAATCTTCCCAAAATTCGTCCATAGCAAGTCTCTAAATGATGATTCACCGATGGATCTTTAATCTTTTCTTCACAATACAATTCCAATTGATTCATCATTTCCGATGAGAGTTTCAACCCTTCATCAATATTAAATTTTAAAGATTCAATATCGGGAATGATTGCTACTGTTTCTTGTATCTTTACAATTCCTTGTTCAATCGTGTACACTAAATTAGATATTTCTTCAATAATATTCATGGCATGTTTAATTTCATTTTCGGTGGTGGTTGGTGATGTCATTTTTTTGTCTTGTGAGAGCTCTCAACGCGCTGTGACAGAGAAATCAACGTTCTGCTCCATCAAGAGAAAGTTCAATCGGACTGACCTGTGAAGATCTTCTCAGGCCTCTCAGAAGATCTTGAGGTCAAACCAATTCAAATTAAGGCAATTTTTGTACCATTGCACTGCCAGTACTACTGCATCTTGTCACTCCAAAGTTGGTCAATTCTCAATTTCCTCTTTTAGATTGTGATGAATGTGGGTGCTCTTTGAAATATTCGTATTGGAGTTCTAATAGATGTTGAATTTTACTACTCAATTTCCATTCTTCAAATTCGTTGATTCGAAAGTGTTTGTCAATTGTCACACCCAAATTTCAATCAACATCCATTTCTAAGAGAAACTCTGTTTTAGAGAATCGTTGTTCGAACCTATAAAACATGTTGACAACATGGCAACCTTGGCTCTCATTCAAAAAAAACAAATCAAATATGAGATTTCTAATCCTTGCCTTATTGCTTGCAATTTCAATTGCAGTATTCGCCTTGTGTGGTGCAGAATACTCAGTCGCGGAAAGCTCTGCTCTCTCTACCTATCTTCCACGAAAGAGAAAGAACAAGTATGGAAGAAAATATGGTAGAAAGTATGGCAAGAAGTACAGAAAGTACGGAAGAAAATACCTTAAAAAATACGGTAGAAAGTATGGTAGAAAGTACAGAAAATACGGTAGAAAGTATGGCAAGAAGTACAGCAAGAAGTATGGCAAGAAGTACAGAAAGTATGGTAGAAAGTATGGCAAGAAGTATGGCAAGAAGTACAGAAAGTACGGAAGAAAATACGGCAAGAAGTATGGCAATAAGTACTGTAGAGCTCGCCGTTTTAAGAAGAGAAAGTACTAATCTTAGCCAATTACCAGTCATCTCAGTTTTTAAACATTTTTGTCATTCTTTGTGAGACCCAATAAACGGAATTTCATGAAATGGTCATGTTGACAACATTTGTGAGAACATTACTTGAATCTATGCTTGTCCACAAAATCTTGTTGTACTTCTCGTTCCGTGCTTTCTAGTACTTGAATCACTGTGATGACCATTATGATGAGCAATTCTCGTATAGGATGTAATGAATATAGAACTCACCTCTATGAATTTTTATGTATTGATGTGTCGAGTATTTTCTGTACACATCTTTGATTTGCTCCAATGATTTTCCAAGATAATTCAATTCATTTTGAAATAAATCTTCATAGCGATAATATTCTTTTTTAAACATGATAAATATTTCTCGAATTCCAGAAATGTATTCTTCAATAATTGTGAAATTAAATTGAGATTTTTCGTTTCGTTTTCCTTCCATACTAGAGAGTAATTCCCCATGCAATTGATGATAAAATAAATCTGCCTCTTGTTGAATGGCATCTAATTGATTGCAAATATTTTCAAATTTTCCACTAATAAAAGTACATGAATAAATTTTCAAATGAAATTAATTGAACCACACGTACAGACTTGCGAGAATCATCTTGTACTTTTCATCCAATTTCCGTAAATAAGTTCCTTGAATCATGCTCACTGTCTGAGGAAAATATTGAAAAATTCCAAAACCCGATGATGATTGTCCACTCAATATTAAATGATTGTTTTGATGACGTTCATCACCAATTTGGGAGTGGTCCTCGCATGATCCTCCTCCGACAATATCCCAACTCGACAAATCTCTCACCAATCCGATAAAACAATCACAATTTTCTTTGTGTAACGCTTGCCAGCTCTCTGTCAAATCAAATACTTTCAACATGAGCTTTTTAAATTTTGAATTGACTCCTTCCATCGCATCAGCTTGAATTCTGGGCGTATTTCGTGTGGTAAAATATTGAATTTCAATATTTTTTTAAAACACAATTTTTGAATTTTTCTTTTCGTAACCATAATTTATTTTCGCAAAGAGAGAATTTGCGAGGAATGACTGTCGCAAGCTTTGGAATTTGTTTGCATGGGATGGAACCTTTGTGTTCACATTGCTAACAGAAAGAGATGATGATGACTCATCTTTGTACACCTCTGAGGACAATGTGAGGAAGAACAAAAGACTTTCGCATCTAATCTGAATCAGATTTGCTTAAATTTGACTTTTTCAACAGAGTTTGGCGCATTCAGCATTCGAATAAAAATCTGACATAGACAAACAAGGAGTTTCACTCGAACGTTCCTACAAACGTTCACACGTTCTTTGCAATGAATCTTCTGCAACCTAGCTTCACAAGTGTCCACAAATTTTGAAATTTGAATTTGGGTGTCTTTTTGTTCATGACTAGCAGCTTCAATGGTCCAATTCCCGCCATAATTTGATTACAGCGGCAGTTGTGCCAAGAAATAATTTTTGTATGATGCAAGTTTAAAAAAATGATGACACAAGAGATGAGTGCTGAAAGCACTTCCCCAGCAAATACACTTGTAAAATATGATACTCCAATATTATTGTCGGAAGCAATAAAGAAGAAGGGAAATAAGGCTCTCATGGGCACCAGTGGGAAAAACAAAGGCCAGGCTTTGCCACCAATTCAAGTGGTCGGAGCAGAACGAATGACGCAAACTGAAGATATTTTGAATTCTATACTTCCTCCCGTGGTGTTTTCGGAGAACAATCAACAATGGATTCAATATGTTTCGTCAACTCCTGCCACAAGATTGGATGTTACAAATTTAGAAGAGGCTCTTGACGCACAGCTTTTGAAGAGAAAAGCAAAGGAAACAGGAATTTGCCCTGTCAGAGAAGAGCTCTACTCTCAATGCTTTGATGAGCTCATTAGACAAGTAACTGTAAATTGTCAGCAGAGAGGTCTGCTGTTGCTACGAGTGAGAAACGAGATACGAATGACTATCAAGGCGTACAAACAGTTATACGAAAGCAGTGTAGCGTTTGGAATGAGAAAATCATTGCATGCAGAGGACGGGAAAACAGAAATGGAGCTCAAAATTATCCAACTTGAGAAAGATAAAACTGAATTAGAAAAACAAGTGAAAGAATGGCAAGCCAAATGCGAGGCAACTGAAAAACGAGAGCGAGAAAAGAGTAAGCAAGAAAAGAAGAAGTTCGAAGAAGAAATTGCATTTTTGAAAAAACAAAATCAGCAATACGCACAAGAGCTAGAAAGATTAACAATGGCAAAGCCAAATAAATAAATATTTAATTACATGTAATCGCTTAGAAAGTATAAGTAGATGGACGACAAGTAGCTGATAAGTCCACCAGCATTAATCGTGCCGAAAAGGTGCGTGTTTCTTGTCTCGCTGTCATAAAACCAAATTCGTCCCTGTGTGTCTGCAAGACCAGCACTGTACAGAGTGCAATCGAGGTCTGTTTGTTTACACAAGTAAAGTGAGGTGTAATTGTTGTTTGGTATCATGGTGTTATTGAAAAAGGAGTTGACAACACCGTCCGTACTAATCACAGCAAGATTTCCAACATCAATGTCTTGAAAGTCACCAATAGCAAAAATATGACCATCTGTTGTTGAGACTTGTCGAACAGGTGAATCAAGCAGCTCAAAGTTGTCAGCCACTTTCACCCACTGCCCATTTCTAAAATCCATCATGCACAGATTTTTGCACGTGGAATTGGAATCCCCATCTGGAAAGGTAAACTCAAATTTTCCCACAACAACATAGTTCCAGTAGTTAAATAGATTAACTCCGAGAATAGATTTGTGGAAGTGAATTTGCGTCACTTCTGCATTTGTATCATTCATCATAATCTTACTCCAATTTTTGTAATATGGATCCCAAGTCAAAATGTAAGGAAACTTTCCTCCCACAAATGTTTTCCTTGAATGAAATGTTTGTCCAAAGTCCCTCTTAAATATTGAATTTGCAGTCATTGAAATAGTAAGATTATGATCCATGTATTCTCTCATTGAGAACCATGTGTTAGTGTGCGGTTGATACATGGCAACGTTAATAGCTGTTTTTGAAGCATTTCCTGAGGCAATTTCTAACTCGAAGGATCCAGCAATCCAAACGTTGCATTGACATCTCGATATCTCAGAGGGTGTTTGAAAGCAGTCTACAGATATTGACCGAACCGAGCTATTCTTTTTCCATGTTACACTTTCCGAAATTGATTCCCATCTTCTTTTCGTTATTGACCATCTTGCAATAGGTCCTGTCTCTAGATTTCCCGCTTGCGTAAAATCCCCTCCTGCATACATGTTGAAACATGTATCAATAAACACAGTTCGTATATTTCCATTTGTTCCATTTCCAAGACCTTTCCATGCTTTCCCGTTGAAAACTGCAATATTATTGAGGTTATTAAAAGTTGTGGTATTTACAGAAATTGACGAAAAGTTTCCTGCAATCAACCATCTTCGTTTCTCAGAGTTATAAAAGTTGTCAATGTTTAAAGGAGGGTTATAGAACTGTGCCAATGTGTAAGGTATTATTGATAAGATATGTATCATGATGGACAGGCAAAAGATTATTTGGAGGAAGTGTTTTAGTGTGATTGGAGATACCATTCCTAGATTAGTTGCAAAAGTTGAAATAATCCGCAAAAACGAAAAAGAAGTGTCCAATTCCGATTTGGGTTTTTGTCCTAGAATATTTGCAAAATTGGTGGGTTCTCTGAAGGAAGACCGCTCGTTTGATGAGTATGTAAAACCTTCTGGTGAGTATCGTTGATGGTCGTATTGATGATATTTAAATGCTGGACATGATGTCGAGGGAGTTGAGTCTAAAGATGATGCAAACATGGTTTTGCTTCTTCGCTCTCTGTCTAGCGTGCTGCTACGCAGTCGAGACATTTTGTTTGATTTTGGCGCCAGGATTTTACTGATAATGACATTTCAACCGTTTAGTCATAACCGAAATGGAGAAGCGGGAGAAAGCTCGACCTAGCCTTCAGCTAACATGATGTTGAACTCTCAATGATAATCACTATCCCGCCACACATGTATTGTTATATGTTTGTGATGTTGGCGATAAAGTTTGCTCCGCATACGAAAAACGTGCTTTTGAGTCACGACCTATGCAGCGACAGAGAGGTAGGAAACACATGGCTATGTGGTTGCAGAGAATAAGCTTTTGAGCGCCATTGTTGGTTCCGCCTGCTACTTCTCATGTTTGAGGCGAACAAGCCTCTCGTGGGGCTTACTTTGCCTTCCCTTAAAAAAAATACCTCTACAGTTGTTTTTCACATTCGTCCTAAACCACACTTCTTCTCATCATGTCAAAATATAAAATCATCGTAGTAGGCAGCGGATCCGTAGGTAAAAGCGCGTAAGTAAGCAGCAACAGAGCAGTTTATCAACTCTTTTTTATTTATATAATCGCCTTCTTTTTTTAATTATTAGCCTTACCATGAGGTACATTCATCAGAAATTTGTAGAAAGATATGACCCCACTGTTGAAGATAGCTACATGAGACAAGTTGAAATTGATGGCTCCGCAGTAATGTTGGAAATTATTGATACTGCCGGACAGGAGGAGTAAGTTCTATGATGATTTGAGAAATTATTCTTACCGTACACATCATCATTGATAGATATCGTTCTCTCACAGGAATGTACATGGAAAAGGGACATGGATTTGTTATTGTGTACAGTATTACCGATATTGAAACTTTCCATGAAACTCCTAAATATTACGAAGAAATTCTTAAGGCTAAAGATGAAAAAGAAGGAGCTAAAATCCCTATTATTCTTGTTGGTAATAAGATTGACTTGGAAGAGCAAAGAAGTGTAACCAAAGAAGAGGGCGAAAATCAATCAAAGAAGTTTGGTGATTTCTGCAAATGGATTGAGACATCAGCAAAAACTGGTGAGAACGTGGACTCTGTGTTTGAGGAATTAGTCAGAATGATCAACACAGCAGAAGGGGGGGAGGAAGAAGAAGCAGAGGAACCTGCTGCAGAAGGAGGATCTCAAACCAAGCCAGCCACAGCTTCTTCCGATCCTGCTCAACCAAGCGCATCCGAAACCAAACCAGCCACAAAACCAAAGAGGCAAAAGAAAAAGTGCATCATCTTGTAAGCGAGACATTAAACGAACAACCAGACAATCTTTCGTTTGAACTATTTACAGTTTGTTTAATTATTTGTCCAGAGCAATGGCAATTTCTGGTAGAGGATTGTATCGTTTGACATAGAGACGAACAGGGATCTTGTCGAAGAGATGAATGTTTTCTTCTTTTTCATCTTCAATCCATACCCATCTCAAAATTCCAGTTTCCTTATCATGCTTTTTATCCTTAATTCTTGATCTGAAAGAGTCAATAGGCAGCTTGCATTCAAGAGATAATTGTGGAATCACAACTCTAATGGTCTTTCCACTCAATCCACGAACAATAGCAAGAACTCTGTTAAGGTCTGGATTTTGTTCAATGTATTGGCAAAGATACAAGTGCTTTGTTTGATCTTCGGCACGTTTTGCAAGAGTTGACTTTTTGTTGCATTGGTCAATCAATCTCTTCAGCTCATTCGAGTATAAAACAGGGCGATCAGAAAATAGAGCATATGCTAATTGTCTGTGAACAATAACATCTGAATATCTTCTAATTGGTGATGTAAAATGAGTATAATAAGGAACGTTGAGAGCATAGTGATGAGTAGATAGAACATAACCATCTCTGTCATTGTAGGCAAAGTATTTGGCAGACTGCATTGCTTTTGTTGCCTCTAAATTAATAACTGCAGAGACTTCGTCGTCGGTAATCATTCGTAAGCTATTGTCGAGATCAGCAGCAGATTCGACATTGATGTCAACTTTGGCATTGTTACAAAACTCGACAAAATCGTTCATTTTCTTCTCAAATGGACTACCATGAGACCGTAACAACACAGAAACACCTTGATTGGAACTTGTTCGCAATAAGTGTTCTGCTGTTAAATAGTTAGCCAACAACATTAATTCTTCAATCATATTATTGCTTTCCTTTTCTTCCTTAATGTTGACTGACTTGACAGTTTCCATATCTTCAGAGAGTTCTAACTGAATTCTTGGCTTGCTAAGAGAAAGTGTTCCATTTTCAATCCTACTTTGTCTTCTCTTCATGGCGAGCTTGTGAAGAAGCAAAACATCTTCAACAAGTGAACCAGGGACATTTGGGCAAAATGTTTCAGTCTCTCTTGGACAATCATCCATATAAATTTCAGAGTCAGAAGAGATTTTTCCGCTAATGATATCTTGAGCAATCTCGTAAGTGAGCTTGGCGCAAGACTTGACAACGGATTTTTGGAATTCAACTCTTTGATCTCTTAAAACCTCACCATTTTCGTTCATGAGTACATAAACGCTAAAGGCGAGTCTCTCTTTACCAGGTAATAAACTGCAAATGTCGTCACATAAAAAGTTTGGAAGCATTGGAATGGTCATGTGATCCAAATAGACGCTGGTAGCTCTCTTTTGAGCAATTTTGTCCAGCTTTGAGCCAGGAACAATGAAATGAGAAGCATCAGCAATATGAATTCCTACTTTGAAAATACCGTCATCAAGTCTTTGAATTGAGATTGCATCATCTAGATCCTTCGATTGCTTTGGGTCAATGGTGAAAACTCGTTCTGATCTTGCATCTTTTCTTTTTTGCATCTCTGCTTCTGGAATTTTCCATTCATCAGCAGCTGGAATATTAAGTTCATTACGAATCTCTTCAATAACTTTCTCTGAGTAGGATGTCACGTCAATTTCATAATCAATAACGACTGCTTCTAAATCAGTTTTGATATTACCAGCTCTTCCCAAGTGTTTAATAATCCTGCCATAAGGAAGAGTAGCTTTCTCACTCCATGTAGAAAATTGAACAACATAAAGTTCCATGGAATGAGCCATAGGATTACTTTTGAAAGAGTCTGAACATTGAGAAAGAGGAATGACCATTCGAGGACATCTCTTATCGAGAGGAACAAAAATACAATGTTGGTCAGCTTCATCAATAACACCATTCTCACGTGAGGTTGTTAAAAATCCAACAAAATCTCTTTTCTTTGCGCGTTCCTTAATTGCAACAACTCTCCCAGTGGGTTGAAGCAACTTTCTAAAATTATCTGTTGTTGTTGTTGGAGTACTTTCATCATCTATACCAGTTTCATTGCCTTCATCTTCAAATAAATCTGATGGTTCATCTGATCTTTGTCCAATGGCTGTAGAGACCTTTCTTTCCTGCCATTCGCTTCTATCATCAATTTTGATAATCACTCTGTCACCGTGGAAAGCTCTATTTCTTCTAGCTTCACCACTAATTCTAACATCCATATCATGTTGAAGTTTTTGTTTCAAAGCTTCTTCCAAGACAACAAACGCCAATTGTCTGTTTTGTTGATTGATATGGAGAACACCTTCAAAAAGTGTACCATTCTTTAAACCTTCGTCAACCTCTTTGGATGACAAATACTCTACAAAACGGGTTTGTCC
Organism: Naegleria fowleri; assembly: GCF_008403515.1. Lineage (NCBI taxonomy): Eukaryota > Heterolobosea > Eutetramitea > Acrasida > Naegleriidae > Naegleria > Naegleria fowleri. The sequence continues at coordinate 258,180 of NW_025407966.1, forward strand.
TTTTGAATTCCCATTCTTGTAGTTTTTCTTGTTTGTTTTTCTAGTAACATCATTCGTGTTGCCATCATCACAAGTACCAACTTTCTTCTGTGACGGCTTGCTGGCTTGACTTCTCTTTTCTAAAGAGTTGCCAGTATTATGCATTGGTGGGAGAACAGTTGCTGAGCTCATTATATCTATCCTAATAGTTGTTAAAGTTCTTAAAGTTTTTATGAGCAGTTCGTCCAGCAAGTAGCCCAATAACTATTTCCTCCAACCACTACCCCGTTGCTACTACCACTATTCACTCTTCCACAACAGCCACTAAAGCCTCCTCTCCTAAAGCCTCTAAATTCTTCTTCTTCTTCCCGTTCTTCCTCTTCGACAACAACAACAACCTCCTCCTCTCTTCTATAATAGCGATAGCGCAAATCTGATCCTTCCTTCTTTGAGTCGTCCAAAAGCAATGACTTCAGTAAAATGTCTAAGAGAAGCAGGAAATCTAATTGATCTTTCAAGGAAATGTCAGAGGAGGACGATTTAGAGGAGGAGGGTTTTGAGAGTTGTTGTTGTTTCTGTTGTTGTTGTTGTTGTTGTTGAATGGGAATTGGTGGTGGTGGAACTGGAGTTGGATGTTGATGCACGGCGTGAATGATGCCTGCTGTGATGGCCGCAAAGGCGGTGGCTATAGCTGCTGTGGTTGTTGTTGCGGTTCTGGTAGTAGTAGTGTTGTTGTTAGTGATGGTTACGAATGAGTTATTGTTGTTGTTGGTATTGATGATGATGGTGTTGTTGTTATTGTTGGCGTTAAAGAACATGAAATATAATTTCGAAAGCGTTTGATTGAAAGTAATTTTGCGGTGTTCGCAAAATGTTATTGGTGATGATGGTATTGTTACTTGTTTGTTATGTACGGGTGATTCAAAAAGCGTTGTTAGGGTATATATGATCGCCTTTTGAATGCTAAATGAAAAAAGAAGGAGAGTGATTCTACTCGTATTTGTCTTGTTGCGGAGTTGAGGAAATATTACACGAAAAGAATTTTGAACTTGTACAACAGATTGCTTGATGATAACTTGGATTGATATCGATGTTGCGGTGTTGAGAGAGCACGCTTGAGAATTATTAACGGTTGTCAATATTGATGATGCCGAGATTCAATAAATTTTTTGGTTCAAATTTTGCCTTGTCTTTTGTTGAGTGCAATTTCAACTTCCCAAACACCGCTATTTATAGCTGGTCAACTTGAATTTCAAATAGCCACTTCCAACCAAATGTTCTCAATAAAATCAAAGATGTTTTATTTTGAAGATTTTTGGCCAAGATATTCAAAAATTCCAAGTTCAACACATAGGGATCATGCATTTTCGATGGAGCAGATAGGGTGTGCAATTTTGTTCTTGACGTGTCTGTGTGATATGCAACATTAAAGAACGACAACACAATGTTCTTTGTTTTGGCTTTGTTCATGGAGAGGGCGGAAATTGGAAGGAACAAAAACATGGATTGGCAGCAGCCATGTCATTGGCTTTACCTTAAAATTGTCTTTTTTTGTCAGAGAGGTTTTTGGTGCTGAGGACTTGAACTCTCTCATCTGTAAGGGTGCCGTCTACGAGATAAAATTTAAATTGCAAAAACCAGTCAACTTTGATAAGGTCAGACGAGAATTGAGATGGTGAGTGTGGAGGAATAATCATCCTAAAATCAGAGGTGATGGTGTTGAGTGTGTATCGATCAAATCGAGAGACTTTGTTGAGAGTAACCTTATTCCTTAATGGCTGATAGTATTCTGGGTCAAATGACGTATATTCCGAGTTGTGACTGACGCTTTCTGTCGGTGACTGTGTTTGCTTGTAGTAATCTAAAACGACACTTGAAGCTACTTGTTCTTGATATATTAATTTACATTTCACCTTGGCACAAAGCTTGACGCTTTTCGTGAAATCAAAAATTCCTAAAATTGTATCTCCTATGTAAAAAGCATTACTCGATAGTGAAACTCTACACACTAAACTTGATTCATCTGCAATATCGTAGTGATCTGTTGTAAAATTGATTGTGAAATGAATGTTGAAACTGTTAATCACAAAATATTAAACTTACTGGTTTTAGAATGATGAGCAACAATATTTAAAATTTGTCTGAATGAATAGAAAAAGGGAGAAATATTAATGTTTGATGTCAGCATGTACTTGTAAGAAAGGTCTTCTAATTGTAAGTTCTTGTTTTTCTTGAGCGACCCATGAATATTCCAATTAAAATCAAAGGTCTCCGAAAATGAAGAATTAACAGAACAAATAGAGGAGAAAGGATTATATACTTTGAATGGAATGGTAATCACTTTCTTATGTTGATTTTTGTTGAAGTCAGATGTTTGAACTGAAAGAGCTACATAGTAATTGTATCTAATCACACTTCCCTTAAAACTCGGTGGAATTTCGTTTGGTATTGACAGAGTGACAGTTATCGTCTTTTTTTCTAATGTTGAAAGGGCCAAGGTCTCATCCAAGAAGCTTTTTGGTTTGGATGCAAAAATTGGCTTACTATTTGACTTTACAGGGATCAATGAAGGAAGTTGCACATCACTTTTGTTAGGATTATTGTCTTCATCATTAAATAATATCTTATTTGTCAGTGATGTTTTAGATGATACCACCGTGTTGATATCTTTCAAACATTTTGCATCTCCTGAACACAATCCATAAACTTGTCCATATAGTTGATCAATTTTCCATGTATCCGTTTGTTCAGGAGATTCTTCTTGGCTCGAAGTTGATGATGAAAAAAGCCAGTAAAATAATCCTCCAGAAGAATTGCTTGTTGTTGAGGAATAATACTTGGTGTTCGGTGATGATACATTTTGGCTTGATGAATTGTCTTCCATTCCGAACACATCCAGACGATCCGAAAAAACATCCACTAATTTTCCATGATAGGGACCACTTTCATCGACGCTCTCATTTGGTGCATTCATGAGTGTTATTGAGAAAGAAATGCTCGATCCAGCAAACACGCAGCTCTCCCGCAACGCTGCATGAAGCACAATCACCATTTTTTTATGACGATGATGACAATAAAAATTCTAGAATAGGGAGTGAAAGAAAATTCAAGAAAGATATGTCATTCTTGATTTTCTCTATCTTTCGAAAGTTAATGTTGTTCCTGAAGTGTCATCCCATGTTCCACTGAATCGTTGGTCACTAATACTATCTCATCAGAATAACAAAAAATCTTGTCAAAAAATGCTCTCAAACAAGGCTTCAAGCCTTTTTTCTTCTCCTGAACAACTGTTGGGCTCCGATGTATCTTCTCCTCACATCACCGAGAAAACTCTTGAAAAATCAATTCGAACATCTAAAAATCATCATGTTACTGGCAACTCTTCCGAAAGCCCATTTTACTCAAAAATTACATCTCATAAGTATTTTACGATTGCCCAAACATCGATGGAATTATTTTCTGATCATCCGAGTGGAAAATTAGGAATTCCTGTACTGAGCACAGCACAACAAACTTTAAAAAGTGCGTTCAGTACTTCGTGTAGGCAAATTCACACTCTCGGAAATGATAAAGTGTTATTGACACATCAATGTGGAGAGTTACACTACTGTATTATTTACATACGAGAAGTTGAACGAAAGAAAAGGGTAATCGGTATTGAGATGGAGAGTGATGAATATGAGGATGAGCCGAAAGAAACGACAGCAGCATTATTTCGACAAATTAATCTTTTGCACGATTTGACAAATTTCTGTATTGTTGTTAATCCATTTAATCAACATGGTTTTAACAATAGAACATTGAACCAGGCTGCTATTCACAGCATTCTAAAACCTGTTGTAGAAACAATGAAACGTCTTTACAAAACACAACAAAGTGTGCTCGTCCAAGGAATTGAATATGTGGATTTGAATCACATAAACAGAGCCTCCATCATAGACGCTCTAAAGAAAGGAATTCAACAATATTCATTTATACTCCATGCAGTGCTCTTGGTTGGTACAAAATTAGCTGCTATTTATTCTCGTGACAAAACATGGATCCTCCTTCCTCGTGATTTACTTTGTCTAATAATTTATACTCAGAGTACTTTTTACAATGAAAAGCCAAAGCCTAAAACTCCAACCACTCCCAAAACTCTTTCTGTACCACCTTCAAATCAGTCAGTCTCATCCGAAAATAGCGATCAGTTTATTGATCAAAGAATGATGGGTAGAAACAGCTCAGTTTCATCAGATGATGAAGATGACAACAAAAAAGATATACCAACCATAGACTCTAGATTTGAGTATTTAAATTTTCATGTTACAGAAAATCAGGGAGACTACGAACAAAAATTGTGTAGATTTGGGGTATATTTTGAATTCGATAAGGAACAAGAAATGAATCTTATGCTCATTTGTGAGTCAAACATTAAGGACATACAATCCAAGGTCATTACTGGATCAATCGAAGCCAAAAGTTATCAGTCCAATGCCTCAGTTTCTGCCTCTCTCTCTAATTCTTATATTGAGGATCAATCTGTAGAAGAAAAAGACAAAGAAACTATTCACGATCAGTTAAAGGAGGCAGCAATTAGAGTGAATGAGGAAATTTCCAATTTTAAGCGATTTTCTTTTTTGAAAATTAAGGCCGAATCACATGTCACAATGCTTAATTACTTACACTATTGTCCAGGGTTGGCCCATTTCATTTTTGTTGACCGTGTATATAACAGAGTATTTGCACCAAGAATTGTGCCTCTCAACACTACGAGCTCTAATCCGAAGAGTGACGAAGAACAAGTAGCCTTTTTAAAGAAAAAAGTATGGGAAATGTGTTACACTCTTCAACAATACAGAGATGAAGGTTACACTGAAATTGGAGTTTGTGGAGACGGAGTCCAGTATTGGTTTAAAGAGTGGCTTGAAGATGAAAAATTTCTGGAACTCAAAATGACACGAAACAACTTGAAACATGCCAAATCTCATTTTGAACTCTACACCATGTACCTTCCTTTCGTTTCTGTTCAAGCAATTTCGCACCACAACAAGTTGCTTGTTCAACTTTTGCTAGATAGACGAGATTTGTCATAAAACTCTCAAGTTTTCAATCAAGCTTAATACATCATTCGCGATGCGGACTAGTGCGTGGATGATTGCTAATTGGATCCATTCCGCTGTTTGGAATCAAACTTCCGATGTGACGCAAATAACTGCAAGATTTATTATTAAGAAGTGTCTGAATTGAGGGAAAGGACTCCTATGGGACCCACTTTTGGTCAACTCCAACAGATTTCTTTTTTTAGTCGGAAACAAGACCGGAATTGGCAATGCTACAAATTCACAACACACACCATTCGCATAAAGCCAATCAAAAAAAACAAATCAATTCACATCTCAATCACAGCTACTTATTCCAAGACTTTGAAATATTGACTGAATTCCACCATGATCGATAAGCTTGTAAAGAGTGTGAGTAGAGCCATGAACCCATGGTCTCGAAGACCCTTCGGCTTCCCAAGTACTTTTTTCAATGATCCATACTTTGACTCATTGTTTAGAGAGTTTGACACTCAATTCCCAACAGCATCACTCGCCAGATTTACTCCAAGTGTGGATGTAAAGGAAACTGATAATAGTTATGAGCTTACTGCTGACGTTCCCGGCTTCACTAAGGACAATATCAAGGTTGATTTAGACGAAGAGAGCAGAATGCTCACTTTGAGAGGTGAAATAAAGAAGGAACGAGAGGATAAAGATAAAGAGGGAAGATATTTGGTTCAAGAGAGATCTACTTCCTCGTTTGAGAGAAGATTCTCTTTACCAGAAAATGTAAAGATTGATCAACTCAAAGCTCAAATGAAGGATGGACAATTGAAGATTGTTTTGGAAAAGTTACAACCTGAGCCAAAGCAAGAGAAGAAAGTCAGAAATATTGACATCCAAGAAGATTAATGTATATTTGGCTAACATAATCCAACAAAAATCCAAGAATAATAATATAATATATAATGGATATTATTATATATAATTTAATTTATTCCATGTAATTTTAAATAAAGAACCAAATCGCTCAAAATTCGTGATATTTTCTCGCCAAAATACTGTTTTGTTTCTTTAGGTTATGAATTAATTCTTTTTCTGTGTGGCATGAAATAATATTGCAATTTAAATGCAAGACTTCTTGCTCTTTCCTTAAATGACCCATGACCAGCACAGAATCATCACTTCGTAACACCTTCTCGGTGATGTAAAAAGTGTGGCCCTGTCTTATTGCCTCCCCCAAGTTATTAACTCGAGCCAATGATTTCATGGAGGACTGTTGTGCAATTTTTTCAAGCTCTGAGAAAAATTCAGCAACATGGAACCTGTTAGTGGTTGTAATAATTCGTTCTGTATGAAGAAAAGGTGCTAGATCATTTGGTGAAAGTTTGTGCAGTCCCTCTTCAGAAAATGTGGTCACTAAATTTTTGTGTTGATTTTCATTCTTTACATCCAAAATCAAAGAGAAATTTGGTATCACTTTTGGTTTTCGACGAGTGTCGATGTTGTCATTAGACCACCATTTGTTTTCGAACGCTGTTCTCTCCTTCTCACTGATATTTTCTCCCAAATTAAATTTCAAATAAATTGGAAAGTTTGTGACATATACAATTTCGTAAAACTCCGTGTTACTTGCAGATCCTTTGCTTCCCTTGTTGACACTTCTAATAACATAATGGTACATGAGAATATCATGAACTTGTCTTGGCGTGTGATGAACTTGTGAATGCTTTGCTTTGCCCATCGCTTCGATTTGAGGTTTTTCATTATTCAAAGGCTTATCCGCAGAACATTTCACCTTTCCATATATCTTAACAAGTCTCTCCTTGTCGTCTGACTCATCGATATCGTGTTTTTCAATAAATGTTGCAGCCTTGATCTGCTTAATGAATTCACCCACTTGTGTTTTCAGTTTGATTTGAGTGAACAGCACATACAGAACAATGAGAATGGCAAGTGCAGTCAAGTACTTGGGAATTTGCGTGTGCATGACATATTGAACCACAGTCGTACTTCCAACAGGCTGAGAGAAGAATTTTGAGAGGAAATATTGATGGCGTTGAGAAATCAATTCTTCTTTTACTTCATGAAGAAAGGGAAGACTACTTTCTGCTTTTTTAACGTTTTGATCGGAATTGTTTGGATCTTGTTGATTATTACTAGACGACGTTGAGAAGGAGGATGATCCCTTTTCGTGTGGCTGATGTTTTGTTTGTTCCGTTCCTTGATCATTCTTCTTATTTGTTGGATCCTCAGCATGCTTGGAACCATGATGATGGCTTAAATGGACTGAAAACATCCTCTTCATGTGAAGAGTTTGAGGACCTTTGAAACAACTTTTGAAATAACTTTGAGAAAGACTTTTGCAGCAACTTGGCGATAGAAACATTTTTTGATTATTAAATCTCTCTGATAATACATAAATCTCGCCATGCAGGACTTCAATCCCATCCCGAATATGCCTATTCCTTCATTCATGTTCTGAAGTGAGAGCGTGGGAGCGATACGACACACACGTTGAGAAGGAGGATGAACCAACCCCTTCTTGAGGTTCCACTACCTTTCTTTTGTGTTGGTGCAGTGAATTGAAACGGGCGACGTGCTTTGGAACAACAAGCCAAAAAAAGCGCATCCTCGCGTACGAGAACAACAACAACAACATCAACGAGAACAACAAACTTCGGAGTTTGCAACGCAATCTGCACCTCCAAATTTTGTAATCGTCATTCAAGAGAAGAAATTATCATCATCATCACGCGAACTCATTATTTCCAGTGAATTTTATAACAAGATGGGAAATCAATTAGAAAAGGATTATACCATCAGTGAGAAGCCTTTTGCTACCGGTGGACCTTTCTCGTTATGGAGAATACACACTGGAACACATAGACAAACCAGAGAGGAAGTTTCTGTGTTTTGCTGTTCTTTCAAGGATATTGAAACGGTCTATGGAAAGAATAACGTTCAGCAAGTGATTAACCACTTCAAGATGGAGAGTCAGACACTACAAAAACTTCGGCATCCTCTCATATTATCTCCACAGCAACAATTCTTTGAAACAAAAACACAATTAGCCATGATTACAGAACCTGTGTTGGGTTCACTGAGTAATTTACTATTCAAAAATTATACACACATTCCCGAAGTATTACTAATGATGAAGAATTTTAATTTGAGCAAATTGGAAATTAAATACGGAATGTGCCAAGTGATGGAAGCACTTACGTTTTGTCACCAAAATGCCAAGCTTACCCATGCTGGTTTAAATCCACACAATATTTACATCACGGTTGATGGACATTGGAAAATTAGTGGATTCCACTTTTCCTTCTATTCGCAGGGAGCACCAACGTCAGAGGGAGGCAATACCACTCCAACACTATTCCGAAGAAATTTCTCAAAGAGAGATTTTCTCCCTTCACTTGACTACACAGCACCGGAATATGTACTGGAGCAAAGCCCTGGTTATCCTTCTGATATCTTCTCTTTCGCTTTGATTTATCTACAACTGATTATGGAGAAACAATATCCAATTTTAGAAACGGAACAAGACATCAACGCATACACAAACAGTGTTTCTAGACTTAACGAAGTAGTTCGAAATTTGAGAGTTTCTCAAGAAATTCGTGAGTCATTACTGACCTCTTGCTCCATAAAACCTCAAGAAAGACCAACTTCACATTTCCTTCTTTCAAATTGTGAGCTTTTATTCGGAAATGAGGTCAAAGCATTAAGATATCTGGCAAATATGGAAATGAGAGAACCAGTTAAAAAAGCTCAGTTTTTGTCTTCTCTGACTCCAATGCTAAAAGCGCCAAAACCACATCAACTGGTCAATGGTGTAGAAGATACATCAACAGAAGAGGGCTTCTCTAACAGTATTATATTTTCAAAAGTACTACCACCATTACTAAAAGAATGCACAGATGTTAAAATGCTCCTTTATGCACTTCCCAATGTACTGTAAGTAGTGTTCATTGATTGTAATTCTTTTAATTAATATCATATACGTTGCAATGATATGATAAAATTAGTGCGTTGAGTGAGAGAATGACAACCAAAGAATTCAGCAAACAAGTCATGCCTACTCTTTCCAAGTTTGCCCTTGTTCAAGCAACTAATGTAAAAATACCATTGAAACTATTGGAGAATTTTAATTTAATGTGGGACAAAACAACAGAAGATGATCACATGAAAGAATTAACTCCATTTTTAATTCGTTGCCTCGACAGCAAATTTCCTGATGTACAAAACGAGGCACTGAAAAGATGTGAAGAGTGTCTAAACAGTGAAAGAATTTCCTATCAAGAATTTAAAACGTCTCTTCTCCCTCAAATTGAAATTATTTGCCACAATACTACAAATCAAAGCGTCAGAATTAACGGAATTGTTTGCCTTGGAAAAATTTTACCACAGTTAGATCCAGAAGTCATTTCAGTAACGGTTATACCGATATTAGAGGTATCCCTTGCTCCGTTGTTTGCAGCAGATAGATCTGGAGCTCAACTTTCAGCGGCTCTTCTCATGACGTGTGTTGGTGTTTACCTTAAAATTTCAAAGCATCTTCAAAAGATTGGAGATCCTTCGCTAGGAAAGATCATTGCCACAAGAATTATTCCATCCATTTCACCGATTGCCATGCAAACTTCTCTCAATGTGGAACAATTCACAAAATACATGAAAGCTATGAAAAGTATGATAGAGATGATGGAAAATATTCGATATGACGAGTTTAGACAAAATGATCCTGAGGCAAATATTCCAGATTCAAGTGTGACAGCATTTTCTCAGCAACCAGTCCCAACTTTTAACCAACCACCTTCATCTGCGTCTTCATTCACACCAACACTCACTCCTACTTCATCCTTTCACTCACCAGAAAATCCAATTCAAAAGATATTGAATGAGCCACTGCCTGTGCTCGATCAAAAATCATATTTCTTGGATGATGAAGAAAAAGAAAAGTTATTAAGACAAAAAGAAGAAGAAGAAAGGCTAAAACAGGAAGAAGAGGAAAAGCAAAGAGCGTTTTTAGAAAATCAAAAATTGTTTGATGCTTTGATGAACAAACATTGGTCTGATGTTCCAGAATCTCCAAAGAGACCTCCATCTCCAAAGTTTAAAACTACAGCCGATATTGACTTTGAACGATTGCAGCAGAAAATGCTCAGCTCAGGTCTAGATGAAGAAGTGACACTACCTCAAAAGGTGTCCTCAGTAACCAAATCGCCATCGACAGTGAATGACACTAGCAATGTCACCGCTCCAACACGTTCAAAAACACCAAGTCCAAAAACAAATATTGCCGAAACTACTACAAACAAGGCAGTTGGTGGATTTGACGCCATGCTTGCAAGATTCGATGCAGGTGGTAGCGATGACGAAGAAGAAATACCACCACGAAAGCTAACTCCATCATCTTCTGGATTTAGCTCAGCATCTGTTGGTTCCTCTCACCCTCCTACTACAACAGCCATTTCAGCACAGGTTCCAACTTTTGATGATGACCTCAGTCCTGTTATGCAAAGCATCGAAAGCCGACCCACTGTTTTTTCATCGAGAAAACCAATTTTACCAGCCATTGGAGAAACCAGAGATCCCACAGACTTCGACTCCTTACTTGCCCAACACATGTCTGATGATGAAGAGTAAATGACGACTACTAAATATTTATTTTGCTCAAGCGAAAAACAAACTCTTGTTTTGTTTTGTCCACCGCTCTTGGGTCGATCGTCACTCTAAGACCAAAGTGCTTCAAGCAGTACTCACAAAGGGCCTCAATAACCTTATGTGACTTGTGGGTTTCAAGCATTCTCAAAACCAAAAAGTTCAACAACTCTGGTTTCATCTCATAAGCCTTATCTAAAAGCAAAGCCAATAGGGGTTGAATATTTGCTTTAAAATCGTTGAGAGTTTCACATTCCTTAATAATGGACTTTCGCAATAGATATTGAACAGTAAGGGGTGTTATGTTGAGAGGTTGAGCGGAGATTAAATCCCTTGATTCTTTAAGCATGCCAACAAAGCTTAACGATTGGGAGAGCAAGTTCAATAGAGGAGGATCAATATCAGCTGGATTCAATCTAAACTTGATTTCTTTAAAAAGACCTGACACCTTTTCTCGGTACTCCTCCTTGCTAATGAATAGCTGCTTCTCATTGGCAGTTTTCAGCGCAGAAAGTATCATGTTAAAAGTGTGGCAGGTTGGTTGACATCCACCTACTTCCACAATTTCTCGATAGATTTCAAACATAAATAAAACGTCTTCATGAGTCGAAAACCTGTGATTAATTAAGCTCATTAATAGGGCATTATAAAACTTGATATCTAAGGCATCTAATTTTTCTTCTTTTTTCAGTTCGTCGTAAATTATAAAAATTTGCTCAAATTTCCCTATCAAATGCAAATATTGAACCATATACGTGTGAACGAATTTGCTTTTGTGTTTGGTATTGTTGTACAGTTCAATCATAGTATCTGGAGTAAACTTGGATAATTTCTCATCAATCGCTTCTCCACGCAGAACAGCCATTAATTCATTGTGGTTTTTGCTCTCATTGTTGCGTATTCCATAGACAAGTACAGCAATCAAGTCGTGAAGAATTTTGCTATTCACTTTTAGCTTTAACACATTCAAATCTTCAAAAATTACAATTTCTAACTTTTTCAAAACTCGCAAGGTAGGAAGATCTCTATTTTGCTTAGCTGCAAAGAATAAAATTTCTATGGTGTTGATGTCAGGTTTGGTTCCTCCTTTTAATGAGCACTTTTCAAACAATTTACTGTAATATTCAAATGCTTTCCTGAAATTTCCGACGCCAGCAAGTAAATTGAGATATTCGTTAGATTCCTCCAACGGAATTGATACAAAATACTTTGGAGCCTCCTTCTCAAAATACCATATACATTTATCAATGTCTTTTTCTTTTAACGCTTTTCGGAGTGGAAATATAATTTGTTGAAAATATTTACTCTTTTCTTCAGGCGTATAGGTGAGTTCGCCTTTCTTCTTGAGTTTCACTCCATCAGAGGTTTCTTTTTTCTTTTCCGATTGTAATATTAATTGTTTAACAGTCGGAGGCGATGAAGACAGTTTCTTATGACGTTGAATATTTGTTGAAATATGATACTCATTGGTCATCATGATGATTGGATGAAATGGAAGCCATAAATTCATAGGAGGATGGGCACTACACCATTTTCCGAAATATGATACCACAGACTTGTTGTTCCGACCAGTGCTGGCCCTACGCATCAACAACCATGATGCAGAGACACTCGATCCAAATTTCATCATTTTTTTTGATAATATTTCACAACAATTCAAACATTCAAATATTTGAATGAAATAACAAATAATGTTTCAGAACTAGAACAATAGTTCACACGCTTCATTTGATTGCAAATTTATCCTCGTGCTCGGAAAGTAATGTATAGAGTTTTCGAGGTGAGGTCATGGTTTGGTCATATTCATTCCGAATCCTGTTAAAATCACTAATAATTTGATCTGCATTCGGACCGTCATTAAAGTTCACTCGTTGTCTTGCTAATTCCTCGGAATTTCCTGTGGACATGTGTCGTCTTACCACTCGTTCCATTGCTTCTTCCTTGCTTGCTGTATAAATATAAATTAAAACATCGAAGAGAGGTCTAATGTTGTTCCATGTGGCCAAATAATTGCCTTCCACGATTATAACTCGATGAGATAAATCCACAATAATGTCCTCTTCAATTGGATCTCCAATGTGATGGTCAAAAGATGGAGCTTTAACAAGTTGTGTTGTTTGATATTTCACTTTTTTCAATAATTCTTCAAAGGCCTTATCATTGAAAGTAAATGGTGCTCCTCGTCTACTGTGAGCATGTTGAGGATTTTCCATGACATCTAATTCTTTTCTATAGTAATGAAATCCATCCATCGGAATGATTTGAGTTGGAATTGAAAAATCATTGATGAAACAATTTTTCATTATTTCACTGGTTGTGGTTTTAGAGGATCCTGGTGTTCCAAACACTCCAATCATGAACCTGTGAAAGGTTGATGCTGAATTTTGCAAAATCTGATCTTTCAGACAATGATCAGAAACAATTTGATTCACAAGCTCTTTAACTTTTTGTTCCATTTTTTCTTTGTGGAAAAATTATTCAGTCTCCCAAAAATATGAAAGAAGGCAATATCACATCCGGTGTTGACAAGAAGAAGAAATCAGGTTGGAAAGGGCGTACCTTGACCTTTGATGATTGCCTAAGGTAAGTATGAGGTATCAGAGCCTGACACAAATCCATCTTTAATGGGATATCTTGAGAGGATATGTCACGGGTGAATTGTATCTTGTGGAAGGTGTTCAAATGTTTCCAACCTTTCATTGTTTCTTTTGGGGATTCAATGACGAGGAAGGAGTTCGTTTTGTGACAGATGCCATTGCAAGAGTTTTCTTGGGAGCTGTTGGAGTCGAAATAACGTTTGGGCTTGTTGTTGTAGCGGGTGATCTCGCTTCGGTATTGCCAGCAGATGCAGCATCGAGTTGCCTCATTGATTTTCTTATAATATTGTCTGGTGTGTCTGTAGACGAATTAGCACTTCTGTTGACCTTGGAGGTTTTTGGAGTGGTTGAAACTTTTCCTTCTTTGAGGGCTGTTGCTTGAATTCGTTTTTGCTTCAAACCAAAAGTCAAGCCCAAATCTTCTGTTCTACTTTCTTCCCTATTAAATGAAGCATTGTCTGTCGTTGGAAGTTTGACAGTTAAAGTGTTTACAGTCGTTCGTCTTATTGGCTCCTTAACATCTCTAGAACATAATGAGTTGTTGAAACCAGCAAGTTGCTGAGCAGTTTTTTCTTTGTACTTGTTGATCACATCTTGCTTTGTTTTGGAAAGCTGAGAATTGACATCACTAATGTTGTCCAATTCTTCATGAAAAGTTATTAGTTTCCTTCTAATTTTTGAGAAAATAGAAATACTCTCTTCAGTGTCAAAGCATGAAAGGCACTCGTCAAAAAAGGTAACCTCAATATCAAGTTGAAGACATCCATTAAGGCAAATATCCTCTGGAAGACGAAGGCAACAGTCATTTAAAGTATCAAGCAATCCAATTTTTAACTCCCTACAAATAGTATTTGTAAAGGAAGTTTTCGCTTTCATATCAATAATTTCATGGTGAATTAGTGTTAACCCTAGTAAAGTTTCAATGATGTAACTTCGAACAGTGGTTGGGTTCAACATATTGGACCACTTGAAGCCCGGATTTAACACTCCTTTTCTTATGATTGCCGACAACGACGTGATTTTTCTTCTCAACCATTTGTTTAACACAATATTTGAAAGCTTTTCGAATATGTCAAACACGTTTTTAACCAAATCGCTGTCTCTAAAGTCTTCTTTTGGCTTACTGTATGATTGGGGTATATTTTCCAGATCTATATCATCGAAATCGATATCTTCCAAATCCTCTTCGTCATCACCTTGCTCCTCACAACTGTTATCTTTGGTAAGTATCTTCTCAGAAAAAGAATGAATCATTTTGTCCAATCCTCCATCACTCTTTGTAAGGAAAAATAAGTTTCTCACCATAAGTAAAAGTCGTTGATCTGCAGTTCTGTGTCCGATTGAGGTAATTGAGGTGTATTGAGCAGAGCTAGATTGAAGAGAGGTAAGGATATCATTCTGATCTAAATCTTCTGCGAGTGTATAGATACAGTCTGCAAATGACATTAACGCTTCAATGAACAAGGTCTTTACGTCCTTGCAGTCCTATTCGGTTGTCGCAAAATGGTTTCAGACTAAAAATTTTCCTTGAAGGTGAACATACCTCTGCATGTGTCATAATTGAATTCAAGATATCAATCAAAGAATAAATGTATCTCATGAATATTAGAGGAAGTTTTGTCGTATTGCTTTCCTTAATGAGGATCCAATCTTCACATTCATGTAAATCTTGAATTTTTGAAATTGTTCTTAAACAATATTGCGTTGTAATATCATTTTTCATTTCTTGAACGAAGCTGTAGAGTGGTTTGATGAATTTAGTTTGAATTTTAAATTCGGATGTAGATAGTAGTTTTGTGGAAAAGTATTGCAATGCTTCTTCTGTATGAGGTTGACTGATTTCATTTGTATCCATTTTCTCGAACAGCTCACGTATGAGAATTGAGAAAGTACTGTAAATTTCATTGAATAGTCCTAATATCTCTGCTTCTTTTTGAACCTGTCGATCTCTTTCTTGAGATTTGACCACTTGGATGTTTTTCTTGTTGCCAATTCTTTCTTGTTTGTACTTGTCTTCCAAAGAGTATTTTGAAAACCTCCAAAACAATTGCAAGTTTTCATAAAGCAAGTCACATAACTTTTTCACTGTTTCCACATAAAGGGTGAAGCTTGTACTGGGCTTGAATTGTGTTTTTCCAATAAAAGAATCAAGAGACCACAATATTCCTTCTTCGAAGAGCATATTGTCAACTCCCTCTAAATCACCATTTTCTCTTTGTTCAACATCGAAAAATGGAACTGTTACATGTTCGCTTCCTTTGACTTTTTTTGGCGACGGTTTGTTGACGTTCTTTCTCAATCACGCTAGCATACAGGTCTTGAATTTGACTGACAATATAATTGAACTGATGGAAAATGAAAAATGAAATAGGATCCGCCTCCTTTGCATCCAACATGTATAAATATCCAATGTATCTGTCTTTTTGATCAATAGAAATAGATGGGTCCTTAAGTTTTGAAAATAAGTCTGTCCTTACTTCACTCACTTGTCTCAATATTTGTGTGTAAAGGGATTTAAGAATTTTTGAAGAACTATTTCTAATAAAGTATTTTGCCTTTTTGTAGTCCAATATTATTTTCTTGTACTCTTTCTAATCATATTTTTGAATCATTAATTAACCTAAAAGCGATTTAACTTACCCTTTCTCTATTTTCCTTAATCTCTGAGGGGATAACAAACAAAAATTTGAGTTTGTCAACAATTACTGTCATGCTTCTAATCTCCTCACTTAGTTGTTGGGTTTTAATGATAGGAGAGAATAAGGCTTTAGCAGCTGTTTGCAATGAATTAAAAGATTCTTCAAGAACTTGTACAGCAGTATCATTAAAAATGTTTCTGCCTTCTCTGTCTCCTATAAAAAACTCTTCCAACTTGTCTTTCAAGTAAATATATTTTTCCAAGTTATCCTGTACAAATTGTCTTAGCTTGCGTGACTGAGCTTCTTTTCTTTGTCTACATGTAATCCGAGATTTCTTCAAAATTTCAAAACTGAACTTTGAATGAAAGGAGGCTATATACTTGGTTGGGACAAACCCCTCTTCGTATGGATTTAAACCATTCTTAAGTTTTGACAGTTGCAAGTTTCTGATGGTGTGTGGGTGAAAGTAACGACAAAAATTCAAAGGTTCCTCTGTACATACCTTACTAAATCCAAGGGATCCTCACAAATATCCTGATCGGTGGAATTCTTTTGTTTTTTGATACTTCCACCTTGTGCGTCCTTATGTAGTTGCCTTCTTTCAAGAACTTCTTCAATCATGCTCGCTTGTCTCCATGTTTCTGGAACGCTCTCAAGAATTTCCTTTTCATCAACGGTGTTTTCGCTGTCTTCGTCATCATCAAAAACCCAATCATCAAAATTTTCGTCTAACTCCTCTTCTTCTTTCTTGCTCGAAAGTGTCTCGGTTCCTTGATGGTCTTCATTGAGATCTTTCGTTTTTTCCGATAATTTGTTGGAGGAGCTGGCAGGCTTTTTCTGCCCATCTTCTTTTCTGGACATTTTTTTAAGGTTTGATGGCTATTAATATTCGCCTTACGAATTACAATCGAAATATTTTAATTGTAATTGATTGCAACAAAAACTTACGCAATATTAAGGTAAATGAATAGACCTGCGTTTAACCTGTTTATCAGATAAATTAATCCTACTTGTACAAGCATTATGCCAAAATCCACAAAATTATTCTTCGGACTTCTTTGATTTAAGAACAACGTCATTAAACGATCTGACATCCTTCTTGTGATTTCCATATTGATTATCAAAATATTGATCTTCTGGTGGTATTCTAAGAGACTGAGGTTTATGATTAATGGGATGATCAGATGCGTAACCGAGAGAGACAATAACCGGCACTGAAAAATTCGATGGAAGACCAACAATTTCACGTACTCGTCTTTCATCAAAGCCTTCCATTGGACATGTATCAAGGCCATGACTACTGGCTGCAAACATGAATGTTTGTACAGGCAACATGGTGTGTTTCCAAACATGAGCTTTCATATTGATTGGAGGAACGATCATTGGTCTGAACATGCTTATTACTGAGCCACCAATAAATTTAGCCAATTGAAACAAGCACAAAGGTCCAGTACCTAAGTAAGCTGTTGTCTTTTGATACATTTGCTGAGCTTCTTTCTCTGTCATGGTCCCATTTTGAACTCCCATTGATATCACTTTGCTCTGATTGGCCAGAGCATTCAAGTTAGCAGCAAATACAACCGTAATGGGTGCTTCCAATATTTTCTGTTGCGAAAGAGAGGCTGTGTAGAGAGCTTTGCGTTTCTCGGGATCCGAAACAACCACAGCGACCCATGGTTGAAGATTGTATCCGGATGGAGCACGTTGTGTGAGTCCGAGAATATGACTTAACACTTCTGGTGGAACAGGTTTATCGGGTATAAATGATTTAATTGCTTTTCTGTTGAGAACAATTTTCTCAAAGATGGCAGCTTCCTCTGGAAGCATGTCTTTTCTAGCATCATTGAATTGTTTTGAGAATGATTGTTTTTCCTCAAATGATTTAAAATAATGATGGAAAAAACTCTTGTTGGAAATATTCATTCCGAATAATAAATAATTTTGAATCGGTGTGCTGTTGCTATACACCATGTTTTGGAAAGTAGATTTGGAGAATTGAAACACTTTCATTTTTTCATTTGGTGAATTCGAGCCTCGAATGGGAAATCGTTCTCAACAATTTGTTTTTAATTCACAACAAGTCTTTCTCACTCTCAAACATTAATGGTTGTCTCATTTGAAGGAGGATTGTAGCCTTCATTACCTTCTTTTTCTTCGTTCAACAAAGAAGAAGTTAAATCATCAACAGATGGAGGAACGCTGTCACCATAGGTAGACAACTGCTCGACACCAAAATGGCTTTTCGAGTTTGGTAAAAAGTGACTTTCACCTGCTACGTCCTCCAATGCAACACCTAAAGTATCTCTTGGTAAGAAAATTCCACAAACTCCAGCTACAAAGAATGCAATTCCAAAAACTAAGAATGGGAAGAAATAATTAGACTTCAATAAAACTTCTCCAACAATTGGTGTAATAGTGCCAGCCAATCTTGTAAAAGCAGAGCATGTACCCATTCCAGTAGCACGGAAGGCAGTTGGATAAAACTCGGGAGTGTACGTGTAAACAACTGTTCATGTCACACCACAATGAAATTGTAGAATTATTCTAATCGTTGAAAAAAAACTTACCAGCCCAAGGGAAGGAAGAGAAAAAGTTGGAAAGCATAGAGAGAACCAATACATAGACTAATGTCACATGAAAAGAAGTGGCGATTCTGATAAAACTATTATGTTCAGTAATTACTTACTTGGATCTTCACTCACTCCAACAACTGCAGTTAAAATACCAGTCACAATGAATGTGCTACTCATGAGAGCTCGACGGCTAATTCTATCAATTATGAATAAGGTTATAATATTGGAAATAAAGCCAACCCCAGTCACCCAAAAAGTATTCAAATACACATTATTGTTCTGGAGTTTCACAAAAACAATTGGCAACAAGAAATTAAATCCCCAACCCCCAAAGCTCATCATGAACCAAATCAGCCACAACAAAAGTGTTCCCAAAATGTAGTCTTTGTGGAAGAGACATTTCAGTTGCTCCCAAGGATTTAGCTGCTTCTCAACTTTGGGAACTCTCAATCTCCATTTACTTCTCTTATAGATCCATCCTAAAGAAGGACTATCCTTTGAAACGCAATTAATCTCAGCCATACTGTTGATAGTTCTGTGAACTTCCCCTCCATGTTGTCTCAAAAGATTGTATCTTGGGCTTTCTGGTACAAAAAGTCTGGAAATGAAAATAATAAATCCAGGAATGGAAGACAATGCAACCACCCATCTCCATCCGGTATCTAATAATTGTTGATTATAATTGTTGAAATCACTTCACTTCTTACTCATACAAAACATACCCAAACTAAATCCACCAGCTTGAAGACAAACCCAAGCAATTAAACATTCAAAGGCAGCTCCAACACTCCAGTAAATGTTTAAAACTCCCAAAATTGCACCTCTTTTTGAAATATTATTGTAAAATCAAATCTTTTCATTTTACCTACCTATTCTTTGGAGGAATAAATTCCATGAACAGTGAAAAATCAACAGGAACCATTGCTATTTTGTATTAGGGGTATCAGAGGCAAACTCAGGAATAAATAATCATGCAAAATGATGATCCTTTCACTTACCACCAAGGCCAAGGCCAACGAAAAATCTCAAAAATAAGAATGCTACATATCCATTTGAAAATGAAGAAGCAAGTCCAAATGTTGCTGTGATGAAAACGCTTCCACAGAATACGAGCTAAATGATGAGGTATCAGTGACAAATCTCAGGAATAAGTAATCATGCAAAATTATCATTTCACTTACTTTTCTTCCGATTTTATCAGAGATAATTCCTACATGTTTGCAAATAGAAATGTGTTTGAATTGAATTTTCAACACAGAATTTTTCCAACCTCTCTCAACGAGTATCAATTTTTGAAAATACAAACCTCCAAGCCATGCTCCAAACATCATACCAAGAAAAACAGCGCTTCCCAGGGATCCAGCTTGTACTGGTGACAATGACCATTCATCAGTCAGTTGAGGAACAATGAAACTAATCATGGTTAGTTCAATTCCATCAAATAACCAACCAGCTCCACAAACATTCATCAATAATATTTGATACCATCCAAATCCGATTTGAGCTACAACTTCTTCAAAGGTCAAGACTTTAAATTCTTTCTCACCGTTATTATTATTTGATGATGATTCATGAATCAATGGAGATTGATCGAAATTATTGTTCATCGTCGGAACGGATTGATTATCATCGCCATTAATTACAAAAATCGGTTGTTGCTGCGAGGATGATGGTATTGTTGATGCTGGTGGATTGTTCGTAGCCAACAAGGAATCACTATCATCATCAACCATCGGTTGATAATCACCCAAATTATTACTATTACTATTGGAGGGTCGAGAAGAAGCCTTCTTTCTCCCCATTTTTTAAAAGTGGTGATGATGCTTGACAAGCGATGACAAAGGAAACACTTTGAAAGAATACACTTTGTAATCATCATCACGGAGATGAAACAATAAGGGAACGACACTTTGGTCTTATTCCAAATGATTGGTTTGTTTTAATATTAAATTGAAAACAATCGCTCCAATGGGGATTTCATGCATAATGGGTTTCTCAGACACAGCAGCAACAACAACAAATTCAGTCGGCACCAAATTCAATTAGGAAATTCAAAAAAAATGTCCCAATTCAATCATGAAGAAACACTCAATTTGAGCTATCGTTGCTCTGGACATCCACTCATTCAAGACAAACTTACAAAGGTAAGTCGACTTGTCCATCATCTTTGTTGTTGTTCATTGGTGGTTTTCAATGTTCAATAATATTCAACACTCACTATCAGTTGAGAGACAAACGAACCAAACCTTCCGAGTTTAGAAAATTAGTTTCGGACTTGTGTGTGTTGCTTTGTTTTGAAGCTACCAGCAAGTTGAACATGAAATCCATTGAAATTGAAACTCCTATTTGTAAGACAGTACAAAATGTCGTTGCGGATAGAATTTGTCTTGTTCCAGTGTTACGAGCTGGATTGGGAATGCTGGAAGGTCTCCATAGCATCGTCCCTCAGGCAAGAGTAATTCATATTGGCCTGTTCAGAAACGAGGAAACTTTACAACCTGTGGAATATTACAAGAAGCTGTAAGTCTTGAAGAGTTCATTTGCCTGGTGATACTAATTTGAATATTTTTAAATTATTCATTTGTTTGTTGAAGTCCACCTCAATGTGATGCTGATATTGCAATTGTTTTGGATCCAATGTTGGCCACTGGTGGCTCTGCAGTTGCCACTATTGAGAGGATTAAAGATTGGGGAGTCAAGAAAGGTATGTGTTTATTACTCTGTAACATTCATTTTCTGGATGGAAATTTTAATTATAATAGTTATTTTCATGTGCATTTTGGCTGCTCATGTGGGTATCAGCAATGTGAATAAGGCACATCCAGATGTAGAAATTTATTGTTGTGGTGTGGACAGGGAATTAAATTCGAATGGATACATTGTACCTGGTTTAGGTGATGCAGGAGATCGCCAATATCAAGGTGATTACTGCTACGAGTGAATGAATTACTCAGCAATATCAACTGTGCAATCCTGATTATGAATGTGTCTACATCCCACTCTTATTCTCAAGGAACGTCAACCACTCATCTTTTCGGGAACGAGTTTTCTCGAGAAATGACATTAATAAAGATCAATCATCTGTGAACACACAACACTGGCCTTGAACAATTACTGAGCTAGGAAAAGATGATTGATGCAGCGAATGCTTTTACTTTTTTTTCTTCTTTTGTTTTGTTGGATTGAAATGGTCCACAAATTGAATGGGTCTAGACTCTGAGGGTGTTGACTGGTTGGATGTGTTTGGTTTAGCGCTGTTAAATTGTGGTGTTTTCATTCCATGTAACGATCGCCTCGTGTCGTTGTTGAGTAGAGGTGATTCTGGCTGTATCGATTGAGAAGAAGATATCTGCTGCTGATGCTGTTGATTGGTTGTGCTATTGTGATTGTTGTTGCTACTGTTGGCAGTGGAAGGATTCATAACTCCACGAACGCAGCTCCCATTGTGAATATTATTATTGCTACCGTACGTTTGTCTCTCATTGTCACAACCTTGATTATTATTTCTCATTTTCCTTAAATGTCCAAGCAAGGCAATTCCTGTTTCACTTTTTTCAAACATTTCTTGCTGTTCTTGAGGAGATGCAGAAAGAAACAAATTTCTAGTCCTCTGATCGGTCATAAATTTTACATTCATTGTGTAGTTCATCGTTGGTCTTGCTGGAATATTAGAAGAAGATGCCATTGTACTTGATGAACTATTATGATGTAGCGAGGGCTCTTGAAAAGCATCTGTACTCCTTGAGGACTGATTGAAATCATTGTACAAGACTAAATCGTCATGATTTGCTTGAGCTCGACTACTTTGTGAGGAGGAATTGCCCTTCTTTTTTGATCCTCCTGTTTGAGAGGAAGAAGAAGAAGATGACTTGGAATATCTTGACGTCGAGTTGTTGTTGCTATTGTTGTGATTGTTGTGGTTATTATTCTTGTAATAATTCGAATGATTTGTTTTCTCTATTCATGAGAGTGAATTTCAACAAGATGATATTTGCAATGACAAGGACATGTTCATTCATCATACTTTAAGCTTTAAATTAAATGCTTACCTGCTTCGAGAGATGATCGAGCCGATTTACCTTCTTTATGCTTGAGATTGGGACTGTTTGTTCCTTCCGTGGTATTGGAATCCGTATCTTCATCACTCGAAGACTTGGATTGATTGTTCAACCGTTCGGATGATAACGATGATGACGAGGAGGTTGTTGTTCCTGCAATGCCATTGGAGGTCGCATGATCATTCCTTCCACTACCAGCACCACTTCCAAAATTCGAGGTGTTGGAAATGTTGTTGTTGTTGTGTTCCACTACGTAGTGGTCAATATTGTGGTTCTGACTGACCACACTGTTTTCAAACTGATCCACTTGAATAAACTTGAAATTTGGAGGTGTGGGTCGCAATCGTTTGTTGTTATTCCACAGATTGGATTGATGAAGTCGAGTCTTTTCGTGATGTCTCCACGATTTTACTTCTATTGGATCATGAGAGTGAACATGGGCATGTCAATTTTAAAAGAGGAGTGGTATCATCATCAAGAAAACCAGAAATTTCACAAAAATAGTAATGGTGAAGTATTAATTTCAAAGCTCCCAATGAATCTCGACAAATCTCCTCGGCTCAGCTTACCTTTGTTACAAACTTCACACCAAGATATTTTGCCAACTTCTGTCGAGTCTTCTGTTGATTTGTTGCTCGAAGAATGATGATGGTTCTTTTCAGATCGTAATTGTTGATGATGATGATGGTGATTGGAGTTTGATACTCTGGAAGACACTGTTGTGTGTCTCTCTTCAATGTCCTTTTCTTCTTCTTCTTGTTGCGTATTGTTGTTGTTGTTATTTGAAATGTGTTGCTGCTTATTTGATGATGAAACCGATTTGGATATCAAACAAGATGATGATGAAGGAATGCCATCCAACTGCTGCTGCTGCTGTTCCACTTCATCGTCATCCGTATTTGAAATTGGAGTGTTGCTGTTGCTGCTTGAAGAAGAAGTAGTAGTGGTGGTAGTTGCAGGTGTGATCGAAGCCTCATCCACACTGCTACTACTACTTGATAATGAAGAAGATGAGGAGGAGGAAGGATGGAAATGATTGTTGGTAGAGGTGTTGATAGAACCTCTCTCATTCGCAGAATGGTTGTTCCTGCTTCCCGTCAAATGTTTAGAAGAAGAAGAAGATGAACCAACACTGGTGATTTGAGTGATGCTGCTTTTCGTTGATTTCTCTTCTGCAAAGTGGTGTCGATGAGGCACTTCATCATCACTTCTGCCGTTATTACCAACGGATGATAATGAAGTGGTGGAGTGGCCATTCTTTTCTTCTTCTGAACGGGAAGTGGAAGAACGTTCTTGCATTTCTTTTGGCGAATCTGAAAACCGAGGCACCGCTGAGATTAAATCTCGCTAGGGATGTTTTGATGACTTCGTTCGAGAGGAAGATGGGTTTTATGGTTTGGAACGGTTCGAGCCACTTATTGACATGATGAAAGAGCATGATATGAAGATCGTTGGTGTGATGGGTCTTGTGCGAGTACATACATTCCAATCCTAGGATGAGGAGTTCGGAAGATCGGAAAAAACGATCGAACGTCCATTCTTCTTGGAATGTATAGTTTTCTTTTGAACTGATATTATCCATTAATGCATTGATTTATTATGACCATTGCAGCCTTTCATCCTCGATTTCATCATCCTTTCAGTTCATTCACTTTGGGGTTTCATGTTGAAATTTCCAAAACACACGTGTTCCACCGATCAGTTGCGGATTTATTGATAAATCTTTAGAACAAAAAATGAGTGAAAGTGCGGCCACAGTCAGGCAACCACCATTGAGCCTTCCTAACCAACGTCCAGTTCTGTTCAGATGGACCACCACTCACGACAACAAGACGCACAATGAAAAGATGACTATTTTACTTTCAGATACAGTATTAATAGTGAAAGAAAAATTGAAAAGACAAGGAATAATTGACGATGTTTCTCAATCGAAAATGATCTTTTCGGGAAAGATTTTAGAAAATAATCAGAAATTTTCTCAAATATTTGATTTACATTGTGATCAATCTGTTGATGTACCAACTGTGCACCTCTTTGGAGGACTAGCTAAAAATCAAAAATCATCATCGAACAAGAATGAAGAAACAATAGAAGTGGTTGAGCCAAAAACTCCTACAACTCCCTTCACTCCAAGTACTCCAAATTCAGCTGCAACTATTCTTTTACAAAAACAACTATTATTGCAACAGCAAATGTTGATGACACAAATGATGATGAACCAATTAATTTTGGCAAATTCTCCTACTCTACACTCAGCACCTGTAGTAGGAACATCATCATTCAACCCTTTCCCATCAACTCCTACTCCAGTTACTCCTCTTACTGCAAGTGTATTTCAACAAAATATGTTTCCAAGCCAGCCAACATTTCAACAACAATCGGCAGAATCTCGTGTGGCAGAAGCAGCCACAACACAACCACAAGAAAGACAACCAGAAAATATTCAACAACCAGAAAACGTTCAACAACCACAAGGAGAGCAGCATCAACAACCTGCGGCAGCTGCTCAAGAGCAACCTCAAAGACTCATTGATGACAATGCACCAGCAGCCGCAGCTCAAGATGAAGGATATAATTTATTTTATACATTTTTAAAAGTTCTTTTAATTTCTACTGTCATTTTTTCAAAAGAGGGATGGGTGACATGGTTATCTTGCACAATTGGATTTTATATTGGAATAATTCTTTTGAAATATCTAAATAATGTCATTAATAGACGTGTACAAAGAGATCAAGAAAGAAGGGAGAGAGAAGAGCAGGCTAGAAGAGAACAAGAAAGGCTCGAACGTGAAGGATCCGAAATACCACCAACTATTGAGCTCAGTCAAGCAGCTATACCTCAAAATAGGGGAGTATTTGGAACTCTTTTTCACATAGTGTACCTATTTTTCATCTCGTTAGCTCCTTCATATCAACCAAGAAGACCTCTCGTAGTACATGACGAGGAGAGACACGAAGATTAATTGTTTAATCGTCAAAATACACTTTTGATGAAAAAAGGACCAGACTCTATTTGCTTTCCAAAACACTATAAACGGTAATTTGGCCATTTCCATGTCCTACAAACAACTCCTGCCTATTTTCACAAAATGTGAGAGCTGTGATGTCACAAAGTTCACATTCAATCTTCTTCAACAACTTTCCAGTTTTGATTTCTGAAATGTTGATAGTACAATGATTTTTGTCCATAGGATTGACTAAGCAACTTGATATTATCACGTCTTGCTCTTCACTTAAATAGAAAGTGCAATATTTTCCCTCAGCATCAGCTAGTATATTGTCCTCAAATCTTAAAATCACAGCATTTAGTCAATTCATCATCATCATCTGCAATTCACACTTTAACAACAACTTACTCGACGTCAACTGTGCCTTGCAGATTCCAAATCGCAATTTTGTTACCTCTAAACCCAATGTATTTACAATGATTGTACATGTATATGAACGAGTAGGGTTTTTTAAAGTTATTTACAACAGATAAGACCTTTTCTTTGAATGGGTCAATGATTGTCAGATCTCTCCTCTCTTGGAAAAAGAACAAGCGATCAAGAAACAACTCCAAAAACAGTACCTTTCCCCTGTTTTGAGTTTTGAGATAGAGACTTTTTACAACCTGTCCAGATGCGTAATCAATCAACTTAACTGGTTGAATTCCGTTCTTTTCCTTCAAGATAACAAGAATGTTCCCAGGACTGGTACAGAAATATTACATTTTAAAGCGCACCAATAGGATTACATACCTCAATCGTACCTCAAAGACATCTTTTCCGCTCATCTCAAATTTTAATTCATAATTTTTCAAATCCCAAATTTTGTAAGAGCTATCATGAGATAACATTAATCGAAGTGTGCGACTCATTGCATTCAAAGACTTACAATCTTGAAGCGCAAAACGATAGTAGCACCTTATTCACATGGTCGAACTCAACAAAACTTGGATGTTCAAAATGCTCTGACTGCAAGATTTCGATGCCTTTGTCGAATTGGTTTTTAGTAATCAAGCTTATGGTCAAAAAGATTCCACATTAGAATTCATAATATATGTATACGTACCTTAAATGAATGCTTCTACAAAATATTCTCTGATAGCAGTCATGATCTTTGCAGTACACCACGATCAAGCTAGAATTTTCCTTGTTGAAGAACAAGCTCTGAATGAATTCCTTATCTCCGTTAATTGTTCCTATGATGCATTTAGAGTCTTGTTTACAGGTTCATGTACCGACCGTGTAACTCTCACTTTTAAACAAACAAACAAACAAACACTACTACATACTTCTGTTGTACACGAATGCATGACCCGCAAAATCCAGAACAAACAGAAAATCGGAGGTGCATATGATTTCCTTAATTTGAGTTCCTTTGTTGATTGTAAAGGATTCCTTTGAAAAGGGAGATGAATATTGAGAGAACTTAAAAATTGCTCACCTCTAGAGGTACCTACATGAAATGCTATATCAGTAAATATCAATTTGTAACCATTTCTCTGAATGATTTCTCCTGCTTCCCAATCTCGCTTACTTCTTACTAGTAGCGAGTTTAAACTTTCATCCTTAAATAAATCATACTCTTCACCGTTGTTGTTCTTTCTTCTCTTCTCCAATCTGCTTTCCGCATTGTGAAGAGTAAGACGTTTCATGGAAGGAGAACAAGAATTATTTTTTGCCGTAGCCAGAAACTCGATTCATGCTTTCAAATCAAACTCACTTCCACCAAATACTTCCTGTGAATTTAAACCCTTTGTGTCTTCGAGATGTAATGACTCACAAACACTGCTATTCAATAGTTGGAGCCATAGAGTTCCTTTAGGGTATAATTAAAAATATGTATGTGTTGTTTGAATATGGAGTGCCCAACTAACGCAAGTTTTGATTCAAAGAACAAAAAATGTCAGCAACTCTCGTAAACGGAGAATACCAAGTTCCAGTCAGCACATTCGAGACCAAACAAGTATGTTTTCGTTAATTGTGTGGTGGTCCTTGTTGAATCTTGCCAATTTCGCGGACATATGATCAACGACAAATTTTTATCATCATGATCACGTAGTATTTGTGCACCTGCGGATTGTCTGCAAAGAAACCAGTATGTTTCAATAACTTTGAGTTACCTATTTGAAATAGCATAATAATACCAATCTAACATCATGTTATCATCATCTAGTTCTGTGATGGAGAACATAACAGACAAAATACTCCTTTCAAGCCTCTTCAAATTACTATCAATGATGGAAATGTTTCCTTCCTTGCCATCAGAGAAAAGGTTTTAGAACAAGAAGCAGCCAACAAGAAGGCAGTCGAATCAAAGCATTATTGTGGTGTTTTCACTTTTGCTCTTCTCACTGTTTCTATCATGGCTATCAAGCAAGTTTTCAACTAATGCTTCTCGAAATAATTATGGTCATCCTCTAGGTCTTTGTTCCATCACAATCTCTTTCTTCTACTCGCGCATATCTTCTGATTCTTTTGTGATGATTTGAGTTTACTAAAGACTTGTCTAATAAATCGGGTTTCCGTCATTATCATTGTACTTTTGAAAGCCAGCGAAGGCCTTCACCAAAAAGCACTCAACCCTTTCGGAATTGGTCATCATGATGATGATGAGAAACGATGAATAACGAACGAGTAATGAATGGGAGGTACCCACTTCAATTTAATTCCAGCTGGGGGCGACACTTCGCGTCCTTCTATTCCACCCAACAAACTCGTTTCAACAAAAACATTGCCATTACATCACCGAACGTTTTAAACCTGTTCAAAACACAATACAGCTGAGAATGATTCCTTTACCTCCATGCTGCGATAACATCTTGTACACCGAAGAACAAATCAAGAAGAGAGTGGTGGAATTGGCACAAGAAATTACAGCCTATTATTCCAAAGTATTGCAAGAAGGGGAGTACTTGATTCTTGTTCCCGTTCTCAAAGGCTCCTATATGTTTGCTGCAGACCTTTCCAGACATATTGAAGTCCCAAACACTGTTGATTTCATTGCATTGAGCTCCTATCAAGACTCTCTCACTTCAAGTGGTGAGGTAAAGATTATTATGGACACCAGAAAATCAATGTGCCAAAAACACGTTCTCATCATTGAAGATATTATTGATACTGGTTATACCTTGTCTTTCCTTACCAATTTATTCATGACCCGAAGTCCTAAGTCCATCAAAACTTGTGTTTTACTCACTGCTCCAAAGAAGAAGAGAATGGTTGCTAACTTCCATGCTGATTTTGTGGGTTATGATATCGGAGAGAGATTTGTCGTTGGCTATGGTCTCGATTTTGGCGAATTGTATCGAAATTTGCCATATATTGCTGAATTGAAACAAGAAATTATTGATGAGATCAAGAAGAAGAAATAATTATTCAAAACGCACAACAAATTAGTGGACCTTTCTTTCATAACCGTGTGCTGGGCACCGTTTTTCGAAACAAAAATCCCTCAGTCTCCCTGACACACCTCAAATTTTGGCAATTTTGACTCCTCAATTGTTGTGAATAGGAGAAATGACTACTTGTTTTCAATATACTTTGTATTGATATTATTGATCATCTTCATTCTTGGTCATGATGCAAACAATTTTCACAACGTGTGTGAAATTGGTCATTCATTTCGACACAACACGCTACGATACCACAAATGCATTCCTTGCTTGCCTCTTGCTGATGGATGAGCTCATGAAAAATTCCAAAAACATCATGCAATTTCTATTTCACTTGAGAAGGGTCAAGTAAGGATTTTGTGTTCAGTATTTGTGGTGATACTTGATTAACAACTTTGGTCATGGGTAACACAGTAGCAATCGACTGCTGATTTCTTTCTTTCCTTACTTTCTCAAATGTCTTAATCATGTATTGAAACATCTTTCCCATCAATGAATTAGTCAATATATGAACAACCATATTGGTAGAATTTACAGGAGAGGAGAGAGGTGTCACATGAACTAACCATGAGGGATTGGAAATGACAGGATCCCTTAAAATCATTAATTGGTTATTTGTATTTTCCAGTCTCGAATGTGGCACAATAGAAGTAGTTCGAGCGTTGTGTTGTTGTAGTTTTGATGTGACATTATTTTTCATCGAAGATTCATCCTTGATCGCCAGTAATTCTTCTTCTTTTTTAATTCTGTAAATAATTTCCATGGGATCTCGATTCGCAAACTATTTGTCATTCCAAACAATTTTAAAATTAATTCCAAAATTCTAATCTATTAATTTTCAGAATTTTCACATACGTATTTAAATCGGGATGTATGAGAATCCACAGGAGTAATAAACAGTGCAACTAGTCCACACAATGAAATTGCCAAAACTATATTCGCAGCTCGACACATCAACACGAGCATTCATTTTGTATGTTTTCCGAAATGAATTCTTTGAACATACCCACATCAAGCATTTTTTTCTTAATTTCACAACGTTCTGAATTTCATGGCATGTACCATTCGAACAGCATGGATTGCAATAAGTGTGAGACCTACTCTATGGAGTAAAATAGCTCTGAAAGTTCTAATATCATGATGAATATAATTAAATTAATTAATATTATTATTATTATGATATTTAATTAAAAATTGAATTTATTTATTAATATTATTATGATATTTAATTAAAAATTGATATTCAAAAAAATGGACCATCAAGACTCCTTGTTGCAAGATGTTCAATATCTTGCCGAGAAGAGACGAATGGAATGGGTATGTGAATATGATAGAATATGAACATTTCGTGGAGTATTATTGTTGTTACATTTGTGTGAATCTTGATATCCAATTCCGAATTTTGTAAAATGTTATTTCTTCAAAATAATCATTGTGTATGAAATTCAAAAATTCATTTCTGCCACAGCGATCAAGACTTATTCTCATTATTTGTCTATTTATTATATTTTGTATTGTTGTTGGTTTTGTTTTAGCCGTAACCATTCCGATTGCCATTAACAATCAACAACAACCAAACATTTCGGAGAGTATTAAAGACATGTTGAGTAATCATTGTACCTTTGGAGTGGCGATATTAGGAGCTGAAGGTGGAATGATTGAATCTGATTTGACAAGTGTTTTATTGAGAACCAATACGAGTGAAGGAAATTTTATTAGTTTGGATGCTGGCACCATGATGAGTGGATTGATCAAGTTTACAATGAATGAAAAGTTGAATTTAACATTTTTCAAAGCTTTATTTCCAGGATTACCAGGATGGTTGGCAGATGTGGATTTGGCAGAGCTTTCAAAAAATCCAGAAGACAAGAGACAATACTATATGAGCTTGTCAGGATATATTATGAAACAATATATTTTGGGATATTTCATTGGACATTCTCATTTGGATCATGGTGAGTTTTTCTGATTTCATTGGTCACACATATGTTACTAATCATAATAATAATATTGATTTACACATTTAACATTTGAAATAATGATTGGTGAATATTTGAAAATTGTTAAATATTAATAATTTTGAAACAACCTTCTTGAATAATCAGTGGCTGGTTTGGCAATTTCTTCTCCAGAAGGATCTTATTTTAATGCTAACTACTCCATATTACCTAAAAGTAAGAGTATTGTAGCATCTCAAGAAGTAGCTAATGTCTTAAATTCAAGCGTATTCAATAATGTAATTTGGCCAAATATTCCACAATTAACAAATTGGTATCAGTATCAAACAATTAATTTTGGAAACAAATATTATGTCAGCGATTTACTTTACATGACCAATAACAAATTTGACAAAAACTCAAATGACATTCGACAATTACCATCCCCAGGTAGTTACCATTTTTCTGACACAACGGTAAAAATATTTCCTCTTTGCCATGAAGTGACATCATCAGCATTCTTGTTTGAGACAGCCAATGTGCAACTTGTTTATTTTTCTGACACAGGTCCTAATACTGGAACAAGTTGTGATTGGCGTTCCAAAGTGACAGATGTTTGGAATAGTGTGGACATTACAAAACTCGCAGCAATATTAATTGAGGTCAGCTTTTCTAATGATGTGCCCGATAGCTCTTTGTATGGACATCTTCGCCCAAAGGATTTAATTCAACTATTGCTCGAACTTAAAAGCTTAAAGGGTAATCCTTCTCTCTCAACTTTGAAAGTTGTCATCACCCATATCAAACCAACTTTCACAACCATATTTTCCGAAAGCAATAGAGCAATTATTACTCGTCAACTCAATCAAGAGGCCAAACAAGTACAATTAGATTGCAATTTCACATTTCCTAATCAAGGAGATTTTATCTGTGTTGAGAAATAATCTACTAGTCAAGCAGTACTTGAGCAACTTATTAGTTTGGGAATTACACGTTTTAAATGCAATTGAAATATCCTGAACGTAGAGATTTAATATCCCAACAATCCTCCACGTGGTTGTTGCTTCTTCTTTGATTGTTGATCTCTTAGCATTTGGAAAGCTAACACAAAATCAATGAAAAGCTGGAATGAACCACACAACGCAAACTGAAAAGGTTGATTCTTGAGATAGAAGTAAACAGTCTTGTAGGAGTCTCCCAAAAAGAAAGTGCCCAATAATACCCAACTCAATCCATCTGCTGATCCAGTTTGCCAATTTCTAATCACTTGAGGAACAGCTAACACAGCTTCAGTAAATAAAGCAACTGTTCCAAGCATTTCAGTGTATAATTCTTGAAGCATTGGATGCAAAATGAAAGAAATGACACCAGTACAAACAGTGAAGAAGACCAAGAAAATGAAATAGCTCAAGAAATCAGTCCAATTCCAGAAGCTTTTGATTGGATGAGAGAAAATTGAACCTGTCTCCGAAGATGGAAATCGGATACAAACAAAAATCAATATTAATTGGCAAGCAATCATGAGAATGGATTGATAGAGCAATACATTATCGAATTCCTTGTAATATCTAAAGAAACAACGACTGCTCAATGAAAAGGATCATCCAATATTATTGTCAATGATTATTTCCATCGTACATCAAACAAATCAATAATATTTTGAATGTAATACAATCCGAAATCCTCGTATTGCAAAAAAGCAAAATCAAACCAAACAACACCTACAGAATATTGGCAATCAATAAAATCAAACTTATAAATTTACTAAATCCTCCACTTGATCTTTTATTGCGAATAGTTCGAATTTGATCCATATAACCCACACAAGGTCCAACAATCATGGCAAAATCAGCCACTAGACCCAACAAGGAGTAACCCGAAGACATTTTTTCAAATTTGAAGGATCATCAAGAATGAACGGATTAGAAAAGGAATGATCGTTGGAACAACTAGCCGTCTGTTCAGGACCTCATGGTTGATACTTTGCTTTGTCTTTCTAAATGAATGACTTCGTCCATGCCTTTTCGTTCTGCCAAACCTTTGAAAACGAGTTCAAAAAAAATGAGCAAAAGAAAACAACAGATGATTGACGATGATAAGAGTGATAATGAAGAAGAATCACTCAAACACATGGAATCCGAAGAGGAACAGGAGGAACCATCTGAAAAATTAAAGAAGAAAAAAAAGACTTCCAAGGATAGCAATAAAGAAAAACCAAAGAAAAAGAAAGAGGCTTCCGAAGACAAAGTAGAGCCAAAAAAGAAAAAGAAGAAGGTTCAAAAGGAGGAATCAGAGGATGACGAAGAAAAAAAGTCGGAAAGTGAACAAGACGATGACGAGCAAGTCATTGAAGAAGATACTCGAATGCCAGAAGAGGAAAACCAATCCTCATCCTCTCCTACTGCGGAAGAGGAGCTAATGAGGGATGAAGAGTTCACTTTGGCACTTCCAACAGATTTAACTCATGTCGAACAGGAACCTATTATTTCATATGAAGACATTTCAGACAGTAAATTATTCGTTATCGAGATACCGCAGGGATTTACTGTTGAGGAAGTTAAAAAGAAATTACAAAACATTTCTGGTTTTGGAGAGAAACAGTTAGTTCTTGATTCAGAATCAGGAATTACCGTGACTAGAGAGGATAGTTCCAAGTCATCAATTGTGCCACTGTTTACGTCAATTAATTCTGATGATCACCTATTAAGAAATAGCCATATTGATGGATTTTATAGAATTGAACAAGGAATTGAAATGCCAAAATTTGATGCTATGAAAGAGAAGGAAAGACAGAGCAAAATATACAAAGCCAGTGTGAAGCAACGAGCAGAATTCTCAAATCAAGTTTCAAAAAATATTTTCAAGCCAGATGGATATTCAGAAGAAAATGTGCCTCAAAAGACGAGAAAGGACAAGAAGGAGGAGAAGAAAACTAAATCAAACGAAAAGAAGCATGCTACAGAAAACAAGGACGACAAGAAACATGAAAAATCTCAAAAGAAAGAGGTCACACAAAAAGTTCCTTTAGAGGAAAAGTCACACAAAAAGGATGACAAGAAATCGTCCAACGAGAGCAAACAGAAAGATAATAAGGAAGAGAAGTCTGAAAAGAAAGCTGACACGCAAAAGAAACAAGACAAACCTGAGCTGTCAACAAAGAAAGATAAAAAAGACGAAAGTAAACACAAGGCAGAAGAGAAGAAGCATAGCTCCGAAAAAAGCAAGAATTCAGAAAAGAAATCAGACGTATCTGCAAAGAAAGTAGAAACAAACCACTCAACACAACCTAAAAAGCAAGACAAACATTCGGAAACTAAGAGCGACAAAAAGGTTGAAAAATCCAAAAAGCAAGAAAACGAAGGAAAAAAGTCTCAAAAAAGTAATTTCAATTTAACTAAAATCTAATTTATATAACGTCACCCTTCCGTAAAAGTCTGTACTGTCTTCAAACACAATTTTTAGCTTATCCAACGTTGCTCCTAATTCAAACACCTGAAACGACAATAATATTGAAAAATATTTGTTCAGATTAATTCACATATTAAATTACGAAATAATAATTGCATACCTGTTCCACACTCGAATCATCGGGATAAAAAGAAGAATGGTAGGTAAGCTCTTCATTACCATTGGCTATTAAAAATTGACAATCTTTTCCGACAAATCCACCCTGAAATATCATGTGAACTTTTGCAATATTCACTGGCTGTTTAAATTCTAAATAAATGTATTGTGGTTTGCCTTGATGGCTATTCCAACATGTTTCGTCGTTTCCGTCAAACAAGTGTTGCTTTCCGAACTCTTTGCTGTTTTTGTTGAGAACCGAGCTAACCTTGTAATTCGCAATCAAATCTTTGATTGAAGACATTTTTTTGACTGTCACTGATGTTATTGCTGGTCTTTATTAGGTGAGTCAGCTTCTTCTAATGATTTCATCTTTCCAATCTTTTCTGAAATTTTCTCCAATTCGTTCAAGAAATTTTGTTCGTTTTGAACAAATTGATGTATCATCTTTGTCTGTTCTGAATCCGATGAAACATTGATTACTTTGCGCACTTTCTCCTTAGATGTTAGTAGCTCTTTTGAGGCCTCTACTTGTTTTTTATCCACTGCATTGTATCTATTCAATCGTTCAACAATGTAAAAACTCTGAAGGGGTAAAATGAATACTGCTGATAATGCTCCAAAAAGTAATCCATAAGCAAATGACGACGTAGATATTGAGATCGCAGATGACATGGTTCCAATTCCCAAAAATAAATTAGGCACCGAGGCCAACAATCCGAAAACACCTCCAGCGAAAGCTCCTGCCAATGGCTTGTGCAGTAAATTCAGTTGATTTAATCTCTGCTTGATAGCCTCAGATTTTTCAATGATCTCTATTTGTTCATCTGTTAAGGTCATTTTGTAAATTTTCTCTGAATAATCGTGGATTTTTTGCAAAATTTTGTTTGACGACGAATGTAGAGAGGTTTTCGATTTTTCGTCATCATCGTCGTCGTTCACATATCTAATAGGATTAAATATATTGAAATTTCTCAAACTCAAATCAGCTAAAGAAAATGTAAAAGCAAAAATTCCAGCATTTGTTGCATTTCGTATTAGTTGATGAAATACATATCCTAAAATAACATGTTTTCTATCCACACGAGCAGTCTTTGGGTCGTATTGCTTTTCCGACTGTTGACTCTTATTGGGATTGAATTCATTTTCCTTTTCTACTTGAGTAAATTCTTGCTGTTGTTGTTGTAGCTGTATTCGATAAAACATATTCGTTCTCATCTTTTCCAATGTAGAAGTCGGAATGTGAGCTTTTCTAATTTGTAAGAACCCTCTTATTCCTCCAAATAATCCTCCAACAAGTGAAGCATAAACAGCCATTTCAGCCAATTCTCGTATATTGAAAAGTGTGTTCGGAGCCAATGATGATGAAGAAGAAGACGAAGAGGAGGCTTCGTCTTGCTTGGAGTTGTTGTTCATTTTTTTTGATTGGAAGATCTAATAGGATCTAATATTCTTCTCAACTCGTTATGAAGAACCATTCAAAATGAATTCAGTGTTCAAACATAACATTTAGTTTCGTCTTAAGATGTATAGTTGATTATTTTCATAAAACACAATAGAGTTAAAGCACTGCTGGTTGGAGAGTTTCAAAGGTTCGTAAAGCAAAAAAGCTAAGCCGCAGTGTGACCGGTCCCTTTTTTTAGGGGTTTTTGTTGGCCGGTCCTTTTCTTCTTTTTTAAGAATTTTGTAAGTTTTTACACTACGACTTAGCCAAGAGCATTATTGACGAACGACGTAGTTGATTATTGTGACGAGATTATTATTCTCAAGTTATGGTTTGAATATTAGGAATGATCTCCATTCTTCCAAAGTCTATTTATGGAAAACCTAAGTTCAGCAATCACGACAAGCATAAACGCACGACAATTAGCAGGCTGGGACGCAGAAAAAATGGTTTTCTGGAGAGATTCAATCTACCCTTCGATTCTTGCACACCGGTGGCAATTATTTGACACCGGAAAACCATTTTTGTCCTCCTAATTTATTGGCATTTTCAATTTTAAAACCACATAAATATTTATTGAAAACTTTCACATGTTTGTATGCATTTAGAGATTCTTAATAATTTCGTTGGTGTATTCAGAGCATTTAGCAGTACCACCCAAATCGCCTGTCAAAACCTTTCCTTCAGAGAGTACCTTCATTACACTCTTTTCAATACGATCAGCGACATCAAACATGTGCAAATGTCTCAACATCATTAAAGCACTCAACAACAAAGCAGTTGGGTTTGCCTTGTCTTGACCAGCAATATCAGGAGCAGTTCCGTGAACAGCTTCAAAAACGCTGGCATGTTCACCAAAGTTACCACTTGGTGTCAAACCTAGACCACCAATCAAACCAGCACACAGATCAGACAAAATATCACCATACAAGTTTGGTGTGACACAAACATCGAATTCTTGAGGATAACGAACTAACTTCATGCAACAAGCATCGACAATAACTTCCTCATACTTAATGTGTGGATACTTCTTGGCTACTTCTCTGCAGCATTCCAAGAAAAGACCATCACTCATTTTCATGCTGTTGTTCAGAAATCATAATTTTGTTTCACAAAAAGCAGTCACAAGCAATTAAACTTACATGTTAGCCTTGTGAACACTGGTAACTTTCTTTCGCTTATTTTCAGAAGCATATTTGAAAGCATATTCAGCAATACGCATAGATGACTTTTGAGTGATAACCTTCAAAGATTCAACAACGCCAGGAACTACTTCGTGTTCTAAACCAGAATATTCTCCCTCGGTATTTTCTCTAACCACAACAACGTCAACGTGTGGATATCCTGTCTTAATAGCAGGAATGCTGACGGCTGGTCTGACGTTGGCATAAAGTTCCAAAGCTTGTCTCAAAGTGATGTTCAATGATCTGTATCCTTTGCCAATTGGTGTAGCCAAAGGTCCCTTCAAACCCACCTTGTTCTTTCTAACGCTGGCAAGAGCTTCAGGAGAAATCAACTCAATACTTCCAGGTTGTGGAATACCAATGTCGTAAGTTTCCCATTCAATATCAGCTCCAGCAGCATCAAGAATCTTGGCAACAGCTTGAGAAATTTCAGGACCTATGTTGTTGATCATGATTTTGTTCATGATCATTAAGAATATTAATTTGTTGTATTCGTTCCATCCATCCAACCATCATCAGAATAAATGTATGTTGAAATATAAATAGCCATTGTAGACAATCCAAGATTTTCATCGAAATTACAACAACATCCAAATTATTAAAAACATCAAAATGATTGAACAATTTTCCAAACCAACCGGAGAATGTACACAACATCCTCCAACCATATATACAAATCAACATACCAATACCATGACCAGGGAACAATGTAGCGGTAGTCTTTTGGCAGATTTGGTTTGATGAGAAGAATCTGCTATGAGTATTTGCAAGGTTCTTTGGTTGAACAATGGATGAATGACGCAACACGGAGGAAGACAAGGCTTTTTTGAACATTTTTTTGTTTGGTTTTTTTTAAAATAAATTTAAATTTAATATCATTGATGAGAACCAAAGATATCTTATTGTCATCTCAGAGAATCTCTGCGTATTTCACTTGTACATCATCATCATCAACATTGTGCCTTTATTCACTTCCGGAGACCTCCGTGCTGAGGTGATTCTTTGCAATTAGACCATTGTTGGAACTTCGTCATTCAAAAAAATGTCGTCGAATAATAGTGCATCACACTACCCTACTGTCCAGCAGCACGATCACGAAGAAGACCATCATCACCCATTAGAGAATGTTGGAGACGCAAGACTTTTGAATCATGACTTGCTCTCACAGCACCAACAAGGACAACAACATACATCATCAACTAATGATGATTTTTCAGAAGAACAAGTGAGTGATTCGCACCCAATCCTCCCGAATAATAATAATACAACAACTTCCGAAACTCGACAACAACCGAATCAAGACTCTATCAACAACAACAATAATAGAGGGGTTACAGCAGGATATCTTGCATCAATTCAGTTGGATGGAAGAAATATACTCGACTTGTTGAATCGGTTCAGAAATAATAATAATCAATTCACTCTATCCGGAAGATTGACCACACAACAAACACCAACAACAACGAACAATCCAACTACAGACACCAATACTATTGATCCCAATAATAATAACAGTATCACACCTCCACAACAAAATAATGCTAATCAACGATCGATTCGAATTAATTTGCATGACCTATCCTTGTTTACATTTAGAGTTTTACCAATGGTTGTTTTACCATTTATGGTGCTCATGTATTGGCATTATATTGGTGTATTACTGTTTATTTGGCTATCGACAACAAGCATAAACAGTGATATCAGAATTAAGGAACAAGTGGCACTCAAACAAGCACGAAAGATATTTGTTGTCATCTTTCAGACAATTCTTTTGTTACTTTCTATTGGATTTATCTTTTTGTTCTTTTACAAGGACAAAATTTGGCATCTATTCTATTTCACAATTCCAGAGCTGGACAAGGGATCAGTGATTGACACTTTTTGGGATTGTTTGTTCTATGTATTTTTGATAGATAGCATTATCAAACTTGCTGGAATGATTGTTAAGACAATAATCGTTTTAATACTTCCTCCCATGTTAAAACAGATACATATCGGAAGGATTTTGGCTGTCTCTGAAGTTCTTTTTCAACTGTACAGAATTTCATTACCTCCCAATATTTGGATTAGATATTTATTGAACAATTACAATCAAGTATTTGCAATCATAACGATTGTTATTTATGCTGGATTCAAACTTGGAAGTTTATTGACTATTCTTTTTGAACTTTTTATCTCCTGCAAGAATTTATTTTCTCCAACATGCCCCTATGGAAAACGTTTATCGTCAAGTGAAGTTTCAGAGCTGGGTGAGCATCATGAATGTAGTATTTGCCTTCAAAACTATGAAAGGCCAGTCAGGCTCCAATGTCAACATGTTTTTTGTGAACAGGTAAGTTTTGTTTAATGATGATGATGATGTGAGCTCACTTTTTCAATTTTTTAACAGTGCATCAGTGAGTGGGTTCAAACAGGAAATCAAACATGTCCTGTGTGTCGAACTCCCGTTTCACAGGGAGGAATGCCTATATCCTCGAGATATGAAAAAGGAGGAACAGCCTTATTTTGCTTCATTTGAATGCATTTCTTTATTTTGTCTTGAGATACAATTGAATAAAATTGGTGATTGTCTCTCCTGTAGACAGTGTGATAAATCGATCCGTTTGAGGCTCCTCATATTCATCTCTAGTTGAAGACTCTGAAATATTCATTGCATTCTCATCGTCAGCATCATTAGTTGGTTGTTCATTGAAAGACAAAAGTGTGACGTTTGCATCTATTGGTTCAATATTATTTACAAGAGCCCCTTTTTCATTGATCCATTTCATTTGATATTGTGCAGCTCCTCTCTTACATTTCTTAATAGATCCAGAGGTAAATATCGTTCTCACAATAAAAATCTCTTTGTTTGTGGGAACTTTAATCAAAGAAAGAGCGGTGGACATAATAGGAGCCAATTTCCAAGGACAAGCTAAAATTGCTAATCCTGTCTTTTCATTAAAGTAAATAAATTTTTGGTAAAATCTTGAAAACATAGAGTGAGCCAAGCTGTATAATCCAAACCATTCTTCAATAATTTGTTGAAGCTGTTTAAGAAAAAGATCGGAAGTAATTGTACTCGGAATAAATGATTTTTCAAATTCATGATTTTGTATCTTTTTTGCGAGACTATTCGGATCATGATAAGATGAAAGAGGAATAAATTCTATGAGAAAATATCGTTGCTTTTTTCGTTTCGAGTAATCCACAAAAACTTTTTTCTTTCTCTTGTTTGTTGTTCGAAGCATTTTTTGGAATTTTGAATTTGTTTTGGAGTGTTTGCATTTCTTTTTGATGACATTACAAATACATACTTTTGTATCAATCACGACTCAAAACTAGTGTGATTATCTCACTCTAATCAGAGATCTTTTGTGTGTTGCTGGCAAAGTGATATCAATGTTACTTTTTGAGTCTTCATAATTTCAAATTGGGAACTGACCATCTCAAACAAGTCAGATGGATCAACATCAGCCAAACCTGCAGTGAATGGACTTTATTTCAAAACTCTCCTCAGAAAATTTGTTAAAAACGTTTTTCTTGGTTGGTATCCTATACAACACAACATATCTTCATTCCATACTATTACCTCATAATCTTTCCTTCCTCAACCCATCCTTGCCATATTGCCTTGACTTGGACCATTCAAATTGACCTCTTTTGCTTATTTTCGCGAAGACTTTCCATTCATAGTTAGGAGCAATTTAATATTTCATCATTGAAAGCCAGAAACAAACAAGCATCATCCTTCAAAAAAACAGCACTGTTGTCGCTCACACACTCCGTCGCTGCCACACGTACACATTTCTCTCTCGCTTCAGATTCTTTTCGAACTTGGCCTCTAAAGAGAGAGATAGAGTTGTGCATTAATTGTTGTCTTTGTGGTCATCAACAATCGAAGAGATTCAAAACACAAACCCAACACTTGTCATCCTCACCATCATCATCACAACGTGTGGCACTCAAGAATTTCAGCTCTTGCCGTTAAGTTTCCTTGGCGAGAGAAGTTTTTTGATTTCGCTCAAAAGCATAGCAACCTTCCATTCGACTCGTTGTTGACAAGCGTGATTGTTGTCGTCGTCATCGCCACAGAAGCTTCACTCTGAGTCAGTCCACTTACCGTCAAAGAAGTATATTAGTACACTACTAATTTCAAAACACAACAACCACAAAACCACAAAACCACAAAACCACAACAACCATTTTGACACCTATTCGTCGACAAAGGAATTCGAACAGCACAATCATCATCAATATCCTAAAATCCAAATAGACCAAATTTGTCCAGAAACCCTCTCTCGATTGGAAACACCTGTGGCTTTCTTCGCAGCAACAACAACTTCAACAACCACCACCACCACCACCACCACCACCACCACCCTCTCTCAAAACAGCAACAACAACAACAACAGATATCCACCATCAGAACAACAAAAGAATATGTCCCCTTCAATCAGTTCAACACCAACGTCCACCACATCTTCTTCGCAGCCTCCTTCTTCTCTTCATCAAGCCTCTCGGCGGAATGGAATGATGTTGATGATGAATCCGCAACAACTACCACTGCAACAACCACTGCAACAACCACTACAACAACAACACTCACATCAGCAGCAACAGTCCAGTAGCATCAATACGAGTGCACCAAATTCTCATCATCACTTGCTTCAACATGCTGGACTGGTTTCAGCAACAACAGCCATAGCATCGAATCAACAACTCCAACAACAACAATTTGAAAAGTCAAACATCAATCCCACGCCCATGAATCATTCTGTTGTTGATATGCAAAGCATCTTGGCTTCCATGATGTCCATGAATAAGAACCTGCCCAACAATGGAAGTATGTTGGTGAATGGAAATGCCAATTCTCTCTCTCTTCAATATTCCACAACCACTAATCTAACCAATAACAACAACACCAATAATGGCAATTCCATCAAGACACCACAACAATTAATGAACTTGGACAACCGATCTTTGCAATTACTCATCTCGCAAATCATGTCGAATGGCAATAGCATGCAAGTCAAACAGCAATTACAACAGTTACAACAACAATTAAATTCAAATAACAATAACATGGGAATACCAAATACAACAACAACAACGGCCGAATTTTCAATGAACCCTTCCATCGTCACAGCTGTGACTTCTAATGGAAACAACAATCATCATTCACAACAACAAAATCGATTCACGCCAACACCTCCAACCACCACATCTTCTCCTCCCAATAATAATTTACCTTCACAATTTCAGGTGAGTGGTGTCAAGAATCAAATGACATCATCGTCGTCCCTCTCTTTACGACCCTCTTCATCACCTCCTCTTCAAAATCAGAACAACAACAACAACATGGTCATGAACTCGTCACAACAACAACAACATGTGGTTCCATCAAACATGTCCGTAACATCAACTCCGGTTACGCCCACTACTACTACGACGACGACAATAACCAACATCTCTGCCAACAGCAATAACTTTAAATCCATAAATGGTACCATCCTCAACAACAACAACAACAACAATGGAATGAATTTAAATGCAACAACAACCATGAAACTCTATTTCATTTTAAAAGAAGAAACGATGGAGGAATTACTACAAGAAGGAATATCCATTGTACGTAGTTCAAAGAATCAAGGTGGTGTTGGAATGAATGGAATACCTCCTTCTCCCATTTCGTCCACACCGAATACTCCACAGCAGCAACAACAATCAAGTGCTGCTCTCTATGCAGAATTAGAAAATGAATTGAAACGATACAATATTTCTCACAACCTTTCACAAATAGGAGGTGTGAAAAATCAAAACACATCTTCAACGTCCACAAGTAATCATGTCTTGACAGATTCCAATAACATGTCGCCTCCAAGCAGTACCTCCACGACAAAACGAAAATCAAGTCCAGAGATTTCTGAACATAATGATCGAACACAAAAAAAGAAGAGATAATTGTACACTAAGTAAATGTTG
Source organism: Naegleria fowleri (assembly GCF_008403515.1). Lineage (NCBI taxonomy): Eukaryota > Heterolobosea > Eutetramitea > Acrasida > Naegleriidae > Naegleria > Naegleria fowleri. Next base: position 301,186 of record NW_025407966.1, read on the forward strand.
AACTCGTTTCAAACAATTTATTGACATTTCATAGACTTATGAAATCATTAGGACCTATTTTGATTGCATGCATGATTTAAGATAGGATATTTACCTCTCAGTCAATCATTTTGAAATCCTCAAACTTCAAAATTGAAATCCAAAAAAAATGCAGCCCAACACACTTTCTCACGTCATGCCACTGCATCAATTCCAACAACCAGTGAAATCTCTCTTCCGAATGATTTTTCTACGGAACAAACAATATCCAATCTATGATATGTTGCGATTAGAAGAAAGTATCATGAGATGCGATAGTAATAAGGAAAATATTTACATCCTTACCAATGAAGGAACTCCTGAAAAAAGTATTATTATGGGAAGCAGTGGAAATGTTGAAAAGTTGGTCTTCACAGAGAATACGACACTAGATAAGGTTCCGATAGTGAAAAGATTTTCTGGAGGTGGAACGGTACTTGTTGATGACAAAACCATATTTGTGTCAATTGTTGGATCACATCAATTTTTGAAATATTCAAGTTTTGACCCAAATTTAACGAGAAAAATTATAGAAAGAGAACATGACCATGAAATCCAATATAAAGCATATCCAGAAGAGATTATGTCATGGACCTATGGTTTTTATAATCCAATTTTCCCTCCAAGTTTGAATTTCAAATTGCGAGAAAATGATTATATTTTCTATGGAGGTAAAAAGTTTGGTGGAAATGCCCAATATGTGACTGGAGGAAAATCTCAACGATGGGTACATCATACATCATTTCTATGGGACATGAATAGTGAATGGATGGAAAGATATTTGAAAATGCCAGAAAAGAAACCTGAATATAGACATTCCAGATCTCATACTGATTTTCTAGTAACTTTGAAGAACAGTTTGTGCAAAGAGAATGAATCTATTAGAGATTCATCAGATTTTGTGAATTTAATTCGACAAAGAGTTCATGATTTGAGCCACAACGAATGGAAGGAGCATGTGAAAGAGTTTGTCGAATTAAATTCGTACGATGATTTTCAACATTTTATAAAAGAAAACACCCTCATAAGGACAACTTTGGTGTGAAGAGAAGGGAATGTGTTCGAGTGATGATAATAATTCATCAATTTTTGTCAATAATAATATATATATGGATGTTCGAGCAAAACAAGAATGATTGTAAAATTCACGCATAAAAAAATGTCCAAACAAATCAAAGAACATGCTCGCATCATCAAGGAGTGTATCGCGAAACAAGATTACAAGGAAGCACTCAGCGAGTTAAAGAAGGCTATTAAAATTGATCCAACAAATTTCAACATGTTTCTTTATGCTGGCTTTTGTTTAGGAAAGCTGTACGCTTCGGAACACTTGGACGAGCAATTCGTGCAGGCTGAGCAAGCCTATGAGAAAGCGATTACCTTGCAAAAAGACAGTGAACAACCTCTGATGGGTTTATCCGAACTATATGAGCAAAAACAGCAATATCAGAATGGTCAAGATCAAGCCTTGAAAAAGAAACTTTTAGGTATTTATGAAAAATTAAATCAATTATTGAAGAGCAAGGATGAAGACAAGTGGTACAATAATTTATTGAAATATTATAAATTGTTTGGTCAATATGTGAGAAGTACCTCGGAAAGCGATTTAGGTCAATACATTGGAAAATTCGAAGCACTAGTTCAGGACATGATCACCTTGAAAGGAAAGAAGGAATCTTCATCGGATCGATTTTTAGGTTATAACCACATGCTTGATTTACTATTTATTGATCAATACAATGAAAAGAAGCAGATTGACATTTTGCTAGACAAGCAGATTCAAGAACAAATAGATGAATTGAAAGACAAGCAAAAGAAGAAACTTTTGAAAGAAAAGAAGAAGCTGAGTGAAAAAGAGCTCGAAAAATTGTTGCCTTCTGATCTTGAGTTATTACCTCTTAACAAGAGAGAAGAACTTAAGTCGAGCTGGAAAGATGAAACATCTCAACAATTCTTGTCTCAAAATGTGGAAACCAACGTTGACAAGAGGCTTTATGAGATTTTATCTTTTTGCAAAGAGAAGGATATTTATTGTGATTTTTATATATTTGACATGATTATCAATAGATCACAACAGAGGTTGAAACTTGTTGAGGACAAGACAATAGTGACAAAAGTAAGTGAATAATTATATTGTACAATTTTGTAATTTAATATTTTGCTTTTTACAAATAACTCCATTAATAGATCAAACAATCTCTTTCGTCAGTCTGCAAAGAGGCTTTGAAAATGCACAAGAACTACTTTAAAGCAATAGAACAGCTTTTCTTGATCAATGAAGAAGATGACTATCAAATATTTGATGAAAATTATGCAGAAAAGCCTCTAACTAAACGAATGTTATACTTGTTCCCACACGAAGGATTATCCTACATCAAGCTCTATGAGTTATTGGCCAAAGAAAATGTAAAGAGCGACAAAATAGAGGATGAATTAATGGTATTATTGCAGAGAGGACTTGGCTTGATTCCTTACTTCATTCAAGGTTGGATTCTTCAGACAGAACTCTATTTACAATTAGAAAAGTACAAAAACGCATCTGAGATTGCCAGAAAAGGGCTAGCTATCATTCAAGAGAGAGAATTGACAACCAAGGCCTCACTCAAGAAGTAAGTTTAACATCTATGCATTGTAATGTTTAACAGTCTTGTTATGTTTTTATTTGTTTAACACAGGTTCACAAGCAAGCTGAAAGTGCTACAGGCCATCTCTTTGCAAAAAGTTGGATCTCTCAACGAAGCAGAACAAATTTTCAATGAAATTCTAATGGCTGACCCTAATCATTTGGAGTCTATTAAAGGAATTGCTGATATTGAATATCAAAGAGGCAATCTATCAAAATCGAGAGAATACTATGTCAGAGCCATTCAAATTAACCCTCAAGATAACTTAACTCTCTGTCAAACTGGGTGGTTCTGTTATTTGGACAAGGACTTCGAGGCAGCAATACGATATATCAAAAATGCCATTGAAGTTAATCCAAATAATTATTTGTATTACTTTAGATTAGGAAAAGTTTACTGGGATTGGAATGAGAAATTTAGAGCCGACAAGCAGTATTGCTATACTTACTTTTTACAATCTGCAAAACTCAATCCTACTTTCTCTAGTAATTATACCTTTTTAGGATTATATTATCAACATATCGAAAAAGACGAAGATAGATGTATCAAATGTTACAAGAAAGCCGTAACTCTCAATCCATTAGAGGAGGAAGCAGGAGTCAACCTTGGAGATATTTATATTGGGAAAGGACTTCTCACCCTTGCTGCAAGTTTGTTTAAAGATGCGACCACAAGAAACAATAGAGCTGGATGGGCGTGGAGCAAGCTTGGGTTTTATCAACAGTCACAAAACCTTTTGGATCAATCCATTCTTTCGTTTCAACATGCTCTTCGAGTATCTCCACAAGATGCTCTTTGTTGGGAAGGACTTGGAGAAAGTTATAAGAGAGAAGGAAAATATTTAGCTGCTCTAAAGGCCTTTTCCAGAGCAATTGAGATCAACCCTACTTTAGTATTTTCACTAGTACAATCAGCGTATATTAAGTTCCAGTTGAGCGAGTTTGACAACAGTAGAGAAATTTATGAAAAAGTGATTTCCATCGATGAGAAGTATTCTGTTGCGTATCAAGGCATCTCAGATGTACTTTTCAAAGTTGCAAAAACATTATATGCTGATGGTCTATTTACACAATGTGCTCATCAGTTAATCAAAGCACAATGTGTTCTTATATATGGTATTAGTAAGGGATTTGGTTCAATCATGAGAAGTTTATGGAAGTCTCTAGGAGATATTCAAACATTTATGAACTTATTGCCAGAAAAGAATATTATCGAAGCTATTTTGTCTTACAGAGATACTTTTAAAGATGAAGACAAGCTTTATACTGATCATTTTAATAGTAACTTGAAAACCAAATTAGATTACTTACAAGAGGCCTCTAAATCTTATGAAAAGTATCTTTCCTTTGATGAGAACGATAGTGATCCATGGTATGACCTGACAGTTTCGAAACTTAATCAAATATTTAATATTATTTCATCTGGAAGATTACAAAGCATTGACGATTTAACAGCTCAAGCTCTGGAACACATTAAGAAGGCTCTCACTCTTAATCCTACCAATAGTAATTATTGGAATTTGTTGGGAATTTTGTCAGACAACCATGTTGTAAGACAACATTGTTTTATTAGAGCGGTCCAAATTGATAACAAGAATTATGATGCTTGGAATAACTTGGGAGCTCTCTATCTCACAAAATCAAATCTTAAACTCGCAAGAAAAGCTTTTTTGAAGGCACAGGCCATTTATCCAGAGAGCACCGTTGCTTGGGTGGGATTAGCACTCATCAATGAAAATGTTCCAAACAGAGAGGGTATTTTCAGAGCGAAAGAAGATTTTAAACATGCAACCACCTTAGAGAACATTGCTCCTTCTTATATTGGTCTTGCATATGCATCACTTTTAACAAATGATCCTATTGAAGCAGTTCAATCTATCATGAAATACTGTCAATTCAGCTCAAACGATTATGCAGCATGGAACATATTGGGCGTCGCGTTAGAGATGCAACAACATTTTGATAAGTCCCTAGAGGCATATAACAAGTGTGAAGGATTACTTCTTGATCATCAGATTAAGACTAAAAGTACTGCTCATGATTCACAACAAAAAGGTTATCTTGAGAACAGCCAATCTGTGGCCTTCGATGAATCAAACCTTTATTCCATAGAAAATATGTTATATCTTGCAAGAATTAACAAAGCACGAGTATTATGCAAACTTCAAAGATTTAATGAAGCCAGCTCCGTGTTCGAATTATGTAGGAAATATAGCTCTGAAGATATGGGCATTGTCATGGGATCAGCTGTCACCAGTTGCTTTGCATCTGATTTTTCATTTTCTATCAAGAGTATTAATTCAGCCATTGACAATATTCTCAAAAAGATCAAAAGTGGTGAGCCACTCGAAAAACGACTCATTGAGCTGTATAATTTGCTTGGACGGGTTTACTATCAACAAAAGGATCACAAAAAAGCCAAGGAAGTTTTCGAAAAATGGTATGTACATTTAATTTAGTGTTCTAATACTCACCTTCATCTTCGTAGTATTAAACAGTTTCCAGATCACTTCGAGGCCTATCATAGCTTAGCCTCCCTGTGTGTCGTGATGGAGCCTAAAAACCCTGAACCTGCACTAAATGTGATCAGAACATTGAAAACAAGACAAGTCGGTGTGAATTTAGAAACAGTCAAGTTAGAAAGCATCATTTATGCAAGTTATGGAGAATATGAGAAAGCAAGAAACTCCATTTGCAGAGTTATTTATTTGCATCCATATGAGCCTAAATTATGGGATCTGTTGTCTCAAATTACTCTTGAATATCAATTCGTTGCATCCTCGTTGGACCAAAAGAAAAAGACAAAGAAGAGCAAATCAAAATTTGAAGTTAGTGAAATTCCAACTTCATCCACAAATTCAGGAGCTATTTCACAACTAACGACCCAACTTATGGAGAATTCTATTTCCAGATTAACTACAGAATTATTTCCTGAGGATAAGCTTGCTGTTATTGATAGATTGATTAACATTGCATCCATGTACTATGCCATGGGATCTGCTCCATACTATCACAATGCTTTGGTTACACTCAAACATGCTCTATCAATGACTCAAAAAGCAATGATGTTAGATCCAAGTAATCCAAAAATATTAAGATTACTTGCTTCATGCACACATACCATGTCTATTCTCAAGAAAGAAAAATCTATTAATAAGGTAGCAATCTCTCTCTTACGAGGTTATTTAAATATATATGAAAATGCAAGTAGCGGTGACTCTGAAATTGCAATACATGTAGCATCTTTAGAACAACTTATTCAAAATGGAGAATACACCAAGTGTATGGGTGAAATGAAAAAGTTGATGGAACGATTCAAAGACGTCTCGGCCAAGGTTGAAGCAACATTATTTTCACTACTTGGAAAGTGTATTCTTGCGAAAGGAGAGAGTATGGATAAGGTCATGAAATTATTCTCTAATGCAATCAAAAAAGATCCATCAAATTTATATGGATGGTTCACCCTTTCTGAGCTTTTTATGAATCAACGCAAGTACAATATGGCCAAGTATTGCCTTGATTGTTGCTCGGTGATTTCAAAACAGACCAATGATTTGAATAATCATTTTGTAGCTAATGCTAAATTGTGTTATATTTGCTTGATGATGTGCATTTCAGACACCAAGAAAGATAACACTGCTATTGCAAAGAGTGGAATTGAATATGCAAAGAATGCAATCAATATTAACAACGAATCAGCGCCACTCTATCTCATGTATGGCAAATTGCAATATATTCTTGGAAATTTAGAGGAAGCAGGAAACGCATTCCAACTCGCCATGAAGCTTGAACCTGACCAACCATTATCACGTTTGAACATGTACTGGGTGTATTATGCAAAAGAGGATTGGGGACCAGCTGAAGAAGTGTTATTTGCAGAAAAACAATTCATGCCAACGGAATCTGAACTCTTTTTCACATTATCATCCTTTGCGTTTGAGAGTGGTATTCCTGATGCTGCATTGAAGATGATTCAAAAAGCCATTCGATTGGATCCATCTAATACAAAATTTTGGGATTATTTGCATCAAATTCAAGAGAGTCTCAAACCAAAAGAACCTCCCAAACAGCAGTCTGGTAAAAAGAAGTAAATGTGTGAATCCAAAACAAGTTCTATTAACAATCTTAAGAGTGATGTATTGTAATGTGTGCTGAGACTGAAAGGTGATCATTTGGAGAAATGCTCGAACAAAATTTTTTGAAAACTGCTTTGCAAAGCATAAACCTTGCAAGAATCAGCATCACTGAACATCCAACTTAAAAAAAACAGCCAACAATTTCGCAAAGGAATGCAGAAGGACTCCGGCATTGATAAACTTGACAAGGAAACCAAGGTTATTCACGAAAAAGCTTACGAGGAGGATGAGAAGATTCGAACATGCAGACTGTGTTGTGTAATCAAAAAGAAGTTGAAGAACGACACAAGTACATTGAATCAAAAGATGATGAGGAGGACAATCAAGACGACCATGATGACGATGATGAAGATGATGAGGATGAAGAGAATGATGACGAGACTCAAGAATCATCTTGTAGTACTGTGGAAAAGAAAACTTTCAACTCTTTGGAAGACTTGTCTAATGGACAAGATTTTTCTCCAGAAACAAACCTATTAACATCATTACGGTTTATGCTTCATCTGATGGTGAAGATGATGATGAAATAACCAACACTATTATTCACCTTCTACTAAAGTGTGAAAACGAATTCAATATTGTGCTAGGAGATTTCTTCAATGCTTTGACAACACTCCAACAGAGAGCCACAGACAAAGATCTCTTTCGCATCAAGATGATTAAGGTGAAGGCCCCTCTTCCTTTCCTCAAAGAATTGAATTGTGAATTGATGGATGTTCCAGGTTTGAATAGTGGTTCTCACAGCAAAATCTTTGAACGATTGGCTTTGAAAGCAGGAAAACTTTCCGATCGAATTTTGATCTTTCCAAATAACATGATATCAGAATTTCCAACGGATTACTTTGAATTGATGGGAAGAATCTTTGCAGACAAGGACATTCAGAGAAATCCCAAAACATTCTGTTATTGTTTTGGAGGAATTACCATTAACGAAGAAAAGGCATCTAAAGAGTTCCTTGGTTGTTTGAGTAAAAAGAAGAGACAAAAATTCGAAAAGACATTCAGAAAGTATCTCTCAGATTTCTTTGATTACAAATTCGATGATACTCCCAACGAGAAACCTGTCAATGGCCAAGTTGAATTTGTAGAATCCAAGAAAAGAATGTTGGAGTTCTTGAATGATCAGTTCATGATTATACCCATACCAAACACCAAATATGTACAATTCGAAAGAGAATTCCACTACACTAGATCCTCAGAACGACATTGAAGAATTGCTTGAGACAGATTTCCTTATTTAAGGAGCGGAATTACTACACAAGATAAAGCAATCTCCAAACACTTGCAGTTAATCGAAGAGCACATCAGAGCGATGGCTAAACTGCTATTCAAACCAGATGTCACCTTTAAAAAGGCTTTGAAAAACTTTTCCGAAGCGATTCTTCCTCTCTTTGATTTAAACCACGAAAAACATATTGTCCTTGTCACTGAAGTGAAAGGTGTTTTGAAGGATTTGTTTCTTACATTTATTAAGACAAGAGATGTTGGTTCAGATAGTTACGATTTCCATAGTAACTTTTGTCCTGTGAAAAGAGAGGAAAAGAATCCAAGTGTTCTCAAAATACCAACTGAAGAACATTATCCAGATATTGCATCCTTGGTAGGTGCAAGAATTATTTCAAATAGTGACTCTATTACATGACGAGTCGAAATGCATCTATGTGTCTGAAGAAGATAATTTACCAGTTAGGGCCATTATTGTGCAAGTTTCAATCAAAAAGAATTTGCAAGTGGTCTTAATAGACCCACAGAAGATGAATGTTGATATATTCAAGAATTTGACTCCCTCAAGAGTTTTGCTGAACCACAAAGAGAAAACAAGAGTGGCACCTGTTTTTTTCCTCTCACTCGATGGTAAAGTTTCTCAATGTGCAATGAATTCTGTGTTTGAGAAATACACCACACAGTCCCTTTTATTGTGACACCATCGAACATTGTTCTTACTCGAATTTGCCACCTCGTCAATATCCTTCTTATGAATATGTTAGCAACTTGAAGGAATATGTTTCGGAAGAGTGGTCTCTAATCAGACTACTAAGAAGTTCTGAAGGTATTTTGTACAATGAGAGCAATTTGCTTTGTCCAGAACAAAAAAGTCATTACCGAGTTCTTCAACAAAAGAAGAACAGACACCATAATCAAAAGATTGACGGGTAGAAGCCATCCAAAATATACTCAACACACAAAATGTGGATTCTTGTATGGAAAATGTCGAAGGTTTGGTCGAGCCTTTAAGAATTATTGATGCTGAAATCAACAAGGAAAATCCCTCTGCACATTCATGCCTGGAAGATCATTTCAAGAAACAATTCTTTGCAAAAAACAAGGGAAGAATTGCTTGTTGGAATGGATTGCAAAGCTCTATGAAAGACAAAAACAACATTTACTCCAGAAATGGCCACAATTACATGATCAGTAACTGTGCCACAAGAATTGAGACGTACTTGATGCAAGCCGTCGATAAGAAGATGCCTGTTGCTGATGACAAGTTTACAAAAGACCTTCCTCTGGATCACGAAACCATCGATTTCGGGTTTAATGACGAAAAGATGATCAATTTCAAAACCAATTTGTTGACTCATGGTGTTGCTGGGTTCATGCATTTTGGTTTTAAATATGCGACCGAAAAATCCAGAATTCCAAATGAAAAGAAAAGAATGTTTCTTCAAGTTACTCTCGAAATAAGAAGAAAAAAGTAACTGTTGAAAAAAGTTGTGTAAATAATCTTTTCGTGAAGAATAAAACCATGAGAGAATCAAATGTGACATGAATTTTTAATGGACAATTTCGTTTGTTCTCTTGATTTGCTGGAATAACCTGTTCATAGGTCTTGAAGCTGGATTGATTCTCTCATCTCAAATCATAAAACATTTGAATATCTTCTTGACTTGTTTCTATATTTCCCACGATGACGGTTTCATTTGTGATTTGTGGTTCTTTTTCCTTAATTAAACTGTTAGACTTGGTATATCTCTCAACAAGTTTTAGCAAGAGCAATCAGAATCAAACCAAAATTGTTCAATAACCATATCAATATGAGGTTGAATATTCCTTTAACCACTGTATTTTGGTCAGAACAACCAACAAAATCACGACCCCCGTCAACAACTTCCCACTTCACACCGCCGATAGTATAATCAACTGTGTAAAGAGTCACCTATTGACCATAATCTGAGCGACCTTGAATAGCTACTTCATACACAGACACAATTTCTCCAAAATATACTTTGACCCATTGATTTTGGTCATTCACTTTTGCACACCATGACCCGGAATCTCCACTTCCCTCACGAGGAGTGCTATTAAGAGCAATATGAAGGGCAGAATGTCTACGATCAAAAGTAGAAGATACGGTAACGCTACAACCTAAATCTGAGATGGCTCCAATCAATTGGAGTTCTTTCTTTGTACTTTTACGGGCCCGTAAATTCAACTCACAACCACCACGATTGAAGTATTGACCTTGAAATGAAAGCACTTTTGAGGTGCTGTTCACAGTAATTCTCGGCTCTGCTCCACTTTCAGAATGATTGTGTTTTTTGAAAGTTGCGTATTGTTCTTTGGTTTGGAAATAGCTCAATGTTTGTTGTTGACATTTCACGTTCATATCCAGCTTTAACAGAAAACCCACAACAACTTGCTGATGCCTCAACGCTTTGTTTGACTCTATCTCTGTTCTCCATGTAGTACTCTTTCAATTTTTCATTGGCCTTCTTATAATCATCAATAGTGGATAACTTGTCAGCAATTTCCCACATGACCACAATAGGTTGATAATCCTCGGCATTCAAGCCAGTTCCCTTCAATAACTTTTTTGAATTTCTCGCTTGCTCAACATTTGTGATCGCATCATTTTGAGAGCCATGTGTATCCAAGAATTTGTCAATTAATTGTTCAGCCTTATTCGAAACCACATTCGGATCTGTTAAACTGAATGCAGTTTTTCGCGCCAAAATTTCTTTGAGAATGGACTTTCGCAGTCACATATTCGCCTCCTCCACTCTCTAAATCTTTAAAAGCAACTGATGAGTGGATTGAATATCTTCTTGACTCCAACTTATGGCATTCACAGAGGCAGATCTTCCTTCCATGGAGACCACAACTGATATGTCAGGTTCCTTGTTCTCATGTGGGCTTCAAAACGAGACTTGGTAGACAATGGTACTTTTACAATCAATGGAATCACATCTCCAAAGCTATGAATGTTCTTGTGTCTGATTTTATAATTGGATTTTCTTTCACGAGGTTGTCGATGGAACCTCTGTCCTCGTTGGGATTGGAGAGGTTGGAGAGCATTTCATTTTTGATCATGAATTCTCACAAACGAATTGTAAAAGAACAATTATAAATTCTTCTGACGACCACTCGATGGGGTTCACGATTTTTCCTCCATCACATGAGGGACTTGTCATCTGTTTCAAGTCTGCCATGACATAAATGACACTGTTGTTGTAAAATGCTTCATTCTTGTTCATATTGTGAAAAACAGATCATCTTTTTTTTAGAGGGACATATTTACACAAAAGTGGAGAATAATGTGTTAGCAATTATGTAAATCGGTATGTGAAATGATGAAATGTCTATTTATAATGAATGTGTGAATGTGAAATGGATAAAATGTTTGAAGTAATGAATTTTTAGTATGGAATCGGTTGAATTTAATGAACTGATTAAAACGATCTTGACCTGATTTTGAGAGCGATTCTTTATTTGGTTGCCCTTTTGTTTCACCACATTCCCATTTGTTTATTATTCACATCAAAAGGATATTCAAATTTATTCTCTTTAAATGACTCTCTCACACAAATGATCTAGATCTCTCATTAAAGAATTGAATTCATCATTATTGTGTATTCATAATCATCCTCTAAATATGATTCATTCCAGAAGATGTTTTCTGATCAGATTTCAAAGCCCTTTCAAAACATCTCATATACATCTGAGCAACAAAAGAGACTGTAATTCCAATGGGAATACTCAACACATAAAACACCACTGAAATGGCACCATCATAAAACAATGCATGTGCACCATAAAACCAACTTGGTAATTGATGAATCATGTACACAAAGAAGAAAAAGAAGGAACCAAACACACATCCATAAGCATGAATTCGAAGTGCTTCCAAATTTCCTTTGAGGACACCAAAAACACCTGTCAAACCAGTCAGTAGAACAATAATGTTCATTAGCATGAGAAAGAGATTGGAAGTACCAAATAAAGACACTCCTTTTGAATACCAAACGATCATGACAATGAAATGGTGAAGAATTAGAAGACCACCTTAGAAGAATGTTGTTAAAGAATGTTATTGCGAAAAGAAAGAATTGTTAATCATTCATAGGAATCATGACATTCCAAATGCACAATGAAATTCATTATTCACAATATCACACATCATCACGAGATGGTAAATAAACATTCTCATAAATTTTTATTACCTACCTAAAATAGCGAGCACCAAGGAAGTCACTGTGCAAGCAATTTTCCATTGTTTCAACCGATGAGATCCAAACAAGGAATGAAAGGTATCACTTCCACTATCATGACCATCACCACCTGTGGTGTGACCAACAGTGTTTTTTGTTGTTGTTGGTTGAGGTGGTGGTGGTTGAGGTTGAGGAGGTGAAAGAACTTCATTGGATCCACCCGATCGAGAGGTAACTGGAATGTAATAAGTTTCATGTGGTGGTTGGAATTCTTGTTGTTCATTAATTGACGACATTTTTAAATTCCTTTTGAAAGATCTTTCGGTTGGATCCAATGGTGAAGGAATTTGTAATATATCAGTGAGAGTTTGTTTGGGATTTGGGATGAATATGGCTTTGAGATGCTGTTGAGCTTCCAGATTTGAAAATATCCTTTTCAATCATTAGCCATCTATTTTTGGAAATAAATTATTTTAGACTGATTTACGAAAAAGTAAATTTTGTTGTTCATGAGCTTTTCCATATTACAAACTGACCAAAAACGAACATTTAATTGCAAAGTGTATGATTTCTAACGAACACCACACAATGTTCGCTCAGTTCTGTTTCCAAAATTTTAACAATAACCTCTATACAAAACAAACAAGTCACCCACAAGGTGGTAAACTCGATTCAAAATCAACCAGCTAGTTTTTGTTGTGATTGTGTTGGTCTTGTGTGTGTTTTATTGTGTGAGAATTCTCATCAGGTGGTAAAAATCATCGTTTTCTGTCAAACAACACAGCTGTATGAAATTTTGTACAACTTGTACTAACTCAATGTACAATTCTCAAATCTGGTCGTGTTTGACCAATAGGTCCTCCCAAATACAAGTCCAAAGGAATGAGGTAGGTGATGGTCAACAACACAGAAATCCTGACTACTGGCCAATAAAGTGAATAAGCTCTTGATCAACGACAGTTCATCAAAATACAAAACAAGTTATTTCCCTTGTCACGTTGTTGTGACCCACTTTGGTTCCCCTCCAAAAAGATCGATCGGGTGTTCAGAAGGCGCACTCTTTGTTTTCTTTCAGTTCCCATCATATATATGTGTTTGACATCAAAAAAAAGGTATCAAAAAAACGGATGCATTAATTTATTTATTAACCGCTTGCCAGAAAAGTAAAATTATGTACACCTCTTTGTCTTCAAAAATTCAATTTGATCATTGACAAGTTTCTCATTGGGTCTTTATTAAACATCATCGAAATTGGATATAATAGAAATCTGAGAATTGACATACATTCCTTCCGATCCCTAACCAGTTCATTTTGTCTTGCGTCATTCTTAAAAATACATCTCCAGTCCAAAAACAAAATCTCTCTTTCACACTCGGTGTTGAACACAACAACATTTCGTGCGTCTCAAAAGTTCATTAATATGTCCATCAGACGATCCATCCAGGGAGATTGAAATCCATTGTTCGTAAGATTCAAACAAAAAACAAAATCTCATTGGGTGCTTGAACCTTTTCCTATTGGATTTTCAAATACATTCCTCTTTTTCAATTGATGCTGAAGATGACGACCTCCTCTCCATCCATGATGCTCATTGAGGGTGATGAACAAGACCTCTTTGAGTTGTTTGATTCTCATCAACAACAATCACAAGAACAACAACTAGGTCAATTTTGTTCTTCATTCGATCATTCACTTCTCACGACGACCACTGATAGGTTAGATCATAAAGAATATCATGATCACTCGACATCTCCATTATGGAATGAGAACACTCCAAGCAATCACATGACATGGAGCTGCTCTGAGACAACTTGCACTGGAGCTGGAAAGATTGCAAATAATGCCACCACAATAACTGGCAATCATGATTCCAATGCTTGCTCTTGTCATGAAGGATCACTCATGTTGAAATTAGATGTGAATGATTTCATGACTTGCTATTTACTCATGAAGAGTAGTCCAGATTGTTCAACCTCACCGATGAACATGATTCCAGAATTCTTCATCCAAAAGGTTCAAAATTCATCAGCCACCACCACAGCCATGAGCTTTCCAACCGTAATGGACGATCGAACGGTGCAGTTGAATGGTGATGAATCATCATCCTTCTTCTTCTTTCACCAAAATTTACAACTCATAACACAGAATGAAACAAATCACCTCGATCTCTTCTCTCCTCCATGGATCCATCTTCCTATCCAACATGCTTCAACACCGGTGAACATGGTTTCAAAGAACTCCTCTTCAAGAGGACAACCAAACGTTGAGAACACCACCACCACTTTCACCAAACCTCCAAAACTATGCTCCTCAACATCAACCAGAAACCCAAACCACAACCCCAATCGACCACAACAACAACAACCCTCATCGACCACTCATGGCCACAACTCTTCGAGTTTCAAGACTCCTCCAAAACCTGAATCCATGCAATTTACATTTCCTTCGTGGACCTTTCATCTTCTCAACACTGCCGCCAGTCCAGATGAATCTAATTCTTCTAAAAGAAAAGCAAAGCCTTTATCCCCTCTAGAGAGGAATCACTCGCATGAAGAAACAAAGTCTTCCAACAATGGAAAAAGTACTTTGAGAGGAAAGAAGGGAATTAAATTTAAGGTCCAAACATTTTCTCCATTTCATTCCTTGTAAATCAACTAAAAATAAAGAGATGAAATGTACCTAATTATTACATACTAGAGAGTCAAAAGTTGTAAGAAAAGACCAACAGGTCCTTAGGAGACAGTTTGTTCAACTGGACGGATCTTTTAGGAGTTCTACATCAAAGCCACTACTTTCCCAAACAAGTTGATTCATTAAACAATAATACACTTCTTTTTCTCCTCCAATTGTATTTTCTTTACCTTTAACGCTTCTTTCACTAATGTGATGAATGCATCATTTACATTCAGCCCTTCCTTGGCGCTAGTTTCCATAAATGGAATTCCTAATTGTTTGGCATGGAGTTTGCCCTCATCCAAAGAAATCACTCGTTCCAATTCTAAATCACATTTATTTCCTACAAGAACCATTGGAATGTGTTCACAATCCTTCTTCTTCAGTCGTTCATAGAAATCAATAATTTCTTCAAAAGTCTTTCGATCAGTGATGGAATAGACCAATAAGAAGCCATTGGAGTTTGTGATGTGTTTTTCCTCTCTCCAACGATCATAATGCTCTGGAATATACAAGAAACAACTAGTGTCATCAATTCTTGTAAGCATTCTCTCGATTTCTTCAATAGCGGGATCGTATTCCACAAGAAATAAGTCTTGAAGGTATCGTAACGAAAGAGCACTCTTTCCGACGCCTCTGCTTCCAACCACTTCGATTGTGAATTCTTCAAATCGCGATCAACCATTTTTTTAGTTGGTTTCCAACGAAATTGGAGAACTGCTCAAAGTCCTCATTCGAAAGAAGAAGACAGGAATGATGTTTGGCATTCACTCTAGAAAACCGCCAAAAAAATGAGTGAAAATTCGGTTACCTCACAAACGACTGACAAGCCTTCTTCGGAAGTGAAAATGGGGGACGAAGATGAAGGCGTCATTGAGAAAATTGATTACTATGCAAACAAGGTGAATGTATTCTTCGCTATGCAACCAGCCATTGAAACGTTGAGTAAATTAGTAACTGAAAAGAAGAATGTCATTAAAATGATTAAAGAGGGTATGTTGTGCGATGAAACCATCCATATAAAACATGGATACATGATGATTTCATCATCGGGATTGTATCAACATTCCAACACTGACCGGTGGTGATGATTGAACCATATTTTGGACATTCATTGATATGAACATATTTCATCAAAAGCCGAAACAAAACGAAAAGAACAAATAGAAATTGAACAAACTATTCAACAACAACTACAGGTAGTAAAACCTTCTTTAGAAATTGCTTCGGAACCGATGGATAGATTTGATATGGGTGGATGGGATGATGTGTTCGAATCTTCTCACAGCAATTCTAACCATTTCAATCATCACAAGCCGTCAGTTGTTGAGGTTGATCATGATACGATGATGATGGTAAATCATACACCAACTACAAATCAAAATAACACAACCAAGAAACCAACGGTGACGATCAAGAAGAAAACTAATACAAATAATTCTGCAAAAACAAATACATCCTCATCTTCTGCATCATCACCACTACTGCAACCACCATCTCCATCAATGTCTGCATCTCCATCATCGGAAAGTGATTCTTCATCCTCTTCAATTAAGCAAGGAAAGCGTAAAAAATTGCGGACAACCAAATCTAAGATTACCTCAGAACTTACCTCTAAGGAACCTAAAGAAACACAAACTAAAAAGGACCGAGTGGATCCACTTTTCACAAACATACCTTCTTCAGACGATGACCAGGAAGTTCCTACTGCTCCAAATTCCAATATGTCAATTGGATGGCGATCTAGAAAAAGATACAAATGCAATATTAGAAAGTGCATTTAAACACACCAGAGGAAAGTATGCCAAACCACCATATTATTTTTATTATCCATCAGAAGATAAGAGTGAACAGAGAAAACAAATTCTGTATCCATCAACACTCGTTAAAAACTCTTCAATTCAAAATGTTGAAACAGCACACAGACAAACAGATAACCTTTGTTATCAAGGAATTCCCTTTTTGCCTGCACAGAGCTTATATTGTCCAAAGAAGGCATCACCTGATAATGCCACATCCTCTTCAAATGTACTTTTAGACAGTGATAGCGAATTATGTGCACTTCAAATTGCAAGAATAGACGCCACAATTCCTGAATTTCGAATTCAAAGATATCTTAGATACGTCGTTCAAGATGACATTGAAGCATTTGAAAAAGAATATCAATTTCACTTGACATTACGGAGAAATAATGAAGGTGAAGACATTCTCTTCTCGTCCTATTACAAACCTTACCTAAAACGAAAGAAATGTGATAAATTATTAGAGATGAGTAGCAAGGAGCTGAAAGATTTGGGATTACTCCATGGCGATTTGGTTCATTGCCCTTTCACCCCGGCAGAAGTGAAGGTGATCAAATACTTAAAGATCAAGAAATGGTCAAGCAAAAAAATTTCTATAGTTTTAGAAAATAGATGTACAAGTGATGTGAAAAATTACCTCGAAGATATGGAATCGAATGAAGGACAACATAGTGAAGCTCTCACTTATTACGAGAATCCAATGCCCATTGTTGCTCAAAAGTCTATTTCAGAATTAATGGCTTCAAGAGGCAAGCAAGTTGGTAACTTGACGTTGAATCATCTCGAAAAATTATCCAAAATGGATAGAAATTTTCCAAGCCATACTCTATTTAATTTGAATTTTCAGTATCGTCAAGCATGGCTGAACGCTGAGGTAACCAAAAGCCACTCCCCTCCTTTTTCTGGCCCCATAGTGGAAATTGCTTTTAACAACACTGGAGAGAAGGTTGCTGCTGTATCCACTAATGGAGAGCCAGAATGCTTACATGTTTGATCTCAAACATGGAAAAAGATATCCGCTGGCTGGGCATTTAGATACAGTCACAGATGTAAAGTTTGCATCTAACTCTATTGTGACGTCTTCCTTCGATAAGACCATTCGAGTATTTAATACATCAGACGGAAAGATTGAAAGAGTTATTAAAAAAACAGAGACAACAGATGGCCATGAAGACGAAGTGAGTTTGTTAGCTATACATCCAGAAGAGGAACATATTGTGGCATCCTGTTCTGAAAAAGAAAAATCACTAAGGTTATGGGATATTCGTAATGGTAACATGATTGCTGATTTGATGTGTAGGGAAAAAGAAAGGAATGAAATTTCTGGAATTGAATTTTCAAGAGATAATACATTATACGCTATGAGTATACATTCATTGAATGATAAGAAATGTGGAGACTTGCTCATCTACGACCTGGCTACCTTCCAAAATGTTTGCAAAATTAGTACAAGAAATAATGGAAATGAGATATTTGCACTTTCTCATGGAGGTGACAGGGTTTCTATTGGTGGTGAAAATGGATCTATTCATACTTATAGCACTAAGGATCGAAAAGTGATTGGAAATTTGCATAATCAAAGATTTCATAATCGGGTTTCATTTGTGAACTGGTCTGCAGATGATTTGTATATTGCAAGTTGTGGTTATGATGGATTAGTTAGAGTCATTGATACTCGAATAATTTGGAGTTCATTCACAAACAAGGTGCCACCCGCTGTCCATGGTCTCATCAGCATGGCACATGGCTTCTTGCAACCTGTGGAGATAATTATGCCACGCATGTGTACTCAATTTCAAGTGGAGACCCTCTCCTAATGTCCTTTGAGGAAAAGAAGAATCCGCTCGCAGTGGTAGCCATGTCACCAGACGATCAGACCATCTGTTCTGGCGATGATGGTGGAATTGTATACATGTTTAGCATTTCAGATTGTGACATTTCTCGACAACAATAGATCTTTCTCAACAAAGGCGGTTTTAAATTAAATCAGGAAAGAGACTCATTTGCAACACGTGATTCATTTAGGATTTCAACAGGTTTGAGGTTCAAAGAAGGAATCATTTCTTTGAACAACAATTCATCAACAATGATTCTGTCAAAAAGGCCAGATTTGTTGATTTTGGACACAACTTGATCATTTTCTTTTTAGAGCGAAATACTCATTTTGTTGAGACATTCGCCTTTTAGAGACAAAAATTAGAACGTTAGTATCGTGCACAAAAAATAGCATGCACAAAGAATACAAAAACGAAACCGAGTCCCATACTTCAAATTTGAAAAGGAAAGCTAAAAGCACTTTTTTATCCAGTTCGTAGCTATAATTGCGCAATTATCTCTTTCGTGTATGGGTGAATTGTAATATTTTAGAGTTCTCATGATAGCTCAAATTATGATTATCTCAATCAAGATGATGAATTTCTAAACTCAAGAAAACAACCACAACCATGCTTCTCACACAACCAGCAGCAACTCGATCAGACGTACCAACCACTTCTCTGCCAAAGATAACCAAGAAGAGGAGAAGTAACAAAAAGAGCAAGTCCACCGAGTTCGCTTCGTGTTTATTTTCTTCCTTTCCATACCACTTCTCCACCAATGTGAGAATATACCAAAATTCGTCCTCTCCATCGTCAGCATGTGACAACCTCAACACATGCGTTTTTCAAACCATGGTCCTCCAAGATAAATCCATGATTGCTGTTTCGAAAAGAACCAAACAAGATAAATGCCAACCTTATGAACAAGTATTGGATATTGTGGTGAATGATCCAATGTCGAATCATCCTTCCTTGTTATCAACGAGTGATTTCTTTATCAAGAGTGGGTTTTTATTTGTCAAACCTCAACAACCTAAGCATGCAAAGGCAACTTGTAATACAGTGTCTGAAACTACACATAATTCCAATGATGACACGAACAAATCGATTCAAAGCATAACTCGCAAGGGTAGAACCTCAATGTTGTCAATAAAAGAATTACTCAATTAAAAACGTAACTACGAGTCAACACAATAACGTTTCTGGAAAATTAAACATCCGAAAGAGCATGCTCTATTGATTAGGAAGGTTAAATGGCAAAATTGGAGCATCTGAAGATGCTGCAAGTGGTTGAACATGATTTTGAAACGTTCCTCCAACAAATGGATCATAACCAGTGTTGATGGAATGATCGTCAGACGGATTAGTCTCAATAAATGGAAGTACGGGTTGTTGCAAAATATTTGTGGGTTTCTGGTCTTGTGGAATTTCCTTTTTCTTTTCAGTATTTATCAATAATTGTCGATATTCTTCACTAAGAGGTGTTTGATGAGAATATTCACATAACTCTCCTTTTTTACAGCTATTGTAGAGATGATAAAATTTACATGGAAATAACTTCTTATCATGCAGAAAAGGACATAAATCTCCCTTATAACAATGACCACTAAGGAAAAATTTACACAAATCCCTCACTACTGGCTTCTCAGGTTCCTTCTCTATTTTCTTTTTTTTCGTCTTTTGTTCCTCATTACTTTTAGATGATTGTTTCTTTCTTTTTTGAATATCTTTCTTTTTGCTACGAGGTTGTAATGTGTCTACTTTGGCTGTATTGTCACTAACAGAGATAGATTGGTTGGTGATATTGTCCATTCCATCGGAACTGATTGATTGTTTTTGAAGTTTTTTCACTTTTTTTTTGTTCCTAATTTTAGGCTTGTTTTGTTTTTTGTTATGGGAAATTTCGTGTTGTCGTTGATTTGAAATTATTAATGAATGATCCTCATTTTGTATTGCTGTTTGACTAATTTCGGGAATATTTCTTTCAAGTTGTTCTCCTGTTTGATTTTCCGCATTTGGCTGAATTTTTAATTCATCATTGAGTATTTTCGATGGCTTATTCAAATCAATTTTCGGAGGAATTTTAATAAATTCTTCAAATATTGCCTTCAATTCCGGTCGATCCCGAAACCAATCTTGTTCTAAAGCCTGATTCATCACATCTTGTTGTGTTTGCATTTTTTTTAAATCGTTAATAACAAATCCAGTTCAAGATTGAATCTTTGTCAACTCGTTTTTTAATAAGATTTATGAACAACAATAAATCCAGTTTGAGATTGAATTAATCGTCTTTTAATTACAACATTTCGACCATAGCTCTTGTTGGAGAGGACTTGCTTTGTTGATGAAAGAGAGACAAATGACATCGTCCACAATATTCTCGATTTTCATGTGAGGCCATCAATACACCTGGACCACATTTAGGACAAGTTCTTCGATGACAAATTATAAAACCATCTTTGGCTCGAATTTCATATATTGTTCGTTCAATAGGAAAAAGTGGAATGTTTTTGTGTCGATGAGTTTTAGGAGGTGGTCTCAAGGTCGTGCGTTTCTTCTTTCGTTTCTTCTTTCGTTTCTTCTTTTTACCTCCTCCTTCCAAACACATCAACAAGTGAAGAGTTGAACTTGTTTGAATTTGATAATCCAATAAGGTTTTATCATCTTGCAATGATTTTCCAGAGAAAACAAGTCTCTGCTGATCGAGAGGTATCTTTTCTTTTTCATGGATGTGAGATTTGATTTCTTCGATGCGAGTGTGTAATTCTTATTTTGATGAAAGAGTGACACAAGATGGATGTTTCAGAAATAGTGTCATTGAAAAAGAGTTTAGTGATCATATTCACTTACCCACTTGAAGTACAAGCGTTTTACCCGTCAAGGATCTGATCAAGAGTCGCATCAAGGAGTTTTGAGAGCTTTTTTTAATTGTTCAGTTTCAAGATGGATCAAACAATGTCTATGGACATGGAACTCGTGTTGTTAATTTCGAGAATCCGCGCATTTCTTAATCCATCCATGCATTTTTAATATGTAAGAATAACAACCACTATAAATAACACACTACTACTGAATTGTTTCACTTGTCGCAACAAATCAGTGGTCATGGTAATCAGTGATGATAGTTCAGAAATTTAGAAACCCATCTCTGTGGCATGATACTGTAAAATGTGAGTAAAGAGATGTTGAAGTGATTGTACTTTGGAAGACTCTTGAATCCAATTACTAATCTTAAATTTCACAACATTGGAAGAAAGTAAAACGAAAATTCCATTCTTAATCAAGTGATCTAAAATTTTCTTCTTGTTGCTTGCTAATAATTTAGAAATAAATTGTTGATCATTTTCAAGGTGGTGATGATGGTTCATGGTTGTCATGTGATCATCATTTCCTTCGTCCACTCCAACAAGTTCATTAATTGCTGAAAATGTGGAAATAAATTCAAACACAATATGAGCTTTGAATTCATCCCAGCTCACTAATTTAGAAATGCAATGATAAACAGCACCAATAGCCTCTGCACATTGTGTACATGAAGAGAATGACATTCTTTGATCATCTTTGCTTTCTAATAATGAATCAAATACAACTACTCTCTCGAATAACATATTAAGGATACAATTCAACAAGGTTTGAACACAATTAATTTTTGAGATATCTAAAATGTTGTGTTTGACAAGAGTTTCTAAAATCTCTGAAAGTGAAATAATAATATTTGGATCCAATTTCATGATATTTAAATCAGAGTAGGAAAGTTTGGCAAGTTCTAAAATACTCTTTCCTCTACTGGCAACATCAATGGAAGAATATATGAAAATGCTTGATGAAACAGCAATATCTGAAATGAATGAAACGAGTAAATCAATGGCTGACTTTGGAACTGCAATTTGACTTGTTCTCATCTCATTGGTAATAAATGAAACAATTTTCAATAACTTCATAATCATCGATTGAATAGATGCATTGATTTGCCAATATTCCTTATTCAATGAAGAATGACTAGAAACTGGAACCGTATTAAATAAATAAGATCGAGTACTCAATTTCAAAGATTCAATAATATTACATAAATAGAAGAGTAATTCCTTCTTGTGAATGGATTCTAAACAAATGTGAAGTGATGAAATAATATTCTCCAATTGTTCACAGTTGGATTGAACTTGGTTTCTGTGATGAGATGCATTTTGTATGGTAATGGTTGGCATGGAATGATGTTGATTGAATTCATTCAATTGATCTAAATGCAATCGAATAAGAAAATCTATCTGTGGTTGAGAAAGGCAAGATACCATCATTGAAAGTATTCTTTCTCCCTCACTCTTTGTTCCAATATTCTTATGCTGAAGAGATGATACACTTCTATCCACAAGTGATTTGTCAAGTCGTATGGATGAAATATGAGCTTGAATAAATTTGATAATTTTCACAAATAAGGAACTAGGTGGAATTGGACAATGAGATGAATTCTGAATCTCTTCATTTGGACCATCGAGAGTAACAAGTTCAATCAGCTCTGTGAACACTGGTGAAAGACAAGTATTTGCTTCACCACTACTCGAATGAAGGAAGCAACTCATACATTCATAGAGTTTGTTCATCAATTCTTGAGGATTCAATGCATCATAATGAGAGGGAAGACCTTTTGGACCATGTGAAGCAACCAGTAAAATCTTGGCAAATAGAACAATATTCTCAAAGACTTCCACAGAGATTTTGTTCCTATTTCGAAGTGAATATTCTAAAATTGCTTGTTCGAATGGATAAATATTTCTTGTTTTTCCAAGTTTTGAATTTTGGAAAAGTAATTCATAACACATGTCGTTATTCTTTTCAACACCACCATCACGACTGTTCTCATCATTCTGAGAAATTGTTGAACGCATTTGAGAGAACAACACACTCAATAAGGTATTCGAAAATCGTATCTTCAACATGGAATGTTTCAAATCTCCGATAGAATTTGCATGCAAGAGTGTGGAAAGAATGGATTTAGTATTCTCTTCCATCAAACTCTCCCCTCCTTGAAGAAGACTCTTGAGGAAAATTCTCAACACTTCATTGCTATAAGAATTCAACCATTCCAAACTCGAGGAGTCATCATCCATCATTGAAGTCATTGTTGAATGTGTGGTTGTAGTCGCTGTTGTTGTGGTTGCAATTTGTTGTTGTTGTTGTTGAATGGATGGATGCATTGAATTTAAATTAAGACAAGTTCTCATGTAATATCTCAACCACAAGAATGGAGAACCTATTTGAATCATCTCTCGAATATTCTCTTCTGGTAATGTCTTTAAGAGTAGTAATTGAACATGTCGAAGAGATGCCATAAATTTGATTCGATTGGATCCAAATAAGGGGAATGAGCAGTCTATTGAATCTCTCTTCTTAATCGTATTCGAACTGGCAAGATCACAATTAATAATCACATCATAGCACAATAACATGCAAAACATGGACATGGCAAATCTTGATGAAAAGTATTTGAATGGAAATAATGGAATCAAGTTAATGAATGGGCAAAGATAATCATTCCAATTCTGAATGCTTTGAGATGGAGTGAAATCGGTTTGGAATGAAGAGAACAAGTGCTCATCGATAAGGGGGATGGAAGAATGTTTCTCTGAAGAGAATTCACCACTTTGGAATAGTTTAGAATGGACATCTTTCAACAAGGAATGAATCTTCTTCTCCACTTTTCTGCAATCTGAAACATCAATTTCCAAAGTTGCCTTTCTGAGAATGGACTTGATCCTTTTCGCCCATTTGGAATCACCAAACATAATCTCCGAAGCATACTTGATCGACTTTTTCACTTCACAATATAAAAACTCTTCAAAAGAGTCTTGAACATCTCGTTGTTCAAACAACAAGTCATCTTTCCATAAATCAAGAGTGACTCTCTCAAGTGAATAGGGTAATAATTTAAAAGAATGTCCTTTGATTCGAATTGCATTGATGAGTTGAGTGAGCATAAATTGACTCAAATTTCTCATGTAAGTTTCATTACAATATGGAATGATATATAAAAAGTTACTACTGATTAAATACCACAGCATGGAGAGATACTTCTTTTCAGTATCAATGGATTCAATAAAACCTCCCCAATCATATTTTGAAATTTCTTCATGAGTGAAATCTTGTTCTTCAAACTTGTGTAAATGCATGAGAGCATTCAATTCATTTTGAATAAAATCAAAATAGATTTGGAAATTGTGTGTTAATAATTCTTGTTCTTTTTTGCTTTCCTGAGTCTCATAGGAATATAATTCTTGATTAGAGGTAATTAAATTATGTTTTCTAATGTTCACTTGCTGGTTGATGGACATCATTCTTCTGAAAATGATATAACAATAAATTCCCTTATTCTTGAAACTGAGTGTTTTAAAAACTTCCTTAAATGGTTTTCCATGAGTGAAAGAATTCATGGTGAGTCCTGATCCATCATAAAAGTTAATGATATAGTCTTCTCCATTGTGATTGTTAATATCCTTCATTGAAAATACATCGGATGAGAATTCTTCTGATCTATAAATAATATTACTCATCGAATAATAGAGCTGAATGACTGCTGCTTGATTTTGTTCACTCACTTCAAGACTCATTAATCTCTTGATGATTCTAGTGCAACATTGTTTTGCTAATTTCTGTAACTTTTTGTAATTGGATTCATTGAGAGTCACATAAAATGCAAAAGAGGTTAAAGGAAAGAGTAATACCACCAAAAGTCTTTCTGCATTTCCATATTCATCTAATCTCTGGTTCACTATTTCAATTAAATACTTAAAGTATATCACAATATCTGTAGGTGCAATATTTTGGACAAGGCTCTTTACACTATTTCTGAATGATTCTAATTGAATGATTGGAAAATGAAGATTGAAAGATTTGGAATGACGATGAATCATGTCTATTGCAGAGAATAAATCGTCAAAAGCTTGTCTTCCTTTGGCAAAGTGTACAAATATGCTCAACATGTCTCCCATAAACTCACTCAGATGAAGCATTTCGATGTCTTCTTGTCGAATGCTCAAAACCATTTTCCAGATATAGGAGTAATATCCTTCAATGATTCTGTAGTCAGTGATAATGACTCTTCTCAAGCAAGTCATTATTTGTTTCACTTGAGAGGTTGTTAATGAATCCAATTCAAATATTAAAACGTTTCTAAATACTCGATTGATAAGTCCTTCCAAAAATTTGTATGGAACTGATTGTTCTGATGCTGTCTTGTAAACATCATAATCATGAAGAATTCTCAACAATGTTTCTAATATGGAAAAGAAATCCTCTCTTTGTATGTGACCCTTATTGTACTCGAGATAGATCAACCAAATAATACTAAACATAAAAGCTTGTTTGGTTTTGATGTAAAGGCCTGTGGATTCTGTGAGAAATGTATTATGATTCACTTCATGTTCAAATGCCTTGTAAATAATATCCATAGAACATGTCAAAGATGAAGGATTTTTCCTAGCAATAGCAACTAGTGTTTTAAACAAATAGTATAGGGTGTCGCCAATGTTTTCTTGTTTCAGAAATTGACATCTAAATGAGAGTGTATTGGAAACGATTAACCCATAATGATTCATGTCTGTATCGATCAATGATTTGGAAAGTCCACCGTTCGTGTTTTTGAGATACTGATAAATAATATCGTCCATGTGTGAAATTTGTTCGTCAATTCTATGCTTGAATAATAGGAAATGTGGTGTTTGTGTTAATTTCAAAAAGTTTGCTTTCAAATTCATCATTTTCTTGACAAACATGGAGGTAAACACAATATTCATGGAGGACTGTCGTAACATGATTGTTGCAAGATTAAGGACACGAGATGAAATATTGAGATAGGTTCGGAATGCCCAATCAAATTTGTTCAACTCATGATGATTACTCGAAAGGATATGAACGGCTGTTCTATTCAAGGATTCAACCATTTCTAAAATTGAGGGCTCGCTTAGATGTGCTGTGAAAACTGCAGAGAAAATTTCATTCAGTGATAATGCAACAGAAATAATTTTTCTTAAATCTGTTTCTTGCTGTGGAGACTCTAAGCTATTGGCACTATTCTGAGAATTATAAGCAATTAATTCCTGAGAGATGCGTTCAAGTAGAGATGATGCTTCTTGTTCTTTTTCCCATCCATAGTGATTGGTTGAATAGACATCTCTAAGGACAGTTTCATAAATAAATAAAAACTTTAAGAAATTGACATGTTTCAAACTCTCTGAATGTGAGGAAAGTAACGAGTCAAGAACCTTTTTGTGTTTTGAAGTTAGAATATTCACTAATTTCAAAAGGATGACAAATACTTGTTTGTTGGCATGTTTCAAATTCAGAGATGTAGAGACAAGTCCAAATACTGAATATTCCATAGCATTCAGAGTTAAATTAGAAAGAAGTCGCTCATCAAAGTGAATATATAATTTATGAAGAGAGGGATAGTCCAAAGCATTATCGGACTGTTTTTTATCGAACAATTTCTCTCCTATAGATTTAGTATCAAACTCTCGAATCCATAATTTGGATTCTTGCTCTAGATTGTATTGTTCCAATTCTTGTTCTTTTGATTGGATGCGTGAGCTCTCAGTTGTTTTATTCTGTTGTTGTTGTTGTTGAGGAGGAGGAGGATGAGAAGGATGATGAGTAGGTAACATTTTTTTGTTTCAAGAATTGTTCAACATTTACCATGAAGATGTTCGCGTTTCCAAATCCTCAACACCCCAAGATGATATAACCTTAAGTTTGTTATAAAGAATCGTTTGACTGGATCAGAAGACCGTTGACTAACGGAATGATGACGCAACAACCACATCCTCACTTCCAATGCAAGGCTCAAGTTTATCGAAATAATAATAAAAAATGATTACAAGCAGTAACAAGCCTCCAACAACACCCACTCCTTCCATATCTTCGATCCACCACACAAGTGGTGATCAAGAACAAATCATACAATTCATTTTGAGAATGTTTAAATGGAGGCAATTAGATTTCAAAGGATCACTCACTCAGATGGCTCAAATCATCATTTCACCCGATACAGTGTACAAGAACGCTAGAAATCGAAAATGTAGGTCATCGGAATTGTATTCTTATGATAACTGTGTTCAGATATCAAGGATAGATATTCTAGAGATGATCCTGCTTTTGTAATATTATTGGCTATTTTCATGTTGATAATCGGACTTATCTATTCAATTACATTCCACAAATTGTCATTATCTAATTATGTTTCCCTAATGTCCTACTTGTTTCTGTTTGACTTTTTATTCATTGGAATTTTCATATCGACGATATGTTGGTATGTGTGTTTGTGTATTGAATTAGACGATGAACACATTTTCAAATTTATTAATTAATTAATCAATTTATTATCATTAATTTTAGGCTTATTTGCAACAAATTCCTTATTGATTCTAGTGGAGAGAGTGGAGAAAATGTTGAGTGGCTGTACAGTTTTGATGTTCATACCAACTCTTTCATACCAATCTTCATTCTGCTCTATGTGGTTCAATATACCATGCTTCCTATACTTACAATGGACAATATTATTGGCACTACTCTTTCTGCTTTGCTTTTCATGTTTGCTTTTTCTTACTATAATTATTTAACATTTAGAGGATATTTAAATTTGACTTTCATCAAAAACTCGGAGATATTTCTTTATCCTATCGCAGCTGTATTGGTATTCACTGTTGTCTGCATTTTCACAGGTAAGTACGTCCATGTTAAATAGATGTACAATTGTTGTTATGAATGAACCAATGTGTCAACCCCTCATCGTAGGTTTTAATTGCACCAAGGCCGTGCTCTCGTTATACATTGGAACCAACAACAAATAAACAAGAACATTTATGGCAAAATAAGAAAAAAAATGCTATCATCGCTCTCTTTGTTTCTATGCAAACCTATTTTCAAGGCCTCCCCACAGAAGCAAGGCTTGGTATCTTTGCTGGTTCCACGATTTCTCTTGAAAACTAGTACTAATATTGTTCTTGGAAGTAGTAGAGCGAGAGACAACACAACAAATTTATTTAAGGAGCAATTCCGAGCATTTTCTTCTTCGAGAGTAAAGTATGAACAAGAAAGAGCAGCAAACCCTTTCGAACAAAATCTTTTACAAGGAATTCGTAGTTTTTTGAAAGATACTCAAGATTGCTTTGCATCTGGAGATGCCATCCAAACACAAAAGAGATATGAACAGTAAGTATCTCATCATTCGTTCCGATACATTGAACTCAACTAAATTTTGCAGAATGTACAACACGTTAAACAAATCTAGCTTGGTATCTTCACCAGACGCACAAAACATTATTGATGATTTGATAAAAGCATCAGTTGCACATATTACACAAATTGAAAAAGCCTTTCAGAAAAAAAAGGAAAATATAATTTTCCCTCTCTATAAACTGTATTGGAAAGCAGCAACTGTGCTACAAGCAATCGGAGATGTCGAAAAAGCACTCAAGCTCATTAGTAATTCTTTAGATATTGTTCCAAAAGATAATTCTGAGGAACTCCCTCAAATCAAAATCGTCAAGGCTAGTATTCTCAACAGTATGGGTCTTCACGATCAAGCATTTGAGCTTCACACAAAAGCAATCACTGAAATTGGACCAAAAGTCACATGGAAAAATGGAAGTGAGGCAGCTATTGCTTTTCATGAATTAGGAGAATATTATTTAGGAGTGAAGGTCGAAACTGCAAAAGCCATCCAAAGTTTCGAGAAAGCTCTTTCTATCTGTGAAGGTTTTTATGGATGGACAACTCCTCAAACTACAAAAACTGCAATAATTCTCAGTAGATTATATTTGGAAACGAACAAAGTAGATTTTAGTATAATACTTGGTGAAAAGGCTCTAGTAGGAATAGAACTGTTCCTTGACAGCTATGAAGCTCCATTCATTACAATTACTGGTGCCTATCTAGCCAGAGCTTACGAAAGAAAGGGTTTTTTACCATTCCAACAATCTACAATTACAAAAGTTTACAACATTCTAAGAAGGAAAAAAGCAGAAACAGATTCTCAAACTTATATGGAGTGTGTTTTCAAGCTTGAAAATATGATGGGCTCATGTAGATACCTGCAAGGTCATTTGAAACTTGCTGATCAAACTTTTTCAAAACTGGATCAACTCGCTGAATCTGTTATGCCTGAATGGCTTAAGAAAGACCCTGAGGAAGCAAAATTTGAATTGGCATATATGAAATATTTCAAAGGAGTGAGTAAAATTGGGTTGAAGGAGACAAGCGAAGGTGTTAAAGAGCTGGAACAAGCAAAGGCCATCTTTTTGAACATTGAGAGACACGATTGGGCGAACCATTGTGAAGAATATATCAATAATAAATCCAAGTAAATGGTTTATTTGAACCAAACTCGTAAAGATGAACGAATTCGTTTCTCTTCATGTGAAGTGGTTGTTCAACCAATTCGATCACTGAATCGGCAAAGAAACAAAAAGCCGTTGTAACGTACTTGCACCAACCAAAAAACAATCAAAAAAATATCAAAACAACAACTTTTGTGATCATCACCCACAACAACAAAAATGTCTGATAACGAAGGATCCGACTATGAAGATCAAGAATTTGAAGAAGAAGAGGAAGAAGAAGACTACGAACCATCACAAAAGAAAGTCAAATCAGCAGCTAGCATGTTCATCGATGATACTGCGCAAGAAGATGATGAAGAAGAGGAGGAAATGGGTGAAGAAGATTTTGAACAAGAAGCTGCTACATATCGCAAACCAACCGCTGTTTCGGAGCTGCCGCAACCAACCGCACCAAGAAGAAAAGATGTTATTGCTAATCTTGAAAGAAAATATATCGGAGGAGGTGATGAGTACGAAGATGAAGAAGATGAAGCATACACCACCGCAGTAAGAGCCACTCAAAAACAATCAAATCTACCAACACCCGAAGATCCAAAGCTATTTTTAGTGAAGTGCAAACAAGGAAAAGAGAAAGAAGCAGTTTTCACTCTACTACAAAAACATTTTAACTTAAAGAATTCTCCGGTCAAGAAGGACCGTCTTCAAATTACATCAGCATTATACATCGAGGGTTACAAAGGAAAAATTTATATTGAAGCACTTAAAGAGCTGCACGTCAAGCAAGCTATTCAAGGGCTGAGTCACCTTATTTTTGAAAATGGTATCAAGTTGGTACCTTTGAAAGAGATGCCCGATGTTTTGAACATTAACCAATTGTCAACAAAGCTAAAAGATCTCAAAATTGGAGACTGGGTAAGAGTTAAAAGAGGTACATACAAAGGAGATCTTGGTAAAGTTGTTGGTTTAGACGAAGCCAGAGGCTTATGCCAAGTTACTCTCGTTCCAAGAATTGACTACACAGGACAAAACGTAAAGCGTCCTCCTCAAAAGTTATTTGACAGAGAACTTCTACCACAATCTGAACAAGACAAAGTGGAAGATTTAAGAGACAATGGAGTCGTTTATCAAGGTAACCGATTCCAAAATGGATATTTATACAAACAAATTCACCTCAAATCTTTGGATACAAAGAACATTGAACCAACAATTGAAGAAATTCAAACATACTACCAACATGAAAATCCAAGCAAAGCAATTTCTCTTGCAAGAAAAACACACTTTAAGAGAGGTGACCATGTAAAAGTTGTTAAAGGTGATTTGCGAGGAATGTATGGTGTAGTTACTAATGTAGACGAAGATTCTCAACATGTAACATTTATTCCAAAGAATCAGGATATTCAGACTCCTCTAGTTTTCCCAAGCAGCCAACTTCAAAAACACTTTACAGTTGGTCAGTTTTGTAAAGTCATTGGTTCAGGAAGCAAGTGGGAAGGAGAGTCCGGATACATTGTTAGCGTCAATGAAGATGATGACACAGTTGTTCTTTATAACGAGGTGAAGAGATGCGAAATGACAACATTTATCAACGAAATTCAAGAGACAACAACTGTTGCTACTGAAGGCAAAGTTGGTAACTATTCATTATTTGA
This sequence comes from Naegleria fowleri, assembly GCF_008403515.1. Lineage (NCBI taxonomy): Eukaryota > Heterolobosea > Eutetramitea > Acrasida > Naegleriidae > Naegleria > Naegleria fowleri. Next base: position 332,664 of record NW_025407966.1, read on the forward strand.
CATGGTTCGCCTTGATACTCAAACAATGGGTGTAATTGTGAAATTTGATTCCAATAAGAATGCTGCAGATACATTAGTACATATTGTAGACAACAACGACGCAGTTAGAACTTTGAAATTACAAGAATTGGGAAGAAAACAAAATACCAAAGCAGGTTACAAAGCTCCTGATAAGAACAAACACTTAGTTGGTATTAGTGATACCATTAGAGTTGTTGATCCAACATCTGTACATTTTGGAAGAGAAGGAGTTGTTAAACAAGTGTTTAGAAAGTTCCTGTTCTGTTGCTCAATTGACCTGATTCAAAATGCCGGTATTTTTGCTGTGCCATCCTATCACTGTGAATTGAGAGGAGCAAGAAATAGACAAATTCTTAACTCTCAAACTTCTGGTGCCGCAGGTAACACTACAAACAAGAGAGGATTTGTCTTTTCCAAGAGAAGAAGAAGTCATCCATGGACGAACAAGACAGCTATCATCACAAAAGGTCCATACAAGGGATACTTAGGTATTGTCAAAGATGCAACAGATACAACTGCTCGTATTGAATTGCACTCCCAAAACAAGATTATTAATGTGGATATTTCATATGTTGATATCAAAGTTGATGGTACTAAACAAAAAGAACGCTTTTCAAGCGTGTCAACTCCATACCACAGCTCAGGTGCTACCACTCCTTTCCATTCAACCAGCGCTGGAGTACCATCCACACCTTGGGACAGAGATTCTTCAAAGACACCTCTTCATACCTCAATGGGTCACGAGACACCACTCCGTCCTGAAACACCATCTCTTCGTCATGGTGGTGATGCTTGGAATCCTCGTAGACCAAATACACCCATGCATGACTGGCAAGATAGTGCTCCAACACCCGGTGCATCGACGCCACACGACTCTTACACGACTCCAGGTGTTCACATGAGCAATCCAACACCTGGTGGTGCGACTGCCATGACACCTGGTGTTGAAGGTTATGGCTATCATCATACTCCAATTACACCAGGTATTGGTGCTTCAACTCCACATGAATCCTATACCACGCCAGGTGGAATGCTTCAAACTCCTGGTGGTCAGCCAATGAGTGGAGATTACTCTGGTTATGGATCTGTATTGACTCCTTCTGTTTCTACTCCTTATGGAATGAATCCAACGACACCAGGCATGCAACATCCAATGACTCCTGGAATGAATATTTATGGCTCTTCTGCAGGAATGATGCATCCAATCACTCCAGGTGCTGTTATGACTCCTGGAATGAACCCTGCTACACCTGGTATGAATCCAATCACTCCTGGAATGATGCATCCTATCACTCCTGGTGCCAATCCAATCACTCCTGGCCATCATGACTATGAATAATAACAACATACGTGTACATTTGAAATGAAATTATTTAATTGAGATCTAAGATAAACTAGAGTTTGTTGCATCAACACAGTTATAACTCGTCCAAATCTACTACAACATCAAGAGAATCAAATTCTACAAGTACCACATCGTCGTCATCGACTTGCATTGTTTTAGACTTGTCTGGAATTTCCTTGTTTCTCTGCAATACTTTTTTCACAAAAGCCGATGTTGCAACAAAATCATTCTCAAGATCAGGTGTAGGGAACAACACTTTCGTGATGTTTTCATGTTTGTGGTCTTCATGATCGTTTCCGATGATGACGAAATCTTCTGTGTTTTCTCCATTGTACGTTTGAGAAAACAAATTTCTTCGAACAACCGAAGAATTATCAAATTTCCAGCAACGCGTTGTTGTGCTTGTTGAATTATTTTGTAACTCTGTATTGCTGCTGTGCTGAATCACATGTTTGAAAGAATAGGGCATCGTCCGCAAAAGTCAAATTTTTTTCAATTTAAAAGATTTCCAAAGGATTTATTTCATCATCGCTTAGTTCAACAATTCACCTAAGGATAGCATTCTTGTTCGGATAGCATGTGTTTTACAGCTTTGCACAGTTGTTGGTTGGGAAGATGGAATTGTGCTCGAAGTGAAAGAAACATTTTGGACAAGTGATTGTGTGTTTTGGAGAGTGGTTATTACTTGAGGTGAAGGTTGGACCGATGACCTTAAGGCAGTGTTTTTATAAGAAAGTGAGTAATCTTTCGGCAAATTTTCAAGCTTAAATGGAACAAACTCAATGGAAGGTGACATCTGACAGGTGGTTGGCTCATGGAGGTCAACAGAAATCGTTCTTTTCTTCGAAGAATGCTGCTGTGGTTGGTGATATTGAGTGAATATGAGTGTGGTGGAGCTTGGCATATTATGGTTTGAACAAGAGTTAATAGGAAGTTGTGTGTTGTTGATGTTGTTCATGTCAGATGTTGAGGTACATGTGTGTTTCTTAACTCTTCGAACCATCGTTGGCGAGATTGATCGAGATTGAGGAGGAATTGTACATGAAGAAGATGGAGTTATGGCAGTCATCAGTTGTTGTTGAGATGAAGATATCTTCATACATGATGAAAAAGATCTTTTTTCATCTTTCTTTTCTTTGACACCATAAGAATGATCAGTCACTAAACTGGATGGTTCCGTTGCAATGGCTTGCTTTTGTGTACATAATGTAGTTGTGGTTGGTGGTGATGAAAAGGAGGAAGAGGTCATGACGGGTTGTTGCTCATGCCATACCAATGAGTTCTCTAGATTTGTGGTCATTTGATACGTCTTGAAATTCTTCCAATGAAAGAAACATTTGGGGTCGCATGTCTTTCCTGACTTGACAATCTTATGAGGGACTCTGGCATCTTGAAGTCTTGCCACTTGGGTCTTGTCATGAACGGGTGATGGAATCACAAATGGGAGGTTGTTACTACCGTCTTGAATGTGAGAGGGCATGTTGTTGTTGCGAATCTTCTTTTGGTGTGGTGAAACAAAGGCATCTCTTGTCGATTCGCTGGCTCAAAAAGCTCAAGAAAGTGAAGTGGGACAAAATACATTTCGAGTGAATTCCGCGAATGGTGTTTTGTCATACCATTCTTGTTGTGAAAGGTGCATAAATGTTGCTCAAACAGGAGGGCTGGGAGCCATTAAAGTTCTAGAGACACCATAACGAAATTCATGCAGCTCATTTGAAGAAAACTAACAAGAGTAAAATATTTTGACTCAAAAAGGCAATTTCAGCACAAAAGACATCTACTTTTTTAAAACCTCAGAGACATCTATCAACATTCAATTAGGTTTTAAATAGGTAATTTTTGGTTTTGTTTATTTCGAAGATTACTCTGAAAAGAACAGCAATCGCATGGCCATGAAGATACAAATTAGAGAAATCCAAGGGCTTAATCGTTCCCCCACTCGAGCACATTTCCAAAATATTCCAACAAATCTATGATAGGTGTATTATTATGGCAGATGGTAAGTTCATGTTATTTGAATGAAATTAAAATGATTTAACGTTCAAAATAATAATAATTAACGTTTTCATCATGTTCAAATAATCATTAAAAATATAATTAACGTAACAACAATCATTAATATTTCCATCATATATTTTCAAATATTAAATATTACTAATTTTCAAATAATCATCATTCATACCCTTGTTTCCGATCATCAAGCCAACTCGCCTTGTAGGCATGGATATAGGCACTGGTACAAATGAGTAATAACACACTCAGTATCAGACTTTCAAAATTAAATAATGCACTCTACATTCCGATCATGATCATAATAGTTCCGAGATGACAACTATTCTGATGAATGAAATACAATGACAACACACCATTGACGAAATCAAAAAGAAATGATATTTTCTTATTTTTTACAAAATTTATTCAGAGCGTCGTCATATTATTTGTCAAAAACTCCAAATTTTTAATTCTTCATATATGAAGATGCGCAAATTTGATACAAATGATAGTCATGATGGTGTTCATGATCAACATATTCTTGTTGTGGATCATTCAGAAGAAATACAAGAACGTGGTTTGAATGTCTTCAACAACAATGAAAATAACACAACAGGCAATGAAGAGAAGATCTCTGAGAGACCAGCCAATGCAGGTGGTATCACAACTCCCAATGCAGGATACAAGGCACCAGCAGCCAATGGAATTCCAATCAAATTGTAAAAGAAAGCCCACACAAAATTCATCTTAATTCTCTGAAAGGTCGTTTTTGATAGATCCAAAGCCACTAACACATCTTTCAAATCACTCTTCACCAACACGACATCGGCAGCTTCAAGTGCAACATCACAACCAGCTCCAATGGCGATTCCCACATCGGCTGTAGCGAGTGCAGCTCCATCATTGAGACCATCTCCCACCATTAATACCTTCCTTACTCGTTTTCCATGAGGATGATCCTTTCCATCATGGTTCTCATGATTGGAAATGGTAGTTGAGAGGGGTCCATTATTGTTACTCGAATTATTATTGTCATGTCTAGGATATGAAATGGTATTTGAGAGAGGTTCATTGTGACTTGAAAGTTGTAGCTCACCATTCTGTAATTCTTTCACTTTTTGTGCCTTTTCTGCAGGTAATACTCCTCCAATGAATTGATCGATTCCAATCTGAGAGGCAATGTATTGAACCGTACGAGGATTATCTCCTGAAATCATCCAAACATCCATTCCACGTTTTTTCAATTCTTTCACCACGAGAGAGGCCTCTTCTTTTGGAGTATCTGCCAATGCAATCATTCCAATGAGTTTGGACTGAATGACGACACATACTACTGTTTTACCTTCATTTTCTAATTGATGAATTCGATCTTGGAAGGATTGAGAAAAAGTAATGAATGTGTGTTCCTTAATAAAATCAAAATGACCTGCAATGACAGAATAGGAAATTCCTTCAGGAGAGTTTGATGATGGGTGTGCAGGATATCCTCCAGAAGAATTTGATGATGGGTGTGCAGGATGGATGGTAACGGAACAAGTGAGACCTTTACCAGGCTCAGCCACATAATCTTTTGGATGTGACAATGAAATTCCCTTATTCAATGATTGAACATGTTCAACAATGGCTTTTCCTAATAAATGTTCACTTCCTAATTCAGCGCTTCCAATGACTTGAAGGAATTGTTCTTCACTCCATTCTGAAGCATGTTCTTCCAAAATTTCAACATTTGTCACAATAGGTTTTCCATGAGTGAGAGTTCCAGTTTTATCAAATATAACGCAATTCACTTTGTGACACATTTCCATCACTTGTCCACTTTTCACTAAAACACCAAATTTAGCAGCCACTCCAATGCCAACCATGATGGCAGTAGGACTTGCCAAGCTAATGGCGCATGGACACGATATCACCAATATAGCCAATGCAAATTGCAATGCAAAAGTAAAAGGGTGCATGTTTTCAGGCAATTTTAACACACCTCCATAAGCAAGAGAAATCCACAATACAAATGCCAATCCAGACATGATCATGATTATTGGTACAAAATAAGCACTCACTGTATCTGCAATTCTTTGAATAGGAACTTTTGAAGATTGTGATTCACGAATGAGTTTGTCAATGGCAGATAAGGTATTTTCTGAGGCAATTTTTGTAACCTTCATGTAGATGGTTCCATTTTGGTTGATCGTACTTCCGAATACAGAATCGCGGACTCTCTTTGGAACAGGTAAAGGTTCACCACTAATCATGGATTCATCGACACTTGTGGTTCCATGAATGACCATACCATCGGTGGGAATTTTTGATCCTGGCAATACTTTGAGAATATCACCTCTTTGAACAAGATGGATGTCAATTTCTTCTTCAATGAGTACTGGGTGTTGTTGAGATGTACATGATGAGTGCATGGAATTCATGTGTGAGAGGAGTAGTTCTTGTAAATGTTCTTGAGAATGACTATTTTCACCCACCTTAACGTCTATATTACTACTAGTAGTAGTTGTAGTTGTTGTAATAGTAGTTGTCGTAGGAGCAATAGGAGTGGTGGTGGTTGTAGACGACAACGACGATGACGAACCACCCTTAGAGTTCACTTCTGGACTTGCTTGTGTATGAATCCATAAGGCACGACTCACTTTCAATTCCATCATCTTCGACAACATGTTTGAAGTTTGTCCTTTCGCTAAAATCTCTAAAAATCTTCCCAAAATAATAAACGTTAATAACATGGCACTCGTTTCAAAAAATACCTCCGCATGATAACTCTTCAAGAAAAATGCAATCACAACATTCAGGACCGAATAGAGATAGGCTGTCGTCGTAGAGAGCATGACTAAGGCATCCATATTGGGCTTGCGGGCATACCTTAAGGCTCTGTAGGCAGATAAATACAATGGCTTACCAAAATAGAATTGAATGGGTGTCGCTAACAACCAACATAACAAGACACTTCTCGACAAGCCTTGAATAATTTCTTGATCTAAATAAGAATGCAATTCCTTCATCATGGGTACAACAAATACGAGTAACATGATTGGACAACACAATGCGAAACATATCCCTAAATTCCTCTTCCAAAGTTCCAACTCGGATTGAATGGCTGTTGAGGCTTGAGAGTGCTCACCACCTTGTGGATCACCACCATTGAATAACGAAATGGAGAGCCCATAGCGATGAGAAATGAAAACCTTCAAAGAACGAGCACCTGTTTCATCTGGATCATAATGAACGGTGAGTATTCTCTTTTGAGTATCGTAAAAAGAGCCTGAGAGAGCACTACCGAATTGTTGTTTCAAGCCTTGCTGGAGTTGAGTGATTTGTTGAGATGATACCTCTTGTTGGAAATAATAAGAAACTGCACAAGTATTGTTGTTCATGGTCGTTCCAAAGTCGTTAGAACCATTACTATTGCTAGCATCTCCAACAGGAACAAACTGTTTTCGAGTAGGATATCCTAACCTCTCAATATGTTCAATAATTTCATCCTCTCCAATGGTCGTGCAATCATAGATAATTCGTGCCGAATTGGTAATGTCCATGACTCTCGCCTGCAAGACGCCTTTTCGTTTGAGTAGAGTTTCTTCGACCATCATGGCACAATCTGAGCAATGAAGTTGTTGAACTGTGAGATGAAGAATGGTCGATTTGGAATCCTTCATATTGATCACAACGGTAGTGGGTGAATCATGATCGAGTTCTTGAATACTTGTGGATTTTTTGGTGCATTTTCCACTCGTACAGCATGAGGAGGTATTCTTGGAACAAGGACTACTAGAGCTCTCTAGTGGTGCAAGTAGTGATGGTTGAGTGTTTGTTGATATGCTACCACCCTCTGAGGAAGTCTTTTTACAACACGACTTGGTACATCCGCTCACAGTCTTTGTTGTGGTGGTGGAGGTTGTCAATGATGTCGTAGTAGAGGTCTTACTATCCTCTTCTGTGAGTGTCACCATCTGGTTAAGGTGAGAAGTATTCTTTTTTGTACAGCCTGATTTGGTACAACAGGAGGCCACTGTGGCTTCTTGTGAGATGGCAACCTTAGTGTTGTTGTTATTGTTCGAACTAGTAATGTCATTGGGACAACAGGACTCGACATTTTTCGAGGTGACTTCCTCTTTTGCAACTTCTTTCCTCTCTTCCATATTTTGATGTTTTGTTTTGTTTAACATGGAGAGAGTGATTGTCTTGGTATTAAGCAAATTTCTCTTTTTGAATGTCGAAGAGGGTAATTTCAAATTGGATGTTGTTGTTGATAAGGACTGGGTTGTGCCTTCCTCGTTGTTACTTGATTGAATTTTCTTCTTTGTTGGACAATAAGAAGAGCCTTGAACATTGTCACCACCCTCTCCACTGCAACAATTTGGTTGCTGTTTAGAGCTTGATTCCATTTCATGGACTCTCTCACAACAACTCTTTGAACAACAACCACTACTCATTGGTTTGCCATCGTGTACCTCGTGCGTGCAAGAAGAAGATTCTTTTTGACAGTTTGTTTTATCGGTACACTGTTCTCCGTTCATGCCTTCATCGGAACCACAGCACTTGCTATTAGCATTGTATTGATCATCTTCCAAGCTTTGCTGAATTTGTTCCTCTTCATTATTATTTAAAAAATCTTCATCAGTTGAAATTGCAAGTTGGCCATGATTCGATGCAGAGGTGAAAAGTAATGGACGTCGTAACGGGTCCTTCATGATTTTGTTTTTTCTCATGAAATATTGCTAGACGGGCGAGGAGAAGGATTTTGAGTCAAATTTGAGCCATTTTTCTCCCATTATTTCACTTGAGGTGGAGACCAATAAAGAGAAACACGTGACAGCATTGTAACTCTAGCAACAATTCGTTTTTCGTTTAAAAAAATGAAACGAACACCAAGCCATGATGATATGTCCCATGAAAGATGTTCGGAACATACATCCGAATCAACATTCCATTGTCCGAAAGAGACACTTGTGAAAGAAAATTCTACTGCTCAACCATCATCATCATCTTCGGAGTGTATGAATTCCAAGAAACAAAAATTGGAGGACTCCTCATATCCCTATGATACCCACCATCAAATTATTCCTCATAATCCACAATATAGATATTTCATTGAACATGACATTTTCAGAATTGTTTCAAAATATTTTCCTAAATTAAGACAATTAAAACAAGACACGCCAGTTCCAATTCCAAATTCCGATAAGGATTTAGAAATGTTTGAAAACGTCAAAAATTCTGACAGCAATAATTCAACACTTTTAAACGAAAAAGAGAAAAACACGGAAAAGCAACGCTACGCTGTTCAACGACGAATTGCATTTTTATTAATTGATCACGTTTTTAAGCAGTGTTATAATCGTTGTTGCCCTTTTTGTTGGTTACCGATTGATTTTTGTGCTTGCAAATCCTTTATATATGCATGGAGAGAGAATACACATTTGAGATTTAATGATTCAACGTTGAATTTAGGATATAGTAAGCATAACAAGCCTAACGAATCGCAAATTCAAGAAATGATGGAAATTGTAAAACATTCTGAGCAGTCCTCTCCTCTTCAAAATTCAGAACCACATTTGAAATTTATATTATTAATGCATGCAAAGGAATTTTTTAGAAAATCAAATACTGGTAAAGTGTTAATGGATACTTTACCAGACGGTTTTGTTGAAATATATCTAGTAGATGTGGAAGAGCATGAACGAGAATTTTGTGAAAAATACCATCTCAAGCCAGGAGATAATTTTGAGGACAATTTAACTTTTTTACTTTTTCCATCAGACGATGCTCGAGATTTGGATGAAAATTTTATAAAATCTATTAAGGAAAAGCAAGAACAGTTGTCTTCATCACTGCTCAACCACTCTGCAAATACTGTGCAAAAACAACCTAGAAAGCCCATCAATTTAATTTTAATTGATAGTACTTGGTATGTTAATTTGTTCGATTCAAACCGATTTTTATTCAATAACAATAATTTAGGCAACAAACTAAGCATGTCTTAAAACGACTATGCAACAAGGAAAATCTGCCACGTGTCAAATTTGATCAAAGCAAGGTGGTTCATCTTTACGAACAAAAAGAACCAATTTTTAATTCTCTTAGAAAGCAAACAGAACAAGACAGAACGTCCACATTAGAGTGTGCCTTGTTGTGCATGTTTTTATTTGATTTATATAGCAATGAGTTCAGCAAACCATTAATACATAACTTGAAAACATTGGTGGTATTAATGCACAAGATGTGTCATAAGGCATTAGATTTGCACAAAAATTAACTCGATGAATAAATCTATTGCCTTTTGCATAGTAGTAAGTGCGTGTCTATTTCTATTGCTCATTGAGACACCTTGCAAGACAAGTTTGTTCACTTTTCACAAATTGGTGATTCAACAAGTCAATTAAACATTTTCTGTGGCTAGCTCTGATGAGTTTTCAATAAACACTTTAACAAACACTCCATCCTCATTCTGATGAGTTGGAAATACGTGAACAAACGTGTTTACTGCAACAGGTCGTAATCTCACTCTTTCATCATCATCCAAAAATGGACTTGTAAATAATCGATCAAAGAATGAAGAAGAACTATTGTCCTTTGCAGAAGAAAAATTCATAGAGTTTGTTTCTTCTCTGGATGTTCTTTTATAAAATATTTTTTCTATTAAATATCTAATGGGAGAAAATCTAGATCCGAAAATAATATAACTTCCAAACAAACTCACACAAATATACCAAAATATTTTCCATAAAGATTTTGATTCGGGATTGCTTCTCCGATTATTTGAAAATTGAGAAAAGTTATCATTTGGATTGGTGGAATAAATTTCTTCCTCTTCCTCCGATGATGTTGTGTGTTGTTCCAATTCAAGGTTGTCTTCCTGATGATGAGAAATGGAATGATTTCTCCTTTGTGAGGATGCTTGCATTTTTTTAAAAGGAAATCGAATCGAAAAAAATGACTCAACAACAAACCATCAAAGAACTCATAAACCACTTAGAACAACAACAACAACAAATCAAAGAACTGCAAGACGCTGTTAAGACGCTCACAAACAGTACAGCAATTAATTGAAGTTACAAAACCAACTCAACCAAAACCTGAACAATCAACAATTAAAATTTCTCAAGCTCAAAATGAAGCGCAAAAAATTCACCCTCAACCAAAACCTGAACCAACCCAACAACCAAAACAGGAAACTAAACATTTAGAAACTCCTCAACTCGAAATTGAACAAACTGGTCAACCCAAAAACCAAACTAATTCAATCTCAATCTACTCGGACAGCAATATCTCATCCTCATTTGTTAAATTTATTCTAAAAAGATTTGAATCAGTTATTCAACACTGGTACATCCCAGACAGCAAGACCAACACTCTCAATTTAGTCATTCAAAATGCCGAAACTCAACAACAAATACTAAAGAAACTTAATTCACCAGCCGTGTCATGACAGAAAAAACACAAACAAAATATTTCGCCTCACCAATGATTTTTACATCATCTCCAACCACATTAATAGCCAAAGAAAAATCAATTTCGAACATCCAAACTCTCATCAAGTACTCAATCAATCAAAAGAAATGTAGAATTGAACAAATGTGCCTAACATTCAATCCACAAGAAACCTTGTACAAACTTAAAATTAACTTTGATTCCAAGAATCCCAACACTGAATTGATTGAACAAGGATTTGAAATTATCAAAAGAAAGCAAGAAACACATATAGCAAATTGTACACTCCCTGAATCAACAAGTGAACTCGCAATTACCAAAGCTATTAAAACACTATGCAAGAACACAACCATCAAATTCGAAAAAGAGAGACTCAGTATTAAGAAAAAGGTAAAAGATACCTACTCATACCTAATTGTTGAATACAAGCTTAATGACATCACTGAATTGAATAGACTAACCTCAACAAGATTTATATGCTCCACAGAATTGAAACCAATTTCAAGACAATTCAAGCCAAAGTCAACCGCATGAACGTGCGTTTAATAGTTTTACCAGCACCAATGGTGCTAACAATAAACTAATTAGATTTTTTTAAAAGGAAATCTCTACTCAACGTTGGTCAACAACACACACTGCCAGTACTACTTTGTTGCAAAACAAATAAATCATTTAATAATATTCATCATCAGAGTCACGGTTTGGATCATATTTACGAACATAATTATCTTCTTCTTCCTCTTGATCATCATCATCGTACTGATCATCTTCATCAGCAAGTGGTTCTTCTTCTTCTTGTTCGTCCTTCTCTTGTTGAGCTTTGGATGTTGTTTCTGCATTCTCTGCAACATTTGTTGAATGGTTGTCATGTTGTGATGATAATAACTTTTTTCGTTGTTCCAATTTTTCTGTTTTCATCTTTTCAATGTTGGAAAGTTTTTCTTGTTTGGCTTCTTCTGAGAGAACTTCTTCTGGGAATTTAGTTTTAAATTCCTCATTGATTCTATGGACTTCTTCTTGATCAATATGAGGTGGCTATTGTTGTATCATACATTTTGAGAATTGTTTCATCATGATGTTTAAAAGTTGTTCATATTTGAAAAGTATTCACATATATATATCATTCATGTGATATTCACATATAGATATCATTCATGTGATATTCACATATAGATATCATTCATGGAAAGTGATTATCATTGATGTGTGTGAGTTAGTTGGTTCAGTTAGTGTATTTCGAATATATATTTTTACAACAATAAATCAATTCAATTGAATTCAATTTCACACTTACATTAGGACCTCCCTTATATCCTGCTTGTTGCAATTCAGTTAAAAGTCTTTCTTCTTCAATCCATTCTTCAACATCATCAAAGGTCTATATGATTGAATCATCATGAATTTTCAAATTTGTCATTTGAATCATGATAATAGAATAATATGTATCAATAACAATGATTCAATCACATTCAATGAATTCAGTGTGAGTAGTAACATAGTTGTAATATTGTTCATCATAATTCATTTTTCACACACACACACATTCAAATAGAAACACAATGAAAAACACATACTCCAATAAATTTGGTATCCACAAATACTTGTGGTAAATCATGAATACCTCCATTATATTTCAACATTTCGTTAATCTTTTCAGGAACAATACCCAAATCAATCACAGTGTATTTCACTTGATTGCTATCAAGAATTTGTAATAACTTTTTACATTTGGAGGAACGAGATCGAATGGCCTAAGTTGAGAGAATTTGAATGTCAAAAGGAAGACCATGAATAAATGTTGATGTCAATATGATGAGAAGATTTTTATGTTAAAATATGAGATATTGATAGTGGTGATATTGGTGATAGTAGTGAGAGAATGATGATGATGGCATTAAAAGTGAATGACGACATGTAACAAATGACCAATCGACGACGACGTGTTTGACAGGTCATGGTGTGATGAGAAATGGGTTGTTGAATATTCAAATCATCATCATTCTTTCACAAATGATTCAAAAACATACTGAAATGTAGCTAATATACACAAAGAGTTCTCCTCTCTTCACGGTGGTGGTTTCAGTGTTTGCAGACATTTTTTTTGATGAGTAGAACAAAATTGACAAGTGACAACCCCACAACATTTATAAAATATTAAGGATTTCATATGATACAATAAATTACTATTATTATTTATTCTTTTTTTGTGGTGGTTCTACTTGACTGATTTGTTCTTGTTGTGAAATTTCTTCAGTTGTAATAGGTTCGCTTTTCAAATTTGTGCTTTCATCCTGCGACGTCGTTGGTCGAGCCTCAGAAGATTCCTCCCATTCATTATCTCTCTTTCTTTTCAGTACTGATGAATCATTGGATGATTCTGAACTTAATTCTGTGTGTTGATCACTTTCTAAAGTTGTTGATGATGATGAAGAAGAAGGAGGTCCTTCCTTAAAACACCAATCGATTTTGACTATTTTGTTTCCAAATTGGTGTTTTCCATTGAGTGCATGGATGGCTTGTTGAGCCTCTTCTTTTGTTTCATATTTTACTAGAGCATACCCAATTGGATATCCTGTTCTTCGGGATAATTCGTAATGTAGTGAAATAACTCGTCCGTAATCGGAAAGTACATCTTTCAGAGTATCCTCTTCCGTGTTGATATCAATGTTGGAAAGAAATATGACAAATCCTTGAACACTTTCTATGGGATGTATCGATGATGATGATGAAGCCTCGTGTCGATGAGAAGGGGAATGTGTTGTTTGGTGATCGCCGCGGGGATGGTGGTGATGGTGGCTGTGTTGTGGATGGGAGGACGAGGGTTGAAGCATTTTTTGTTGTTGGGTTGATATATTTTTTTGATCTATTAGGATCTCATCATCATCGTGGGACAATATGTTATTAGATTTGATTGTGTTTTGATCAAAACGGATGTGATGTTGACCTTACTCCAACAAGAGAGGTTGCAAAGAAGGACTCAAGAGAATGTCTGATATCAGACACACCACATGACAACACCACCAGGCTTTCCAATTTCATGAACCTCTCGGTTAATACATGTTGCCCAATGGTCTCATCAACAACCATGTGCAAGTAAACTTCAAATTTCTATGTGAAATAATGTGTGGAGTTTGGTTCTGAAAAAAAAGAGTGAAGGAGATTTTTCGAAAATCAATTTGAAGAATCTCTTCTTGTTATCTTCATAAACGCCATCTTACTGATCGTCACTTGTTGCTGTTATAATTATCGTCATCACATTCTCAACGAAGAACAGCAACCATTCGGATTCATCATCATTCTTCGGATTAAAAAGCTCGCTTTCATCATCAAGCTTTTCAATTTCAACAATATTTTTGAGGTTTTGATTGTGTGGTTTTGGAAACACACGCGTGTGGCCATCAAACAACAACATTGATTTCACTCCAAAGAATAATAATAATCATATTAATATTATTGGACAATACATACACAAAAACACACTACTCTACGTGCAATAATTTTCATTTTGCAGTAGTGTGTTTATCCGTACCATGTCTTCTCAACAATTCAATGACAATCAAAACGCCAAAAACGGCGAACAACATCAAGGCTCATCTTCCGAAGAAGAATTATTGATGAATCATCATCATGGCGATGAAACCACCTCCAATCCTTTGGAAATAACTAGTAATTCTGAAGGTGTGGTGCAGAACGTTTTTAATTCTTCCTCCTCTTCAACCTTATCGGATCAACCAACAACACCCTCTTCTTCCCAACCATTATTGAATAACTCAATAATAACGGAACAATCTCCACCCAACGTTTCTTCTTCCGATCCTAAGGATCCAACCCATATCATGATGCCTCCACCTCCTCCACGAACTAGTAACAACAACAACAACAACAGCATAGTCTTTCCTTCTCTTTTATTGAATCACTCGGTGTCGTCTTCCTCTCTTGTGCCTCAACAAACACCCTCTCATGTTTTTTATTTTCAAAGCAGCAGTAACGGAGCCTTGTTTCGCTTCATTCCGCTCTTTGAGATGATTCAAGAATTGGTGAATGGTGAGGAATGGAGAAGTGTCAAGTTGAGTAGTGTCAGACCTGAGAGACCTTCACCTACTCCGGATAGTACTAGTTCCAGTTTGACGATCACTCCTAATTCCATGACAAGTATTGCCACGAACACTGATCACCATCGAACATTTACTCATCATTCATCATCTTTGTCATCCAAGATGATATCGAGAAATGACGAAGATTCCTCTTTGGGTCTCAATCACTCATTGATGCCACAACAACAGCCACAGAACAGTACAGAAGAACTACCATCCTCCTCCTCCTCCACATTATTATTGAAGAGAAAGAGAGTTGAAGAAGATGTGTTGCTAACAACCACCACCACTCTGACCACCACCGCTTCTACCATCGACACTTCCACTTTCACTACTACTACTATGGAGAGAACAAATCCTACCCTTGCCTCTTCTTCTTCAACACTCTCAATGGAGACCGACAAGACTATTACCAACTTTCAATCTTCAGCAATGACGACAACCACTATTTCCACAACCTCTTCCTCCAGTGTGAAAAAAACAAAATTTTCATGCATGAACTTTGATGACCTACCCATCCACATTCGACTACATATTCTAGGTTACATCTATGTTCCATTTCAAGAATGCTTCTTTTCATATCCAATTTTGCACTTGAATATTCACAGAATGTTTGGAAGATTTAAAAGTGATCCTTCCCGTAGAATTTATTTAATTTATTCAAGTTTAGGAATGAAATTGAAGGATCAAATGGGACAATCGACACCCATGTATAGAAATGCAAGAGATGTCAAACTACTCATTGATCCAAAAGTTACCAATTTGAATTTCCTTTCTGGATTTACAAGTTTGAAGAAATTAAGTCTCTATTTAACAGATTGCAATTTCTTAACATTATTAGAGAAACACTCCAAATTATTACCAAGAATTACCTTTTTAAGCTTAATTTTATACAAGGACTTCTCTGAGCATCACTATCGAGAAACATTTTGCAAATTAACCAATTTGAAAACTCTTGAACTATTCTCTGACCTCGAACGATTTTCCATAAAAGGAACTAAATTTAACTTACCTCCGAATCTGACCACCCTAAGATTGCTTAATTATGAATTTATTGATTTTGCATGCATTTGCCATAACACTCAAATAACCTCTCTAACCGTCGTAGATTCATGCAATTTAGCAAATATTGATCAAATTTCTAATTTAAGAAATTTAAAAAGACTTAAAATCAACGAAGAACAAACCTTTGACGGACAAAACATTGATTTGAGTGCCATTTTCCAACTAGACACTCTCGAACGATTATCACTTCCTCTTGTTTCATTTAAATATCGATTAACAGGATTGAGAAGTTTACAAAATTTAAGAATATATATCGAAGATGCAACTTTACAACAAATTGAACACTATGCCAATTACATTTTGGAATGTACCACTTTGAAAAAGTTAAAATTTGAATTTGCAGAAGATTTACCTCACAATGTCCAAAATCGATTCATTGACCTCATTTCTCAACATCCTTCTATTGAGAGTTTACAATTAATTTGTGAGAATATTACCGATGATCAATTAGTGAATTATTTTTTCAACAAGAATGAACGTAATCTCCGATTTCCATCACTCACTGAATTGGACATTTCATTGTGTGATGATTTGAGTTTAATGCCATTTCGATATCTACTTGAGAGAAATGATTTAACGTTGGATCATTTCAAGACCATTAAATTACCTGCTCATTTGGTATCTTCAGGTGTGGATGAATGTCTCAATGTATTAATTCCATCCATTTCATTTGTTGGAGGAGATTCTGCATTGAGTGCAAGTTATGATTTTGATTTGGCTGATTTTGATGATGATGACTCGACGACCAATGATGATGGAGGTGATTCCGATTCCGATTCGGACTTGTTGTCTGAGATTTTATCTCAAACCGCTGCTGCCTCTGATTTCTTACCCGATTCTTCCGATGATGAAATTTTGGAACATTTTATGGTGTAAGGAAAAAAAAAGACAATGATGATGATGATACATTGATTCAAAAGATGATCCAGTAATGTTCTTTCAGTACAATAATTATTATAGCCATCCTTTTTTTGTATCGAATAAAAATTGGTCAAGATAAATTATTTGTTGGTACCAAATGGATGAATTTTATTGTTAAGGATTTTTTCATCTTTGAAAAAAAAATGTCCCAAAGCAAGGTTGACCCCAAAAAGAGAAAATTAAATTCCAAAATGAAAACTTTGAACACAACACTAGAATCGTCGAACGATCATGAAGATGAATGGATGTCTGATGATGAAGAAGATAACACGATTTGTAGTTTTGACTTGTCGGAAATACCTGTGGAAAGTAATATTATAAAACCATTCCCGATGCAATGTGAGTGTTTCAAACAAATAGAAAATAATGATAGAAAATAATAATAATAATACTATGATATCATTATACTTTTAATCATTGTTGATATCGTTTTGACAATATTTGGCATTAATTTAAATATTATTTCAATCAAATTTAATTTTTAATTAGACAAACTGAAAAAGAGGGCACCAGCAAAAGGCACCTCTATAAAACGAAATGACATTTACGTGTCACGAAAATCAAAATTTCATGCTCTCTTCTCAAGAGGAAAAACATTACTAGAACAAGGATCATCTTTTCATGCAAACAATAGCATTCAAATTCATGGACTAGGTGCAGCAATTACAACAGCCATTGATTTGGCACTAGCTTTGCAACAATATTTTGGAGGACCATCCCAACTCGAATTTCATATAACTACTGACACAGTGCCATTAGTGGACGATTTTTACACAAGAGACATGGAAGAATATTATCGAGGAAGTCAAGTGAGATTCAATTCTGCCATCCACATTATTTGTAAAAGGGTGACAAGAAAAAAGCATCACCAACAATAAACCTCCTCGACATTATATCTTTTATGTAACAAGACCTTAGAGAGCAGTCTCTAAGATGAATCATATCAAATTGAAATTCTGTTAATCCACATAATTATTGTTATTTGGTAGGATGGCTCCAAGAATTTGTCCAATGGCCAAACCAGTAAATGATCCCAAACAAATTCCAACCAATAAAAAGAATGTCATGAGAGTACCAGCAACTTCCTTTTCATGATCATCCACCAAGGAAGGTCCATACATCATACACAATGATGACAAGTATCCATTGGACAAGGCAACAAAAGCAATCGCTAACAATGGCACTGCATCATTGAAAGCTTCCAATCCTACAATACTTGGTTTGTACATGAAAATAAAGAGAGGAAGAATTAAAATACGAATTAACACTGGAATTGGAACAACTTTGCGATTAAAGAGAATCATCCAACGTGGAGCAGTTCTTCCAATAAAGTCAAAAATGTTAAAAGTAGTTCCAACTAAAATTGGTAACCAATCTTTCATCTCTGTACCCTTGTACCATGTTGGAACTGAAACAGATAAACCAGGGAACACTGAAAGAGTGATCCAAAATACAGTCATGACCATCACCGCTTGAACCCAAATCTTTTTAAAGACAGAAAACACGGATGGTTTTTTTGTGGTCATCACAACATCTTGTTTTGGAACCAATGTTGAAATTTCATCATGTTCGGTATTCACACTTTCATTTCTATTCACACCTGGTTCATTCTTTGAACTGGCCTTATTCAAATAATATTTAGTAAATGACATTCTCATAACAAGGAAGAAAGTCACAATACATGCCAAAATGACCAATGCACAAACAAAGAAATAAACTGCAGCACTTGTAGTCATGATTAAAAGTGGAACATGTTTTCTATTTTGTTCAATGGTTAATTTAGTGACAATTCTCAAGAATGAACATGCGACACCAGCAACACCATTTCCAGACATGACTGCAGTAATATAATTAGGAGGTAATGCTCCAGCCATTCCAAATATATTTCCTTGTAACACTGCTGTACTCAATGCACTCAATACAATCAATAGAATAGTCACAATAAATCCACGAATACCATTCACACCACTAAATCCTAAAATAGGAACAAGAATGAGCACAAGTAGAGTGAGTATAAAACTTGGATACATTTTCCATGCCATTGGTATTTTAGGAGATAATTTAACCATTGCTAGGACACCTAACAAGTTTGGAATGGAATAGGCAACACTAAAATAAAGCATGGTATTCTCACCATAGAGAGCTGAAAAGTAATCAGGTGCAGAGATGAATGCATTCCATGGAAATAGAACTCCCACTCCTTGAAGGAGAAAAATGAAAAAGACGATATGAAATTTATCTTTGGGAGGAGTCGAGTGGGTGAGATTGGGAAGTTTTGAGAGAATGGCTTTTTGTTCCGAGTCCATTGAGTGATTTTCAGTTTGATTCATTCTCAAGTTCACTGTGAGAGTATAAGTTGTATATTTAAATTATTATTTTGAGATATGGTAGTACTAGGATTTATCGGATGATAGAATGATGATGATGAGAAGGAGGCTGGTTGGCTAGGGATGGATCATCAATTTTGTTTGTCTTCGTCGATGATGATAATAGCCTTTGAAAAATGAGTTCAATTTTTTTGTGCTCGTTTGAGTCCGTTCTGGAACAACAACAAGGCTCGAATATATACGACGTATGAAACTCCGAATGAGATGAACATGACAGTCCCACTATTTATTATTGAGGTTGGAAGATTTGTTTCTCTTCAATGATGCTGCTGTGGGAAAATCATTATTGGAATACTGTTGTTGTGGTTGTGGCTGAGAGGAAATGGTCATTGAAGATCCTCCAAAAAAGGATGAAAGAGCTCCAAATCCAATACCACCACTCAAACCACCACCACTACTATTAGCACCACCACCACCACCACTCAAACCACCACCACTACTGACATCCACCCATGAGGATGCATCACCACTTCCTCCTCTCGATGAATCAATATTATGTTTGATTGAAATCTCCACTAATTTATCACTCAATAATTGAATTTGATGTTCATAATTCAATTTAGCACTTGCATAATCTTCTTGAGCATTCTCTAATTGCATGGTGAGATGGGATAGTTTAGATTTCAATCGTTCTTCTTGTTCTTGAGCTTTTTCTAAATCCATAATGGCTTGTTGATATTGAATTCTGTATTGAAGAGTCTTTAAATCACACACTTCAATTTGTCTTAACAAGTATTCAATTTGTTTGGAATATTTTCTTTCTAATTCTCGTTCTCTTGTTAATTCTTCATGAGTAAAGAATGTGAATGATGATGAGGAAGATTGAGAGGATTGTTGTTGAGAGGAGGATGATGATTGTTGCGATTGCAATGGTTGTTGAGATGGTAATTGTTGAGGTAAAATCAAATGATGATGATTGCTTGGTGCATTGTTAGGTCCAAGGTCATTGACTTCACTCATCATTGTTCCAAATGGAGTAGTCGTAGAGGATGAAGAAAAAGCGAATGATGATGAGACGAATGCATCCTGAGATTGATCATTCTCACTTTTCTTCTTCTTCGACATCATTGTCTCTTCTTCAGAGCTACTATTCGTAGTAGTAGTAGTAGGAGAATTCATCGTAGTAGTGTTGGTGGTAATGCTTCTGAGAGAGGATGTTCCTTGTGGTTGTGCTTGATCATCATCTTCAATACCAGTAATAGTGGGAGTAGTCCTATGATGATTCAATTCTTGTGATTTCATTTCCAAGAGAGTCTTCATGGAATCAATTTGACTTCTCAAATCATGAATGACCTTACTTGAGAAGACTCGATAGGTTTCAATGATATTACTATTACTGGCATTACTATTATTAGTGTTATTACTATTATTAGTGTTATTACTATTACTGGTAGTATTGAAAAGAGTCAAGTCTTTTTGATCATCCACGTTCAAAATCATTGAAATTTCATTCCATTCCTTTCTAAATTTCTCTTCCATTTCTTGCATCATTCTACGATGGTGTTCAATTTGTTGAATAAATTCACATTTCTCAATTTCATAACATTCCTTCTCCTTTTTCAATTGTTGAATGTGCGAGTGCAATTCCAATAATTTTGATTGAATGAATTTCACCTCTCGAAGCGTGTACTCGCCACCACTGCCACTCATTCCAACAACGCCCATTCCAGCACTTGGATGACCACCATCATGAACACTCTGATTATTCTCATCACCACCACCACCATCACCATCACGAGTAGTAGTATTGGTCATAGTATTGGTCATAGTATTGGTCATAGTATTGGTCATAGTATTGGACATGGTATTGGTCATAGTATTGGACATGATAGTCCTTATTGGATGATGATGAATCATGATGTGAGAGTTCATGTATCGTTGAGATTCTCGATTCAAATAGTATTGACTCTCTTCATCGGTGTAGTAATAGTAGTAGTAGTAGTAGTGTGAATCATGATCGTGTGAAGGAAGAAGAAGATCAGCATGATGGTAATGAGATTGGTTCATATCACCATCATTCCCACCACCACCACTATGAAATCTCAAATTCACTGGTTGAGTCAAAATACTTTCAAAATCTACATAGGCACCTCTTGAATACAATTGTTCATATTGTCTTTCACAATCCATTAATCCCTTATGAATCAAGGATATACTCTCATACAGAGATGCCATACCTTTCAAGGATTGAATCAATTTCTCATTAATATTTTTAATGGAAGGTGAAATGAAATTCTTAATATTTTCTTTTAGTAATAAATTAGAGACAATTTCACTGTAATCTTTCCATGCATCACACATGTGTTTGAGAAGTAATTTGAATTCTTCACGAATTGAAAAGATTTGACTAGTAGTGTTCATGTTGTTCATGTTGTTATCCATAAGTCCATTCTTTTTTGATAATTTCAATAATTTTTGAATAAATTGTTCACCATGAGAATAATGTTCGACAGAGAGAGAATGACTTGTGGATGGATAGGGTTGTAGTTGTTGTAGTTGGTCAACGTGTTCATTACGTGATGATGATGCATCATGTTGTTGTTGTGATAAGAGTCCTTGTTGTTGTTGTTGTGGTGTTTGTGATGATAATTGTAGTGGTGTTTGTGATGAAGAGGTAAATGTCATCATCCTTTGATTTGAATTCGATAAGACTGTTCGTTCACTTGTTGTTGAATTCTCCTCCTTCTCCTCAACATGATTCATTAAAAACACTCGTCGTATCTTCTTTTCATCTCTTCTCAAACATCTCTGAATGGGTTCATAATTTTCAATTTCCAATCGCCTCACATAAAAGGTATCTAAAAATATAATAAATTTTTCATACAAGTAGAAGAGATACTTCAATGAACGTGTGGCCATCGTATTTCTCATAAAAATTCCATCTTCAAAGGGTGTATATTCATCTTCATCGTCATTGTCAGCATCTCTTTCCTCATTCACATGGTTAGGATCATGTTCAACATTTAAACTCAGATTCATGTCTGAATGATGATGTTGATGATGGGAGTGGCAATGTGAGTGGGAATGTGAGTGAGTGGTGTTGGTGTTGGTCATTGCACCACTACTGTTCACCACTTCTCTCAATTCACATTCTTCTTCTTGTGAAGTGACTGTCAAATACAATAAACATTTACGATTATAATTCAATAAATCTTTCACTGTAGAATAGAGAGTTTGTAAGAGAGAAGAGGTCATTGAAATTCCACTATCATTTCCATTCTCATGGATGACATGAATCTCAGAGGATGAATAGGTGATATTACTACTACTATTACTTTGATCTTTGATATATTTTGCATACAGTTCACATTGTTTGATAATTTTAGAAAATAAATTAGGAAAGGTGGACATGTCGATTTGAGTATTCATTTTAGAGTTAATAAATCTCAATAGTGGTGATTGACTTGTTGTAAGTTTGTTTAAATGTTGAATCTTTTGTGGAATGTATAAATAAGTACTTGAGATATTCTTTGATAGATTATTTAAAATAGATATTAAATTTTCTAATAATTCAATTTCTAGAGGATTTCTTTTACAATTTGGAATGTTCAATAAATTGAGAGAATCTATTTTGGTATCATCAAATAATATCTTTCGATCAATATAATTTTCATAATCAATTAATTTAGAATGTTGTTTCAATGTAAAATTACGAATGATATTTTCAGAGTCTTTTCTATATCTAATATCTTGTTTTAAATTTCTAATTTTGTCTTTCATGACTTGTTTGTCATTTGTAAATTTTTTACAATTTTCATCGATGGCTGTTTTTAGAGAATGAATGGTAGAATCTTTTCCATAAATGGAATGTTGTAAATCGCTAATCGTATGTTTGAATTTAGCCATCGTCTTTTCATGTTCTTGTTTCAATTCAAATAAATGAATATGAATTCCTTCATTTTCTTTGATTTTAGATTCTAATTCTTCTTTTAGGACTTGTAATTCATTGTAAAGATCTTGAGAGTTGTTATTAGAGCTACCAAAAAAGGAAAAAGCACTCGAGGAAGGAGCATGATGGTCATTGGTTGAACCACTCTGACCACCACTCGTTCCACCTCCAAATAATCCTGAAAAGAATGAAGTACTACTTTTGAGATTTCTATTCTTATTCACTTGTTCTTCAAGATCAAACATGAGTTGAGCCATTCTCTTTTCTAATCTTTGATTATTGAAAGTGAGAATATCATTTTCTTCAATTTTGTTTTTTAATTCAGATTCTTTCTTTTCTAAATCTATTTGAGTTTGTTTCCATTTGGATTCTTCCTATTGGATGAGAAGTGAAATTGGAGAAGTGTGTGTGAGAAGGAGTTGTTTGTACAAGGTGATGGAATAATATTGAATATTCACAAGGTGATTGAATAATATAGAAATATAATAAAATATTCATCAAGGATTCAATGAGAGTGTGAATTTTTCAATCTCTTCATCACAAACCACATACCTGTTGGACCATCTTTTTCCACTTGTTATACTTTTGTTTATATTTTTGAAATTCTTTAATTAATTTTTCATATTTATCTTTGGAGAGTGCAACAATTTGCATATTGTCACCACTGTCACCACCACCACCACTACTTGTCATGTCTGTGGTCAGATTGTAACCAAAGGATGATTGGTTGGTGTGGTGATGACTCGTACTACTCATGGAAAGTAATGGAGGAGGAGGAGGTGGTTGGTGAGGAGCGTCAAAAATTTGATGTTCCGATGATGATGATGATGAGGAAGATGGTTTGGATCTTGGAATGGAAGGTTGTTGTTTGTTGTTCGAAGAAGTTGTTGTTGATTTCATATTTGATCCACCATGTGAAGAAGACTTTTTAATCCGAGCAAGTAGGATAATGGTGTGATTGTAACGTTACACGTGTAATGACAAGAAAAGAATCGATCGACTGTACACCACCACCACCACCACCACAATCAAAACGCTCTCTACTCAATCGCGATTTCAATATTTTTTTTAAAGATTTTTCAACAGGTTGGTTTCGATTTTCCATCCTGGTGGTGATGGTGATCCGATCGATACCGGTATCACAACAACACATAAAGTTTTTTGAAATTCAATATATAAGAGACTTAATCTTTATAAGGAACTTGTACGAGCATTTCATCATCACTTCTCCACTTTTTGAATAATTTTGAAAAGAAATTCTGAGAAGTGTGAACTTGAGTGTGTTGGACCATCCCATCAGTCATCAAATGCTGTGGAGTAATAGTCATGGACATGTCTGTGGTTGTTGAACAGGGTGTCGATGTAACACTTGTCTTTCTCAGTAGTAATTGTGATGAATCTTGTAAATGAGAAATATATTCTTGTCTTGGGAGTAATGCAAGTTGAGAAGGATGGTCATGTTGTTGTTGTTGATTTGAAATCAAGTGATGAGTAGTAGTAGTAGTGGTGATGGTGATGGTGGTGTCATGATTACTAGATCCATAGATGGTGTTCATTTGTTGTGGTTGCATCATCATGATTGGAATGGGTAATTCATCATCATCTTCAGTTTCTTCTCTGAGTGAGGTTGCATCATCGGTGGATACTTGTTGTGAATTTAAATAATATCCATCTCCTGTTAATATATTATAGGATGATTCATGAGTCATGACATCGTAATTACCACCACCACCACCACTACTATTCATATCTTGTCTGACAATATCTTTTACAATTTCATTAGATTTGTGGAAAATGTAACACATGAGAAAGGGTGTAAAATCAGAGAGTGAATTAATTAATCCAATAACAATGATATAGGAATTGTAAAGAATGAGAACACCACCATTTGTTGTCTCATTATCATTGGAATGATATGCAATAAATATTTCTGTAAATATTAATTGTGACAAGGATTGTAATAAATAGACGAGAATACACACAATCATGGATCGATAGAGCCATTTCTTTGTCTTTTCGATTCGAGTAATTAAATGTGGTCCACGAGTTGTGTTGTTATTATTGTTGTTGTGATAAAGATATGTATATTGAGAGGTGGAATTGGAATGTTGAGATGCTAATAATTGTTGTTGTTGTTGTTGAGATTGATCATTGTGAGGAGTTTCCCTACCATGATTCACCATTGAGAATGGTTTGAGTGGTGTTGATGGTGGCAATGATGAAGGTTGAGAGGTGTGATGACATGAATTCTCTTGCTGTTGAAAGGGATATTCATGAATAGTATTATTATTAGAATTAGAATTAGATTTGGGTATCAGAATGGAAGTTTCATCCACTGGAACCATTGTAGTTGTAGTCGTCATTGTCGTATTGTTATTATTATTATTACTGATAGTAGTATTATTATTATTATTATTATTATTACTAATAGTATTATTACTATTAACAATATTCCTACTCGTCTTACTAGTCATCTTCTTTCGTAAATCATCATCACGATGACGTCGTGAATATCTTGTTCTTAAATATTTCAATCCTTCATCAAAATTTAAATTCCACATGGATCTCTTTTTCCATGTTGAGTAAATAATGAACCATATCATTAATGCTAGACTTAAAATGGCATTGAGAACATGTTCTACTCTCACAATCCATGTGAACCAAACTGTATTGGAAGGTGGTGAATATAAATTTGGATAACATTTCACAAATACTAGAACAGCCATAGCAATTTCAGCTCCAAACCAAATTAAACTACATGTAATAAAAATGAGAAGAGGTTTTTTTTGACGAGTGGGAATTCCTCTTTTGAAACTTTCTAATTCACTCCAAAAGAATGCCTAGTATATAAAATTCAAAAATATTCAAAGATAAATATAAAATTCAAAAGAATATTTAAAGGTAAATATAAAATTCAAAAGAATATTTAAAGATAAATGTAAATAAAATTCAAAAATATTTAAAAAGAGAATGAATGACTTACAATTAAAAAATAGGAATTGTGTAATAATATTCCACTCAATGAAAATGCTACTAGAAATATCTGAGATTGAGCCCAATGATTTTCAATGTCAAAATAATCCTTAGGTATTAATTCAAATCCAATTAGAAAATAAATTAAAAATCGAATCAGAAAGTAAGGTATAATTTGAACATAAAATAAATTTTGTAAAATATGATTCGATGGATGATTCATGGGATATAAATAATTATTAACAATATGATGGTTTTGTGATGAATGTATTGCATTAGAATTTCCTGTATGTGATTCAACAACACTTGTAACTTTGAATGGAGTAACAATATCTCCTCTTCCACCACTCTGATTGCTATGAGTTCGATTTCGAATCATAGTTCCATGTAAATATTTCCTTTTTGTTCGATAATTTTTATACCATTTTCCAAATTTAGATCCAAGTAAATGAAGAGCATAACAAAAGACCAGTGAAAATCCAAAGAAATAAAACACAAAAAAACAAATAAATATTGGATGGACATAATCATCCTTGTCATCTCCTGGAAGTGATAAAAGATTGTTGTTTTGAGAAGAATTCCATGTAGAGCTGATAGAATGACGATCGAAAGAAGAAATGGTATTCCATGTGGTCGTGATTTGAGAATTAGTGGTTGTTGGTGTTGCTTCCACTGTTCGGAACACACCAATCCATTTCGAATCAACATTAAATACGAGTGTCAAGCATAATAATATTATTGTGATCGTCCGTGATGAAATATATATTGACATGATGTTATTCGGAGATGAATGATGATGGGAGTGTGTAAGGACGAGGAGTAGTGGTATTGATCGTAGTAGTAGTAGTATTGATCGTAGTAGTAGTAGTGGTCGTGTTGTGATCTTTTGGTTAAACAATTCTCGAGACAACAAGTCTTGGAGAGGGAATGATGAAAAATATATTCAATAATTGGACAGTAATGATGATGATGATCTTGTCGTTCTCTACTCAACGTTGAGTGTTTGTTGGAGTCACTGAGTTCCGATGTTCTAGTTGGTTACGTTGGTTACGTTGGTTACTAATCAACGTGGTATGATGTTTGTGTGGGTTGGAGAAAATTGGAAAATGAAAGAATTAATATTGGGATTGGGTGGTATGGGCTGAAAGGATATTTTTTAATCGGTGTATCGACGGTGGTGATGGTGAAGGTACCTTCATAGTGGTGGTCAATGATCATCAGAAACCATTCAATATTAGAACACACCAATGAGAGTTTCAAGTCCGATACCTTCTCATTTAATGAATAATGAATTTTAAATGAATTTTAAATGAATTTTATTGCTACAGCATTGTTCCATTCGAAGGATTCACTCGAGAAGAAACAGTTCGAATAGTAGTAGAAGAATGAATGGATGAATCCATCATCTGCTCACTGCTACTCTCACTCGTCATGTGAGTGTCACCACCACTATCACCACCACTACCACCATCACTGTTGTTGCTGAATGGTCGTGTAGAGACATTGTCATCACTACTATTCACAATAATATCAAACATGGAACCTGACATGTCCAAATTCCATTCCGAAAAATCAGAGAAAGGTGAAAATGGTGAATTTGTTTGAGTGGAAATGTCAGATTGTGAGGAAAAGAGAGAAGATGGTTGTGAGGTTGTAGATGAAACCGATTGATTCAATTCAGGTTTAGGATGAATATGTCTCACCAATGCATGATGATAATTATCGATAATAAAATCATTATTATTGTGAGGTGCCATCGTGTCAAAGGAAGACAATGGTGGTGTTGGAGTATTACTAAAGGTGGTAGGAGTCATTGGAGTGGTCGGTGTTGTGGATGGAGGTGCATTTGGTACCACATAGAGAGGATGAAATTGAGATTTCTTGAGAGAAGTGGTTGTCATCATCAGAGAGGTGGTGGTGGTGTGGTTGGTGTGGTTGGAGGAACGAGAGAGGTTCTGCTGAGTTGAGATGATGGGAGATGTGTTGTTGGGTCTATGAGAGAGATCATCATGACAATGACTTGGAATTCGCAACATGTTGGTGGTGGTGGCAGAAGAAGAACATGAATGATTGGATGTGAATGGTGGTGGTGGTGGTGGTGGTGGTGGTGGTGGTCTTCTTCTTCTTCTCGAGGAAAAAGGATAGGATGCATCATTTCTCTTAGTGTTACCTTCCAATGGTGATGCAAAAGAGAGAGAACTGCTTGAAGAAGGTGGAGTGAAACACAGTGCTTTTGGTCTTCTTCGTTTGGTCACACCATTGAAGAAAACTCTTCGTTGATGGTGGTGATGGTTTTGATGGTAGTGATGGTTTGTATTCATCATGAATGAAGAAGGATTGAATCTATTCGAACAATGTTGATGGTCAATGGAGTGGTGTTGTTCTTGTTGTGGATATCTTCTATTCTGACAGTTTTCCAAAAGTGATACACCATAAGAAATTCCGTTTTGAAAATTATTGTATTCATCATCATGATGGTTCATTCTTGTTTGAACAATTTCACGACAAGATGAATAATTACCTGTGAATCGAGCAATAAATGAACGTTCAAAGGGGTTGAGGATGGGAGTGATTGTTGGGTGGGTGATAGTCGTCTTTGTCGTTGGAGAGGAACAACAAGTGATCATTTGATATTTTTTTGAAGGTGTTGTTGTGCTGATCGCTCGGGAAAGGTGGGTTTACTCACTCTTGAGAGTCAAATAGTGGGGATGAGGATGGAAAATAGGGGAGGAGGCAACAGTGGAATGAGTCTGAGAGGTAAAACAACAATGGATGGGTGCTCTCCTTGTAGAGAGGAGAGGAGGGTTCGGATGTGATGATTTTGGATTCAAGAGAGAGTCTTTGAGAATCTATATAAAACGACACGTATTTTTTATGGTCGATTTGAAGATGGTGTGTTTGTTTTTTTTGCCGCCATTCGCAATACTTGCACAATCAGCTGCATCATAAGAGTTACTCGCGAGAGGCGCATACGCTAGGCGGGATTGTACAAAGGAATGTGTGCGGGGGTGTGTGTGGTATTTCACAATTAATAGAGACCATGGATGAAATTGGTCTTTGGAACAAGGATGATTTTGGACTAAATATATTCTCAAACATCATCCATCATCACTTTAAGATTGTACCTTAATATCTCAAAAGTTCACAAATGCATGTGTTTCAAGAGAGAATCTTGACAACAAGCACACTAAAACCAAATCATGATTGGACCTAGTAGGATGATGATACCTCTGAGTGCGTGTTTATGTTAATCAAGAGCTGATGAAAACAACTCTTAAAAAATGTCTGTGCTTGATCCATCAAGTTTCCCGAATCAACAACACATTGACCACCACATTGACCACCACATTGACCACCACATTGACCACCACATTGACCACCACATTGACCACCACATTGACCACCACTACAATCATGATGAGATGAGTGATTCCAATCATGATGATGATGATGAACATCAACACACTCTCGATTCAATAATGGATATGAATAATCATCATCAAAGGATGAAAAATAATCCACATAGTATGAATCCAAACCAAATAATAGATTCATCATCATCACATGTTGGTCGTGACATGATAATAGATTCATCATCACTTCAAAATTCACAGAATCTTCTTCCATCTTCCATCATCCACACGTACACACATGATCATGAATTCATTCATCAATTTTCTTCCATTCTCTCTCAAATCTATTCACTTCTCACCTTTAAAACAATTTCAATTATTTTACTCATCTATTTCACATGTTTAATAATTGGATCTTTATTCTTCTTTTTTGTGGTCTCTACAGATGTCTCTCAATCTCAATACAATATTGATCAAATGAATCTATTTGAATATATTTATTATTCATTGGTGGTATCAAGAAGAATATTACATTGGAAGAGATTATTAATACTTGTGGCGATGCAATTATTTATATTTTTAGCACATTTTGTATTCTTTTTAGTGTATTTTCAATATTGTAAACACAAGTTTGTGAAGGGACCACTGTTGAGAATGGAACATTTGAAAGTAATTTATAGACAGAGAGAATTTATGGTAGTGAGTGTGTTGTGTGTAATGAGTGCGTTGGTGTGTTTCTTTTTTACACCACAAGTGGTGAGTGGAATATTTGGAGTGTGAGTGATGATGAGTGGAATATTTGGAGAGTATGATGAGGTTATGATTGTATACATGTATTGCTGTTGTTGTTGTTCCTGATTAGGATGATCATCATCATGTGTTTTTTGAACTTTACAAGGTGAAGATTGATCGAGTTTGTAAAAGGATGCAATAGGTGGTGAGAGATGAGTGTCATTGCTGAAAAATTGACTTACAATAAAAGATGACATTCAATGATAAAGACAAATCTGCCATTGATTGAAAAACGATGTATCACATAAAGCCTTAATGCCTTAATTAGAGAGAATTTATTCTTGTCATGAAAGATTGAAAAATAAATACGCTTCATGATCATCATGGTGAGAGTAATTGCTTGTCTCCTCTCCTTCATCATTACTTTGTGGATTGTTGTTGGTGTCCACATCGGACTTTCTTTTGATAGAATCTGCTGTTTTTGGAGTTGATATTATAGATAATGATCATTCCCTTTGACAAAGACTTATTTGCATTTGATTAAGGCGATAATTTTCTTTCTCAAGAAAACTTTAAAAGTTTTTTCGGAGCTTGGTGTTTTCACGAAAAGTAAATACACTCTAATTGGATTGACTGTCTTTCAAGGTGGAAGTATTTGGACCAAAACACACCCGAAATGTGTGCTCACATTAAAATGCTAATTTCATTGGTTTGAAATTGAGTCCTATACAATTTTCATTGCGGAATTTGTAGGACAGATCTGAGGAAAGGACAATTACTGATATGAAATGGATATACAAAGAGTCCATATGGATTCATTACAATGAGGTAATTTAATTAACCATGAGGATCGGATGCATTTGATTGCTCAGCGCAGCGTCTACTATTTTCAAAATCCGATCAATATTGATCGATCTATTTAAATTTCCTCAATGATGATCGAGTGAGTATGAATGGATTTACAATGAAAAAGCTGGTCAACTCTCGATGAGGGGCTATCGTTCTGACCCTCGCTCGTTACTCCTAATAATGATTCAATGGTGTTGTTGTAGAGAATTTGTTCTTCTTTCTCATCTGTGGTGTGTTGTAGAGAGTTTGTTCTTTCTCTGTTCCCACAGCTGTGAGACTCTGACATTCAGAGTGTTGAATTTGTTCAATTAATTGTAGGTTCGTTTCATTCGAGTAGAATCTATGATGCTTCTCTCTGCATCAATTTCCTTTTAAATAGAATTGAGCGTTTCAAGCTAGCTTTAAAAAGTGAGGTCCATTCTTGATCGAGCAAAATGCTCACCTCAGCCGCTCAACGACAATCAAACCGGACGGGTAGTAGTGTAGTGTGATGTGGTCAATGAATTTAATTTTCAGTTCCTTGTAAAGGACTGATTGATGTTTTCATAGACTGTGTGGAACTCAATGTCGAATGTCTCTTCACTCCTACCATTCGATCATTTTCAATCACAATATGATAATAAGATTCAACAAAACTTAATACTCGATCTAATATTTCAATTAACTTGTCATTAGTCATTGTTAATAAATAGAGTAATCTTGGTGATACAATTTTTTCAATTAAATAAATACAAAATAATAAAATATTAAAATATATAGAAGTGACAGTCCAAAATATTTGATTAATAAATGATTTTGGAATATGCATCCAATTTCTCATTCTCAAATATATTGAGAGTATCATGTAGAAATTTCTTGGATTATTATTTCTAATTTTAGCAAGTAATCGAGCAATGGTCAATTTCGCATTGGTTCCAATTTTAAAATATAATTTAAAATTATAAATTAATTTTCCTAATAATTTCTCTAATTTTCCAAATTCAATCACAATGATTGGTTTTAAATACTTGTCAAATCTCTTATGAATATAACTCACTGTGACAAGAGTGATGAGTGAGAGTGATTTAATCACAGAGAATATAGTTTCAATGAAGAAGATGATGACATTTGAAGTTGTTGGAGAGTTGAAATGAATTGAATGTTGTTGTGTTGTTGATAAGTTTGAATTGGAAAGACCATGATGATGATGTGAAAGTAATGTTGTGGATATGGATAATGGATCCATAAAAGTATTCTTGTTCGAATCATCACCTTGTTGCAAATGGTGAGAAGAGATTTCTGAGATGGATGTTTTTCGATCTGTTGTGGTATTTCTATGAAGAGTTGAAGTAGTAGGAACAGTAGTAGTAGGAACAGTACTCTTACCACTTGGATGAGCAGTATGGGTAGCAGTAAGAATAGTACTGTTACCACCTGGTGTCTGAGGATGACAAGTAGTAGCATCATTGGTATCATTCGAAACAAATAATCGAAATAGAAACTTGTCAATATTTGAATAAAATGGTGTGTGTGATGATTGATCAATGATAGTACTATTCATGACTTTTGTACTATTATGATTCATGACTTCAAGTTGAAAGGATGAATCCATAATAGGATCATTTTCATCCAATTCAAATCCAACAGGTGATGATGATTTGAATCTATGTTCTTTTTCATTCGATTGATTATTACTTGAAGATTTTGAATTATTTTCAATTGGTATTGATCTTTTCATATCTTCATCCTCATCTACCATTTCCAAGACATAATAAGTATTTCTAATAAATTGAAATAATTTTGATAAAGATTGAATAGGATGTATAAAGATATGATCGGAATCATGAGAATCTCTTAATGATCCATGAATCATTGTGTTGTGTTGACTCGAAGAATGAGTCGAGTTATTGATCGATGAATCATGAGAAAATAAATGATGAAAGAGAGGAGATGATTGTTGTTGATGGTGAAGAAAACTGAGAGAAGATTGATGATCCTCTGACATTTCGAATGTTCCATGTTGTGCTGTCGTCGAGGAAGGACGATGATGGGTGGTGTGTAGATTCGAATCCAATGTTGCTAATAACATGGAGTGATGATGATCGGACTGAGTACCACCACCACTACCACTACCACCACCACCACCATGGGGTGATGATGGATCCGAATAATAAAATTCATAAGAGGAAGGTCGGAGATGATTCACCACTCGTAGCAATCGATTTTTGAAGGATGAAGAGGATTTTAAATCAATTTGGTTGTTAGGATTACTATAAGTATTCATCACATGTGGTGAGGCAGTCCTACCTCCCATCATTCCATTGTTGCCTTTTATCTTTTTGATCACTCGCGAGGCATAACTCGTTGTTACAGGTTGAGATTGTGATTTGGACATTTTTATTGAATTTACAGACAGTGCCAATTCATGAACGGGCTAATTCGACAAGCATCTACCATTTCCTAGTTAGTTTGGGGTCATTGATTCATCTTGTTCAGCAAAATCTTGGTCAATGTGTCAATTTCGACATCGATGTATTTTCAAAAGGTAGTTTTCATTCTGATCGGATGATTCCAAGTCTGAAAGTCGTTGATTGCATTTACAACACAACTTCTTTGCAAAGAAATTCTTCCTGCTGTTCTCGAACTCTTCGTTCCTCTCTTCTCATTTCCTTACATTTCTTGCACCAATCTTTTAATTCTTGAACTAGATTCTTCTTATCTTTGAATCTACCTCTACGGTTCACCAATTCTGTACCACTTTTATAATGAAGAGGGAATCTTTGATTTGAAACCGGAGGCTTTCTAATAACCACATAGGATGATTCTAATGAGGTCGAAGATGCGACTGCAGGTAGAGCGTTTGGGTGAGTTTTCTTTTCAAAGTTGGATAAATACCATCCTCTCATCATGGAATAGAGTGGTGCTTGTTGTTTGTTATTACCAAGTAACTCGGAAACATCAAGTTTCCTTCCAAACACAAGGAACGTTGCAGATGAATTGGTCGTATTATTAGGTAAATTTGACCCACTACTGTACATGTTGGTTTGAAGAATTGGAGAGAGTGGGAGAGATGGTATTGTTGTTATTGCAATATTACCATTGTTATGGAAGGCTGTTGATGTTGAAAGAGGAGAAGAGGGAGGTGGAACGATGGTGGTTGATCCCGATGTTGGGTTATTGTGCTGAATCCCGAGGTTGAAAGGGAATGATGATGATTTACTAGTAGGAAGTTGGGGTGGTTGAGAATAGCCAGGAAATGAGGAAGGAGGTGGAGGTGGTTGACTTGAGTTGTTGGTGTTGTATGGGGGAAGTTGAATGGTTAACGGTTGAGCCTTATTCATTTTTTTGTTTTTTTTATAAATTTTAATTTTAACGGTTGTAAGAGGAGGGCTTTGAGAAATGAAATGATCTTTGGAGAAAAGTGTTTTTCAATTCGTCATATTGTCATATTTTAATTTGTTCATAATATTATAATTAAATATTAACAACAACCTCATATCCCTTCACAGTGTTGTTTCCAACTTTCCATTTAAATTAAACCTTTTCAATTAAAGTGATGACTTGAAACATGTCGCAAAAAAATGTCCTCACAACAACATCGACAGGATCTGGGAGTGTCCTCAATGTCGACATCCTCTTCAAAATCGATTCAACACAGTGCTGCGGACCACCCTCTCTCATCCTCGTCGTCCTCACAATTACGACTCTCTTCTTCTATTGCCCTTATGATAAAACCTCATCCCGAAAATACTTATTACAACAACCAGAAGAAGAAGGAGACTATACCAGTGTTATATTACATTCAATCATCACCATCATCCAATCATGACCAATCCTATCCATCACTTCTAAGAGAATGTTTTCGATATTTTCAATCTCTTCCTCCATCTCCATACTTTTTCCGAAATGCCAACAACACCAACACCACCACTCACTTAGATGGTTCTCCATCATCCTTCCACTCCACCACCATGAGAAGTACTACTACTACTACCACCAATAGTAATATCACCACCATTACTTACGATCGTAATAATAGTACCACTTTTCCTTTCTCTCAACATTGTTCCATCTTTAAAATTCAATTATTTCCATTTTGTTCCATATTAAGAGATTTATCAAAACTTCCCTATTTCAATTATAATTTATATTTTCATTACGATTATTCTAAATTTAGTATCATGAGAAAGATCATGTCTTTGAGTTTAATTATAGGATTAGGAACATTTGCTAAATTCTTTCTTAATGTTTTGAATCATTCCAAATTCTATGGAAAAGATTTATTTAGAAAAACAATTGAGGAACATTATGAAAGAGTTCAACAACAAGAGATGCTTGCCATGAGTGATGATCGTACTGCAAGTGGAGTAGATCCATTCGACCCATCTCCACAACAATCACATTCGATGATGGATTCTTCCCATCATCATCATCCTAAGGGTGGTGATTCCTTGTCACCAACAACAGTACACTCATCACATTCACCACCACCAACAGTACATTCATCACATTCACAACAACAACAACAACAACCTATTCGTGGTCTCTTAACAGTAGTGAATCATAATAGCATGTTGGATGAACCCATTCTCATGTCTGGTCTATGTCCATTGAGTTGGTTCTTACGTTCTGATATGATTCGATATGCTGTCTGTGCCAGTGATATGTGTTTTGGTCATTTTCTTTTAGGTGAATTTTTCAAAACAGTCAAAGTATTACCCATTACGAGACAAGGAGGATTGGAACAAGATGCAATGAAATTAATTGTACACAAACTATCGAATGGTGGTTGGATTAATGTATTTCCTGAAGGTAGAATTTATGTAGATGGTGAAATACATACATGTCGAAGAGGAATTGGTAAATTAATTTATGATTGTGATCCTACACCTCATATCTATCCAATTTATCATCATGGTTTATCTGATGTATTACCCTATGATGGAATAATACCTAGAATTGGAAAGAAAATTACCATCATGTTTGAAGGAGATGAAATTCAAGTACAAGATTTAGTACAAAAGGGAAGAAGTGGAGAAATGGAACTCGATCAAGTGTATTTG
Organism: Naegleria fowleri; assembly: GCF_008403515.1. Classification (NCBI taxonomy): domain Eukaryota; phylum Heterolobosea; class Eutetramitea; order Acrasida; family Naegleriidae; genus Naegleria; species Naegleria fowleri. Next base: position 368,761 of record NW_025407966.1, read on the forward strand.
GCAATTGCAAAGAGAGTTGAGGAGGGAATGAAACAATTAAAGAGAAGATGTGAAGAAGAGGAATCCAAGAGATAGAAGTGCCCGTCTACTTACGAAGAACATCTCACGTTTGATACTATACTACTGGATATTTACAAAAGGCAAAAAACTTTGTAAACAAAAGTCCCAGTCATGACTAGGCAATAAAAGTTATAACCTTATTAACAACACTCAGTCTGATATGTTGATCAGAAAATAAAGTGGTTTCAATAACCTGATAGTTCTTTGCAAAGGAACAGAAGTGTTTTGTCAACCTCCAACGCACAAGCAACTCTCAAAAGAGCAACCCAGTCGCATCTTCACAGCCATCTGCTTTGGCACCCACCACACCCTCCCATTAATACGAGAGAAATTTCAAACACTTGTTGTAATTTCTTTGACTTTGGCCTTTACTTTTACTTTTTATTTCTTTTCTCGTCATTGATTTGTTTTCATCGCTTTACGAAATTTTTATTCTGAACTAACATTAGTGAATATGACATCACTAACAGAAGCAGGCATTGTTTTACTTGACTTATTATATTTTCAAACTTTCCAACAATTTTACAATGATGAATTTTATTCCAAAATATAACATCCAGATATTTTTCATATTTATCCATTAATTCAAGGGACAATTGTACAGGAGGCTTCAATTAACCCATATGTTATAACTGTCAAATGGTAAATAGCAATACATAAGGTCAGAACTTGAATTATGGGTTAGGATGTTTCATCCTTTGGTCACCAAACCATTTATTTTAGTTCTGTTCGAATAAATCATAATTCTTTTTTATATTTATATAATCTATGTTGATTTAATATTCAACATAAATCATTGTTCCATGAAACTTCTATATATTTGATAAAAGATATAATAATTGTACGATTTTGATATTATCGATAATGAACATCTTTTAACTCTTCACTGTTTTCTTATTACGTTCATTATAACTTTATGTAGTAAGGAAAATGAATATGTTAAAGAGGAGAATGTGAATGGTTTGTTTGTGGTTGAAATTAATATTGTAGCATCAAGAAAACGATGATGGTAGGAGTTAATAGATATAGATTTATTTTTTGATGTAATTCATTATTGACATGTAAAAATAAGTTTTGTTCGCCAAAAATACGCATCCTCTCGTGTTGACTTCACTCTCTTAAATTTAGCCTCCAACAATTTAATAATTTAAATTATTGAACCATGAACCAACAACAACATTCAACAAGTACTGTCATGATCAATCATGCGAATACAGTAATCGCATAAGGAAGTGGGTTGCTAGAGGTCAACCGTATTGGAAGTTGAATCAATAGATAAGTTTCAAGTTGCAGCATTACATGATAATATTTTGTTTTCGTTTCAAAACTCCTCCAATTTGCATACCAAAAAAATTGAATAGATGGACCGTCTGTTGTGTCACGTCTGCGATTTTCAACAAGATCATACTCCTCAAGAATTTCAATCTCTCATGATTGAAAATATATCCCGACGTGTTCAGAAAGGAATCCAATTATTACAATGTAATATCGTTAAATTAATTCATTCATCATCATCTAAAAAGAAAACCGCCAATAACCATTGTGCACCATCACATCCTCAAAATTCTGTGAATGGACCTATCAACCGTGTTGTTGCAACAACAACAATAACCAGTGAAAATAATTTTCTAAATTATTGGATTCATGAAAATACATTTCAATCCCGAGATTTATTAATATCTAAAATATGCTCCTATATTTCAAATTCACTCTTGGAGAATGATGAATCATCGTCATCATTGCAATGCATTCTCTCAATAATAATGGATGATGATCCACACACAACACAGAGTGATTTATTAAAAGAATTTTGTGAATTGAATGTAAAGAATAGTGAAAGTGGTAGTATTGGTAGTGGTAGTATTGGTAGTGGTAGTATTGGTAGTGGTAGTATTGGTAGTGGTAGTATTGGTAGTGGTAGTATTGAAGAGATGGATGGTCTTGATTGGAAGGATTATTCTTTGATGAATAATGAATATTTTCAATTATTGATTTCACTTTGGAAACAACCAATTGACCATCATTCTCATCATCAACAACAACAACCACCATTACACACCAAAGAACAACAACCACATCACTCAATCATGTTGATGATGAAATTCTCCTCTCTTCACTCTTCATCACATTCTTCCATTGTTGAAAAATTTATGTGCATTCGAAAGGATGAACAAATCATTTCTTCTCAATTGAATCATTTAAAATTGAATTATAATTCTGATACCATTCGAGCGATATGTTTATTTAAGAAATTTGTAAATATATCAATATTGAATGGATTATTAATATTATTTCATAGTATTAATATTTCGAATATCATTGGTGAGGAATGATATTATAAATTCATACACTATGAAATACAAAGTAAAACACCAATGGATCAACAACATGATTCTTGCAATCAATATTGATAAAATTCTTGAGAACTTCTCAACAACACTCAACAATGGTGATCATCACATGTGAATAATAATTAATGGTCACCACACACACACACATATTCATTGATACATTTCTCTCTTATTCTTCATCTAATAATAGTAAACCCATTTCACTATCTTTGACTTGTATGGTCTTGTAACATCCAATGGCATCTGCCAATATCACTGCTAATAAATGTTTACAATATTTGGATTCTTTTCTTGCAATCACACCAAATGCAAAGGATTGACAGGTACAATAATTATGAGAAATACACTTGTAGGATTTGAATGAGGAAGAAGAGGTGGTGGTGTTCATGTTTGAATTGTAATTGTTGTTGTTGTTGTTGGTTAGGTGATTGAGTTTCAAACCACTACTATTACTTCTACTACCACTGTGAGTACTACTACTACTACTACTTGAATAACTCCGATTCGATGTTGGTTCCACTGCATATAATTCTCGTTGTGATGGAGTGGCCATGTATTTAATAATCTTTTCTTTATCCAATAATTCAAGAGCATGAACTAGTGTTGTAGAAGGAAAGAGATGAGCCAATTCTTTTAATACTTCATCCGATACTACAAGATTAGAAGAAGTGTATGAGTGATAAAGGTGATAGAGGTGATGATGAAAATTGTGTTTGTATATGGACATTAAATGATACACAATGATGATGATCATAGTAATTGTAATATGAATTCCAAAGATGATGAAAGCCTTTTTGATATAAAAAACCTACACGATTTAGAGTCTCGTATCGTTTCAAGTAATTGTTCAAGCATGTATGGAGGTGATGTGGGTTGAATGGAGATATTGTTGGGTAGTGATGATGATAAAGGAATTGTTGTTGATTGTTCCACAATGGCATCGTGGGTGGAGGGAGGAGGTGTGATCATTTTTTTTTCAAGTGTGTACTGGAACATGTTTATTTACAACAGCATTTCAATGCATTCAAAACAAACCCTCCGAATATTACCGTTTGATGTGCACATTCGAGTGAAACGTGCACACATTTTCACCACTACACAGCCATTTCCATCTTGATCGTAGGATGAGGTTCATAATCTTTCAATACAAAATCTTCAAATTTAAAATCATCCATTTCCTTCACATTTGGATTTAGGTACAATTTTGGAAAGTGTTTGGGATTTCTCTCTAATTGTACTTTCAATGGTTCAATATGATTCGAATAGACATGACAATCACCACAACAATGTACAAAATCACCTGGTTTCAATCCACATACTTGTGCCATCATACAAGTCAATAAAGCATAGGATGCAATATTAAAAGGTACTCCTAAACCCATATCACATGATCTTTGATACATTTGACAACTCAATTCTTGTGTATCTGTATCCACCCAGAATTGACATAATAAATGACAAGGTGGAAGTGCCATTTGAGGTAAATCTGAAACATTCCATGCAGAGAGAATAATTCTACGATTGGTTGGATTGTGACGAATGGTATCGACACACTTTTTCAACTGATCAATACCTTTTTGAGAATAATTAGTATGCATGGTTTCATAGTGTGCACCCCAATGTCTCCATTGAAATCCATAGACTGGTCCTAAATCCATCTCTTCACGATGAGTCAATCCAATGGAATCTAAATATTGTCGACTTGCATTGCCATCCCAAATGTGAACATCTTGTGAAGAGAGAGTACGTGCATTGGTATCACCAGAGATGAACCAAAGTAATTCCTTTGCAACACCTTTCCAAAAGACTCTCTTGGTGGTGAGAAGAGGAAAGGTGTGATTCCTTAATGAGAATCGTAGTTGATATCCAAATTTGGAAATAGTACCCACTCCGGTACGTTCGGATCGAATACTTGAACCCGAATACACGATCAAATCTCTTAAAATATCCAAATATTGGAATTCTTCATGTCGACGTTCAAAGGTTAAGAATTCATAGTATTGAATTCGATCCTCTCGACGGGTGGGTTTCATTCTTCGACGGGTGGGCTCATCATTTCCATCCGTCGTCATCATCACTTGAATGAATACTCCACCACTGCCACTACCACCACCACCACCACCTTGTAAAGGTATGCTTGTATAACCATTGAGAGAGGGTAATAAACGAATTGGGAAATAGGTATCCACTTGAATGGTATTAGTATTGGTACTGCTGGTACTAGTAGTAATAGACTCTACAATATTCGTGTAGTGAATCACATGCGTGTAAGGTAATAATATCTTATAGATGGTACTACCACCTGCAACGAATACTCGATGAAATTCATTGATGGATAACAAGGCAAATAATTCATCGATATTCTTGACAAATCGAGTGTGAGAGCATGATTCAAAGGAAGAAGAAGATGTCATGACAATACTCACTCGATTGGAGAGTGGTTTGAATTTGGCTGGAATGGATTCCCAAGTTTTTCGACCCATAATGACTGCATTTAATTTGTGAGGTGTTGGAGGTGGTGGTGGTGTTGTTGTTGTTGTTGTTAAATCTGATGAATCAGATGTAGTAGTAGTGGTAGTAGTGGTAGTAGTGGTCAGAGTGGTCAGAGTGGTTGTAGTATTACCACAGGTCAGTGATGATGAAGAGGATGGTGACTGTGATAATGTTGGTGGTTGTTGTTTGAACATGCTTGGAGTTCGGAATACGAGAGGATCCCGAGAAGTAGTGATGGCCTGAAAATGTTTCAAATCTTCTGAAAGACCATCTTCTCTCCATGGAAGATCACCCTTGTAGCCAATACCATTGGATTGGAGAAGAACAGCAACGACTGCCTCTAGAGGTGGAATGTGGTGGTATTGGTGGTATTGAGTGAATTCTTGTGTGGTATTAGAAGACATCATCATTCAATTGTAGGTAGTAGATTAATTTTTTTTTAAAGAGTGTGTGTGTGAGAGAATGAGTCTCTCATAACGGTCTGAAATTTGGCGTTTCTCATTTTTAGCGCCAAAAAAAATAACGCTCGAGGGCCACTGAATTCATTGAAGAAGCCTTTCCCTCTCTCTCTCCATAATCTTCGTATATGAGATAAAATTGATCTTGAACCTCTCCTATTACCATCGGAACATGAGCATACCTTCAGCAGGATCTTCCTCATCAGATTCCCTCTTCCTTAATCAAATCATTCACGATAATGACGACTGTACAAGATGTTCTCTTTTTAAATATCTAGATGATGATCATTCCATGTGCCTTACGAATGAACATCTCAAGAATTCGGCATCACAACCATCATTCTCATCATCAATGATAGAAAACAAATCATCACCTGGTGTTGTTGTACTTTGTTTTCAATTATTAATGGTTCAATTACGAAATTATTTGATTCTTAAAAAAATTACCTCCATTACACATTTACATTTAGAGAATAATGAAATTTCATTCATTGAAGATGGAATTCGAAAATTACCTAATAATTGTCCTTTACTCTCATTGCAATATTTAAATTTGAGTCATAACAAATTGAAATCATTGAATTTATTTAATTTAATAAGACTCTTTCCAAATTTAGAGTTTATCATGATGAGAAATAATTTAATATCTCAATTAAATTCTCATTCAATACCAATTTATGGAAATATTAAAGTATTGGATTTGAGTGAAAACAAAATTAAAAAGTTAGATGGACTCTCTTCTCTCAAATATAGTTTACAAGTATTGAATATTCAAAAGAATGAAATTGAAACATTGAATGACATGTCTCAAGTATTGGAATTGGAACAATTAACAAATATTGATTTTAGAGGAAATCCAATTCAATCCTTGGAAGAAGAAAATTTGATCTTTGAAGAAATTTTAGAAAAGTGTAATAATGTTTGGTTCATTAATGGTGCAACGACATTGGCATGTCCAATAATGGATCGAGAGGAAAGAGATTTACAAGAAATGATATGGACAAGGAGTGGTTTCCATCCTTCAAGGAATGGTTCTTTATCTGAAGCTTGTCATCCATTGGATTACCATCATGACCATCATAACCAAAATGACCACCAGAACCATCAGAACCAAAATGACCATCACACCCATGACCACCAGAACCATGAAAATGGTCGTTTTCGAATGGTGAATAATCATCAAGTTCCTCTCAGGTACACTTCAAGTACACTCAGAACCGTCCATTCTTCTCCTCATGATCACAGTCACCTTCATTCATCACTTCATCATCATGAACCACTTGGACTACACAAACATCCTCCTCACAAACATCCTCACAACAATAAGAACTCTCTCACACACATCAACACTACCATGAATAATACTCCCATGAATAATACTCCCATGAATAATACTCCCACTACCACGAATACCACCACGAATACCACCACTAGTAATGAAGAAAAGAAGAGAATTGCAGCTGAGGAACTTTTAAATCGACAACACAGTTATATTGCTGAACAATTGAATGGACAATCTCCTCCTTTTCACAACATGAGAATGAATCGATCAAGAGCATCCTCCATAACACCACTTTTAAATGATTCAGTAATTGTGAAGAATTTATCGAATTTTGCAAAGGTGAGAAGTAAAAGAAGTGACAGCTGTCCATCCATACCTTCTCCTCAGAAAGAAGTCTCAAAGAAAGAGGAGAATCCTCTCAACAGGACCACGCATGTATTATCTGCTGAGAGTAACAACAAGGAGAATGATCAACAAGTTCTATCACCACAAACACTACCACCACAACAAAAAACACCACCTTCAGCACCATCCATTCTCCTCACCCATTCTCTCTTTGAAAAATTGCATTCTGAAAATAGATCCTTAAAAGAAACATGTTTAGATCTATCTCATCAGATCACGACTACTACTACTACTACTACTTCTAGTACTACTGCTACACAAGAGTATGATGATGGGAGAGATCGATTAGTTTCTGAACAAAAAGAAGTAATTCTCACACAAAACAAGAATCATAATAGTTATCCAGAGAATCATGAAATATCAGAGAAAGATATTCTTTCTTGTCATGAAATTTTGAAACAAAATCCAAACAATAGATCCATTTCCATCAAAGAGAGAGCAAAACAAAATATGTTAAAAAGACTGAACATGTAAAATTTTTATTGAATATCCTCACTTTCAAGATTATACTCTTCGTATATACTTGCAACAATTCGATTCTCAACTGTGGAAAGCTTGTCAATTAAAAACTGACCAACGTCTTTGATTTTGTTGTACTTGTGAAGAAGATCAATTTTCACTTTTGAACGTTCCTTAAGAGATCTAGAGATGGAATGTTCGGAAAGTATCGTCGAAAAAAAGAAATTCCAAACATACCTTTCTTGTTGTCGCAATTCTTGAATTTGTTTTTCCATTTCTTGTATCTGCTCTCTTCTTGAAAATAATTCTTCCATTTCCTGTTCACTCATAATAAGATGAGAACTTGTATGAACAAAATGTTCTTCTTGAGAGACTTTTGAACTTGGAATGTCCTCATCTTTAGAGCTCTCATGATTGGAATTTTCTTCAAATTCTTCTTCTTCTCCTTTTAACAAATCTTTCTCAGACATTAACAAATGTTCATCATAAAATTCATCATTCCTTCTACTTATATCATTCCTTATCATCAACAAAGCTCCGCTAAGGGTGGAAACATTTCGAATCTTTGTCACCTCCGAGGACAAGGATGGTTCTGCACAAGGAGAACGATCATCCTTTTCCTTAGATGTCATTGTCCTTTTAGATTTGAGATTTTTCTCAAGGATGCTGCTTCTTTGAGGAGGGAAAACAGTTAATCGTTCCTTTTTTTTAGCAATTCTTGTTTCTTTTGGGATCATGATGGTTGTCGTGGAATTCTTTGTGGTAATCTCAGGCACATCGGTACCTTTCAATGAAGAAAGTGTTGGCTCTTGATAGGAAATAAAAACATCTGTAAAGGAATAATTGTTAGAAGTACTAAAGTAGTAGTAGTTGTTGTTGTTGCTGTCATTTCCTTCTTCTTTCTTCTCTGACATGACATTTCTATCACTGTGTGACTCCGATGTTAGATCATCATTGGATTTCATACTTGATGTTTGAACAGATCTAATTAAATCTGATGAGGATTGCAATGAAAGAAGAACAAGACGATTCGTCATCTTCCTTGTAAGAACACCTCGTGTAAGTGCAAGGATTCTCTCTCCATGCCTCTTGACCATGTTCATTCTTCTCCGAACGGTCAAGGCTCTCATCAATGCTTGAATGAGAGGAATTATTGAAATAACACAATGAAAGTGAACTCTTAACGAGTTGCCTCTGCATATCGCTTGTATCCTCCTTAATGCATTCCGTGAGAGTTCAAACATGTTGCATTCTAAAAACTGTCGAATCACTGCTTGAAAACGTTGAATTTGATTCCTTTCGAATGAAAAGTGTTTCATCACAAGTGTGCACCTTGCAAGAGTTTGAAGTAAAAGGACCTTCGCACATCTTTCATCTTTCAACACAGATTCAATCTTATTCTCTTGAATGTCTTCTTGTTTGAATTCTTCTTCTAAATGTTTATCATAAGAGTCAGTCAACATTGAACAACAGAATCTCTCTTGGTTTCTTCTTTCTTTCTCTTCTCTGGTCATGTCCTCTTCCAAAACACAGCTGTAATATCTTGAAGAAGGATAGAATGAATTGTCTTTCATAGGGGAATGGGGACTCTCATCAGAAATCACTTTCAAATGATCCTCCAAGCCAGATGGAGCTCCATTCAAATCATGAGAAGGTTCTTCTATTAATTCATCCTTGTTGCCGAGAGGTCTTTGATGACTTGAAAGTTCTTTACAAGCCTTGCATTGGCATGAAAGAAAGCTTTTCATGGTTTCATCAAGGTCATCATCCAATTGGAAGGTTGTTGAAGATAGGACATCATCATCTTCATCCATATTGTTTCTCTCTCGATTGCATGCAATTTGGAAATGATTGGATTCTTTCAAATCTTGTTGTTTAAATGATAGAACAGACTTGTTGGAGGGACTAGAGGCTTGTTCTTGCAGAGATGCTTCATGGTTGCGTTCGGAGAGATGAAAGAGTCCTAGTTGATCTGGTCTGAACATTTTTATTGGAATGTGTGAGGCTTTATTCCCTTTTTCTCCAGTACCTCAAGGAAAGGTTTTCAAAAAAGACCAAAAAAAATGAACCCGCAGCAACCACCTCCTCCTCTTCCCATGTATGCTTCTTCCCTCCTCCCACAAACCAGCAATACTGCAGTATCATCTTCGGTACCACCTCCATCCATGATCAATGTACCACCTCCACCGTTACCAAACATGATGTATTCTCCTCAGCAATCCTTTCCACCACCTCCACCACCCAGAGGATCATCCACCCTAGTACCACCTCCTTCTTTTAATTCAATTCCAACAGCAACAGGTTCTGTACCACCACCATCATCATCAATACCTCCTCCTACATTCATGCCTACCTTCGGAATGATGATGCCTGGATTTGTTCCATCATCCATGGGTGCTTCTACAATGAACGCTTTTCCTTCTTCCTCCTCTTCAAGGAAGAGATCTAAAGAAAGTGAAGATGAAGAAGAGGATGATGAAGAAGATGAAGAAGAAGAAGATCAACAACCAATGACATTGAGCAGAAATAGTGGTACACCAACAAAACCACCGTCCACTACATCTCCTTCTGTTACTAATACTGTACATCATCAATTCATGCCACAACAATATGCATTGCCATCCTCAACGACAGCTCACAATGTAAATTCAAAAAGTTCTCCAACACCTAAAAAACAAAAACAATCATCCAAAGAAACATCAAACAAACAAACAAAGAGTACACAGCCATCAGCAAGCACACAAAAACAACCTGAATCTTTGAATGCGACAACTAGTAGTAGTAACAGTGGTACTTCCACTCAACAACAGAATGCGCAAGCGAACACTCAACCCAATGCAAATATTCCACAAAAATCAATTTACCATCCTTTTATCAGCGGTGCAAACGCATTATTTGGAAATGATTTTATTTGTGATGAATCCATTAGAAAATTAGGAGTATTTATTAATCAAGTTTCTGAAGATGGTTTAGAAATTGAAGGAAAAATTGGCTTAATTGTTCAAAAAGGAACACAAGAGAGAATATCACCAAGATTAGAAAGTGGTTGTGAAATTGTATCTGAAGCTATTATTCAAAGATCAGATTGTGAATTCGTTTCTAGAATTTCTCAACATACATTCAAACACGTGAACAAATTATTGAATGAAAGATTTTCAGCCATGAGAGAGGCCCATAAAAGAGGTGAATACAATGGACCATTAATTGAATACAAAAAGGCCCAAGAGACTGATAAATTCTTTGCTTATTATTTACCAGCATCCGATGATGATGAAAGAGATGAATATGGACAACTCTCTCACAAAGATATTCGAGTGACCTTTGATACAAAAACTGACAAACCCATTCGAGCAATGATTAAGACACGATTAGAAAGAGGAGACATTGATTTCTCATGTCCTCATCGTTCTCATGATTTTAGAGTTTCATTCAGAAAAGAATCAAGTATTGATAAATTTCCAAATCCTGATGTCGATCGACCCAAGAAAGTTCGTAAAAAGGATAGAATTTCCTATTTATTTGGATTTTACAGAATTGATTTGACAAGTGTCGATTCTTTTAATTGTAAAAGAAATGGTGAAATTAATGAGGATTCAAAGTTTTCATGTTATGAAATTGAAGTCGAATGTGATGTGAAGAGGCTATTTCAAGTGAAATCTAATTTAGGGGAATTTGTAAGACATTTGAAAGAATTTTTAGATACATTGAGAATGTTGTGCTTGGTTTGTGATTTGTCACCTCAATCTCAACCACCTCAACACCAGCAGCACCAGCAGCACCACTACAATCATTCATCGCATCAGCACTATCAACCAGTCAATTATTATCAACCCACTCAACAACAATACCAACCACCACAACATCCACCATCTTTAAAAAGAAAATAAACATCATCGTCTGTTCATGAACGAATTTCGAGATGTTTCCGCTAACAACATGTTGATCAACATAGGTCGTTAGATTGTTGTGACCCAACTGACTTGTTGGTAGATCCAGTTGGCGCCATGAAAAATTTACAAAAAAATATTTATCATTTACTTATTGATTGTTATTCGTTTATTATAAAATTAGGAATCCTTTGAACGACCATACCATGACGACACAACAACAATCACCACAAACGAATCAAGTTTCACCGGAATATATTGAAATGATAAATCGAATAGAAAAAGAATTGGATGATGTTTTTGAAATGGAAGATGGAGAACAATTTTGTTTTCAATTATCTAATGAAATCGTTCGGATCGGATTGAATATTATTGAAGAACGACATTTTGAAAGGGAAAGTGTTTATTACACGGTAGACGATTGTATGGAAAAGATGTTTGCAATTCTTGATGTAAGTTGTTGATCTGAACAAGAAACAACAAAACCTCTTCTGACCATGTTTCAATTCTTTTTGATAACAATGTGTTATTTCAATGAACTCCAATAACAACATCCTTGTTGAACATCCTACTTATTTCAATGAACTCCTTGTTCAATCATTATCATTATAACAACATCCTGATTGTTCATTACTCGACTAGTATACATTCATTCCAAAGGATGAAGGAGATGGAGAAATGGCTTTGAATCATTTGCAAGAAGGTTCTTCTCCTCTTGAACCAAGTGCTGAGCCTTTGAGAATACCCAATGATTCTTGTGCAAGAGGAAGTGTTCCAATGAGACGTAAGCCTCAACCACCACCACCTCCACCTTTGTCTCGAGCAAACAGTGGAAGACTATCAAAAACATCCATTCGTTCCTTTGGTCAGAGTACTAGTCGACTTGCTGTTCTGAATAACAACAACAACAACAACAATAACAATGGAATGAATGCACCCAAAGATGCAATCAATACAAGTACGAGTACTGTCAAATCCACAACCATTCGGAGTAGTATCGCCTCAAGCATTTTGACAACTGCCGCCAACAAACACACGACAAATAGACCAACGAATAGTATTGGTGCAACAGGTGTGGTGCGATAGAATAGGTGCAATTGATTGCATCCAGATGGTTGAATAACATGTTGGAAAGTTACTTTGATTTGTCATTCAGATGAGAGAAGTTGTCAATTGTAAATTCAACTCGTTTCTCTCTCTCTCGCATTGGACCTTGGAGGTATACCACACGTGATCACTGATGATTAAATAGTTTATTCGAATGCCAATGAAAATACTCTTGACTATTCTAAGAAATGCACTCGAGAATCAGATGATTTTTTGGATGAACTCGAACGAATACTTGATCGATTACTTTTCATACTACTTGTCTTTCCTGAATTTTCTAAACCATGATAGGGTAAAGGCTCTGATTTCAACGAATTTCTATTGTTTTTAGGACTTGAGACATAAATGTTTCTGGATGGAATGTAATGTGTGGTGAGAATAGGTTGTGTGGAATGCAATGAATGACTGCTATTAGTACGACTAGTGCTATTCATTGGACTATACATGACATTGGTACCTTCTCTACTCGAAACAGTAGTGGTGGTGGTGGTGAGTGCTACTGGTGGTGGTGAAACATTGTGAGTTGCAATGGAAGAGAGAGTGGTCTTCATATTGGTGGGTCTCTTGAAATATTCATCCAATTCGGTCATGACATGTGTCATGTGTCGTGCAGTGCAAGCTCCACAACTATTTGTTGAAGAATCATTAAGAGTCATGTGAGAGTTGGAAGAGACTGTGGTTCCAGTGAATAATAATTTGGATGTGTTCCTAGATCTCGTTGTATCGAGAACAATATTGCATGACAATTGTTTGTCTTCATAAGTCTTGTAAGATCGAATATATTCCTTATTTCCACAACAGCATATACAATAAAATCGAAACAATACATGGGCATTCACTCCAAAGAAGAGGATTATTTCTAAAATTGGAATTGCCAACACATTACTATATCGAATACCTAATGGAATGTCTTCAATAGAGACTTGATCAAAACCATATAAAAATGATACCACATTGAATTGTGTCACATCCAAAAAATAGAATAGAAAAGTGATGAGATAGATATAAAATTCTAATCTCTTAAAAAGAATATTAGGAAATTCATTCTTCCATGCACAACATAAACATTGTTTAAAATAAACACAACAGTTCAATATCCATAACAGTGCAATTCCACCTAATATTAAATATTGTAAAAACACTAATGCAATCGTATTTGGATCGTATTGTGAAATTGAGGAATCACTACTTGGAATGGAATTTAATCGATTGCACACGATAGGTGAATTCAATAAATCTTCATAACCAATACTACCACTATTAATATTATTATTACTACTATTATTAATAGTATCATTATTATTACGACTACTGCTATTATTACTAACACTACTACTAGTATTATAACTATAATTCGGTTGAGTATTAAATTTCATAAATATAGAATGTACCACTCCAATACACATTGTCACACTTCCAATCAATAGAATCATCACCAGTGAATAGTATTGTTTTTTAGCATTTGAATTTTTTCTTGATTTCAAATCAAATCTCACATTATACACAAAAAGAGAAAATAATCGAGCCAATAAGACAATTCCCCACAAATTTGATCCCCAAAGATAGTGAAACCAAATGTATGTGAAAATGCAATAAATTCTTCGAGTAGTAAATGATCCTACTTGATTCGTTGCATCTTCTGGTCCATACCAATGCATTCTTATTAAATTATAATACAATAAAGTACCAATGGTCCACACAAGTATTGAAAAAGAAGATACTATAAATAGAATGGGTTGTGAAGTTTCAAAGAATTTGACACTTCCATTGTAAGGTATTAAACTCTCATAATAGGATCGAGAAGCATTTCCTTGTTTCTTTAATTTTCTCATATTAGAATATTCTCGAAATGTATATACTGAACAGACACACAAATAATGAATCATGAAAATCATTGAAATACCAATCAAAAAGAGACATAAAAAGAGTGACACAAAGGAAATGGTTAAATCTTGAATGGAATTGGAAGAGAGTAGAAATTGAGTGGAATTGACAAGAAGAATCATGGAGGTGGTGGTTGTGGAGGTTGCACTGTTCATAGTTCCACCACCACTCCAAGAAGGATTGGAGAGGTTCATGATGATGGTGTCAGTGGTGGTGGTGTTGGTGGTGATTTACAAAGTGATGACAAAAATAGGGATCAATAATTGGCGGTGATGATGAAGGTGAATAGGGTGGGGTAATTGTTTCCTTTGAATATCAAAGGAGAGTGATGCAACGTGTTGATAAAGTGTTTTTTAAATGCGTTGAAAATGATCAAATGAAAGTTGACAGGATGCTTTTGGTATCGATATCATCACTGAAGGATGAACCTCTCAAATTTGCTGAAGTTCGACAGTTAAGAACAAAATTGATCGAGTTTTTTTTAGCTGGGGTGTTCGCTGGATCATCATGATGGAATTAGTCCATCGAAAGACCTTTTCTTTCTGAGCGTCTCCCAGAAATTCCACTGCGTGTTGCATGAGGAGCGTTGTTGAATGAGGAATGTGGTGTGAAAGACTTTGGAATTTGACTTTTAGAGTTCAACCACACTCGAGTACTCTTCAGAAAAAAATGTTTCCTTCCAAAAATTGTTCTCTTTCATCATCTTCGCCGTACGACATTCTTCAAGTTCCCTCTCATGCCTCTCTTCATGAAATTAAACAACAATATAAAATTCTTGCAAAATTATATCATCCCGATGCAGCTGTAAATTTCAATAATCATTCATCCTCTACAATTTCTACTGAAATGAATCATCATGAAAAATTCATTCAATTACAACAAGCCTATGAATTATTACGGGATGCTAAAAAAAGAAGAAATTATGATAAACAATATCATTTGAATAAGTATAGTTTAGAAAAACAATATATTGGTAATATTAGTGATTTTGTATTGTTATCGGAAATGAGATTTAATGAAGAGATGGATTGTTGTGAGATGGATTGTCGATGTGGAGGATTGTATATCATTTCTATGAATGAAATTTCAAGTAGTAATGAAACAACACTTGGTTATTTCAAGTCCTATAATATTAATTGTAATAATTGTTCATTGATTATTCAGGTTGAAAATGATATGAATGAAGAGAGTGATGATAGTGATACATTGGAAAATACTAATGATGATCATTAATAGCAATGGAAAGGTATACAAATGGAAAAGCATTAAGAATGGCAATATAGTTCACAAGCACTCTGTGGCAGAGGCCGAATACGAAGACATTCTTATTTTCACTGATCTTCAATTCTTTCCTGTCACAATTTTATCACCATGTAACTCATTAAGATTGGAACAATTTGACCAATGACAAGGAATCCTTGTAAACCATATGATTGAAGGCTATTAAAATAATAGTGAATAATTCAATAATTTAATATCTACATGTAATGAGGAAAAGCATTCTTTGAGGACATTTCAATCTCTTGTCGAAGCTCTTCGGGTAATAACGCAAGGTCTTTTTTCGATAAAACACCTTTTGGTAAATATTTAAGTATTTTCGCCGCATGCTCTTTGATAAGTCTTGCTTTTTCTTGTTCGATGATCTTTTGTTTCTCTGCAGCTCTTTGCATCTCCTTGTTTTGTTCCAAAATTATTTGTTGACGTTCCATTTCTTTCATTTCTCGTCTCTGAGATAAATAATCTTCGACATCTCTTCTGAATTCTGCCATCTTCAATCGCTTCTTTTGAGCACTTAATTGGGCAATTCTTTCGTCGTCTTCGAATTTTTGTATGAGCATTTGTCTAAATGCTTCTTCTTGCAATTTTTCTTCTTGTTGTCTGTTTTGTTTCATCATCAATTGTTCATGGTTAACTCGAAGCATTTCCATCTTTTGTTGTTGCTTTCGTTCTCTCTCTTCAATTTCCTTAAGTCTTTCTTTCTCTCTCTTCTCTTCTTCATATAATTCGTTGAGAAGTTCTTCTGTTTCTTCCATGAGTCTTCTTTGTTTTTCCAATTCTTTGGATTGCATTTCAAGAAGTTTGTCTCTTCTTTCTTGCACAGTGGCCTTCTTGAGTCTCTCTTCTTCTTCTCGCATTTGCAAATATTTTTGGTATTGAATAATGCTTTGTTCTTCCAATTCCTTTTGTCTTCTTTCTCTTTCTTTGGATGCTTCTCTTGCCTTCTTGAATTCTTCAATAAATGATTGAACTTGCTTTTTCTTTTCTTGTCGCTCTTGCATTTCACGCTCTTCCTCTTCCATCACTCGTCTTGTTATGGCATCCACCATTTCCTTGTCTCTGAGGTATTCTAGATAGGCCATTTCTTTTTCACGTTCCTTTTCTTCCATTTGTTGTTGAAGCTTTTGTTTTGCCAAAATGTTTTGTGCTCTCTTTTGCTCTTCAATCTCATTAATTTGTTGCACAATCTTTAATCTCTCCCTTTCCATTTCTTCCTCTAATTTTTTCTCATACTCCCTCTCTTGCTGTTGTACTTGTTCCTTTGCTTTGAGTTGACGATCTCTCTCGACATTCACGTAGGCAGTTCGTAACTTTAATTCCAATTCCCGAATCTCTTCGCTCTCTGCTCGGATTTGTTGTATGGTTTTTTCGGCCTTCATGGTTTCTCTCTTCCGCTTCTCAATGGCCTGGTTGATCATCTCATCTTGTCTTCTCAATTTCTCTCTCAGCATGCGCTCCTTCTCTTCCATCTCTTTCATTCTCTCTTCCTGCATTGCCTTTTGGTAGGCAGCCAATTTATTGCGTTGTCTGATTCGTTGGATTTGTTCATCGTTCATTTTTTTTGTTTTTTCTGAGGTGTGTTGGCGCCAACTCTTGTTGAGAGTGGTCGTACGTGTTGGCGCCAAAAAGAGGAGCAGCTGCTACTCCTCAAGTGTGAGTTGATGCGACACCACCATAACACATCACAGAGTCACCACCACCAGCACCAGCACCACCAGCACCATTACGAGATGAGATTCATCATTTTCAATCCATGTGAATCCTACTAATTCGACAGATCGAACAGCCAAGAACATGTTCCTCTCCATTCTCTGGATGATTACCACCAGAAGGACATTTTTGTGGACCTAAACATTTGGCAAGTTGACTCTTGGGTGTTTTGGTGAGTTGTTGGACTTCTACTTGTTTACGATGGCACTTGTCACAAAAGTGAGTGGTTCCCCAACAAAACCATGTGGCAATATTACTATTGGTGGTGTGTGTATATGTGTGTGTATATGTGTGTGTATATGTGTGTGTATATGTGTGTGTATATGTGTGTGTATATGTGTGTGTGAGTATATATAACAACAACAACACAACAACAACAACAAATACACATGAAGTAGTTATTAATTGAATAGAACGTCAACAGTAAATAATTGTTGTTGTTGTTGGTGAATCAATGTGAATGTGTGTGTATTCGTTCTTGACATCAGGAATCACTTACCAACAAAATTTACACTTGTACTCGATGAATTCAGTTCCATGTAAATCACACACCAAATTACTTCTCACGCTTTTCATACAACATGATCCACATTTTAAATCTTGTTCATTGAAATCTTCATTCTCATCATCATTTTCACCACCACATTGAATCTTTCCACCATAATATGGATTCTTACATTCATAACAAAGATAATAAGCAAAGGTATTCATGGCATATTCTAATGGTTTCTTATAATACTTGCCATGTTCATTGGTAACTTCTTCACATTTCAAAAGACCTTCATGATCCATTCGCATTAAGGCCTTTCTCTCAACCATGGATTTCAATGCTCGAATAGGAAGGATTAAATCTTTGAGAGAGTAGTGTTCCACCACTTGATTACATAATGGACATTTTTCAAAGTTGAATGTAATTCGAGCACCTGACCATTTCTTTTCAAGTCTCTTTCGAATACATTCATAGTGGAAGATATGTCCACATTTCAATTCAATACATGGTGCTTGTTTTAAAGAAGAGGTGTAACAAATGTTACAAAAATCATCACCTTCTTGAAGTTCAAGTTCATCACTGCATTGAAGACATCGCAAATGAAGAAATTCATCTTTGATACCACAACACAAGTGTCCACATTTGTGTACATGAGAACAAGCATACTTGAGTTTCTCTTGACATTCTTCACTCGTACATACATCCTTTGAGGACTTGTCAATCATTTTATCACAAAATCGACACTTTTTAGAATGAAGGAATGCATGATACGATGCACAGGTAAATTGTTCATGGTAAGGTATTGAATGACAATTGGAACAAAATTCAGTGGAACATATTCGACATCGGAATCTGTACTGTTCTTTGTGTACCTCAGTCTCACTTGGAGGTCTTTTTTGTCGAATAATTTCCTGAATGATTTCTTCTCGAGTTCGAAGCACTCTTTCAATCACAGTTCCACAGTTTGGGTTTGGACATTTGACAAAAGTATTACTATTGAATGCCTTCTTCAAACCCAAATCAGAGAGTCGTTCCTTTTCCTTTTCTGTCAATACTTGGGAAATGACAGTTTGAGGAATGAATTCAAAACAACATGCAGCTGGACAAGGAATACAAGACAAATCACAAGAGGTATTATCGGATTCTTCCTTTTCGTCCATAAATTGAGAAATGCAATTCCTCAAACATTCAGCACAAAACGAATGGACACAATGATCAAGAAAAATTGCCGAGTCAATTTGCAAACTTTTTTCACATCGATCACACTTGATACATTCTTCTTCTTGTTGTTGTTTCTTTAACTCTTTCAAATCAGTCAGATGAATTTGTCGTGCAATTTGTTCATCTTTCCTTTGTTGATCAGGAGAAGTTGAGCTTAGTAAGTACGCATCTCCATAATAGGAAGTGAAATCTTGTTGGTATGAATTGAAAGGTGAAAACCTTCCAATGGGTTTCGATTTTCTTTGAGGAGTCACACATGATACACCTGTCGTCTTTAACATATTTCTCAAATTAAGGCAATCTTCAATATGATCTTCAACATTTCCATATTCGATGCTTTGACAGCACACTGGACAAATGACTTTACCATTACAATCCTTTTCAATTCCATGATCTTGAAGATAGACTCGACTTTGCTTTTTACAGTCTTCATAACCAGGTGTTCTGGGAGGAGAAGATGAAGGTGAAGTAAGCATTCTACTATTTCCACCACACGTTGGGTCATATTGGGAGGAGGTTGAGTGGTTGGTCAATGTTGTTGCTGGATGATGATGTGTTCGATGATGATGATGAGGTTCCAATAATAATGAATTTGCTGAATGTTGATGATGGGACGACTCGACCCAAGTCGGACATGTTCTTTCCTTCATTTCTGATAGGATATTATTAAGAAAGTCAATGCCTCAATTCCGCAGCAGCAGCAGCAGCAGTAGTAGTAGTAGTGGTACGATCGTTTGTGTGTGTGAGTAATAAAAAAGCAAAAGTGATGGTTATTTCTTTTGAGGCAAATTTTTCAAAAATGTTTTGGCGCCACAACATTTTTGAAAAATTTGTAACTGTACAGTGTATACTGTCCTAATGTCCAAACTACTACTCGATTCATCGAAACTATACTCGAAGAAGGAATGAATGGAGTGGATTGAATGGATTGTTCCAACCTATGATTCACACATTTTACTAGTGCTGAGAGTGTTGTCGACTCTTTTTTTCAAATTCATGCAATTTTGCAAGCAATACAGCATCCACCTTCTGTTGTAAGAATGCATTGAATTCTGTCACTCCCAATGTTTGAGCCATTTCTGATAATTTAGATCCAAGATAGGAATAGAAATCCATATGTAGGAGAGAATCGTTTCGTGCAGATTGTCGTTTTCGATCATATTCATTCTTCGTCACGATGGTACCAGGTGGTGATTGAGGTGAGAGAGTGGAGGAAGAGAGTTGTTCATCTTCTCCAGTCAATCTCTTGGCCAATTCATTTTGCTCATCAATGTCATACAATACTTGAATACTAATTGCCAATATGGTTGAAAATCTTTGCAAAATCTCTGAATCTGTACTAGGGTAGAAGGATAATAATGCTAACGTACTGTATTTTCTATGGAAGGGAGAAACAATAGAATCGGACAGATCAGTCCATGCATCAATGAATCGAAGTAAAAGTTCATGTTGAGTTTGAGGAGGTGGTTTTGTTGTTGCGAGTAGCATGTGACCACCACCAATACCAGCACTAATACCAGCACCACTCTGACCAGAACTCGAACCAACACCACCAACACTCATAGCATTTGGAGTCGTTGTAGTAGTAGTAGTGGTGGTGGAGGTGTTGTTATTGTTGTTGTTGTTACCATTATGATGATCATTCATGTAAATCTCTCTCAATGTTCCCTCCTTGAGAATGGCATCAAAAATTTCATACAAGACATTCTTGCTGAAAAATACCAATCGAGAAAATACACACAAAAATCCAGTCAATACATCACTCTTCTCTTCATTGTTGAGGAATATTTCTATCATTTTCTTTACAGGTCTTGCAAAATTGATGGAAGCCTCCACTGGAAATTCAGTAAATATCGTCTCAATCACTGTACTGCATAAATACATGGCTTTTGGTTTTGTGTTGCAAAGAACGTTCAAAAATATGGAACCGAGTTGAGGACCATAGGCACTCAAAAATTGTGATTTTCCAAGAAGCACATAACTTTCAATCAATCTCAGATTAGGCATTACATATTCCAAAGTATGGTCAAAAATTTTCACAATATTTGGAAATAGAGAAAGTAATCCCTGTGTTGGCTCTGGAGCATATTGCATGGTGATGTGCCATAAATCAAGACCCTCCTCAATGAAGTACAAGTGTTCATCTTGATCTATATCTGTACTGTATTGAATGAGTGGTAAAAGGAAATCATACAAGATTACTGAATTATGTTCAAGTAATTTCACAATTTTAGAGAGAGCAGCAATCACTTGAGTTTTCACGAGTGTAGAGTCTCCAACAGAGTTCCAGAAAACTGGTAAAATTTTCACCAAAGTTTCACAATATGGTAAAATATTATTCTCCATCTTTTCAACCACTGTACATATTAATGACAAAAGAGAAAGTTTAGTGTCTTCCTGTTCCACCTTATCCAATAGCTGAACAAGAGCGCTCATAAATGGTTGTAAAAATTCAGCAAAATCTTCAGCTCTCAATTCAGTGTCTTCACTTAGAACGATCTTTAACGTGATCAGAGATGTCAATTTCATGACAAGATCTTCACTGTTGATAAGTATGGTTACCAGTGTACTGAGAATATCCTTTCTAACAAGATTGTCAAACTTCTCTACCCATCGTCCAAGTAGCCACATGCATTTCCTTCTAATAATGTTGTACCTTTTGTCCATTGCGAACGATTCAGTTGGTAACAACTCTTTTCGTAGCATGTGAATGTACCATTGAGAGAATTGAATGTCATTGTAGAGATTATATGAAGCCCAACCAATAGCACTGTAACATGAATCTCGTAGTAAAAGTTTATCCTGTTCCAATGAGCCATACGTTTCTATAGTTGTGTGAAATATTCGAGAAGATGAGTATTTCCTTATTGATACACATACAGAAAAAAAAAATTGAATAAATACATACCGTTTAGTACCTTCTCAGTGAATTGAATGACAAACTTTGCAATTCTATTTTCAAACGTTCCCATGATGGCTAAATAGAAATATTCACTTGCTGCCTTCGTAGTGTCTGACCAATCTAATTCTTGTTCTTTAACAAATTCTTCTGGATCTTCATCCCATTTCTCTAAATCAGTTGGAGAATTTGTTAAATATTTTGTAATCAAACATGAAATAAAGTTTTGTAGTACTTGATCTGTATAAAATTGATGGTGAATAATATCAAATGCCTCTTTAGCCTCTGGAGAGCCAGATTCATCATAATGTTGACAGTCCGTAATCTGTTTCAAAAATGTTAAAACTCTAAACAAAATTTTATAATCTGTCGTAGGCGCCTTTGGATCACATTCAAACATGATTTGAGAAAATAGCATTGAATATGAGAGTAAATGTTTCCTAAATCCAATGCTATGTTTTGCTTGAATTCTCAATGGTACCTTAATGAATGAAGAAATTAAAGTTGTAATCTTGTGAAACAGTTCTAAATTTGTGTTTTGAGATAAAAGCATGTTTTGTCGTACAGAGTAAAATTTTGAAATAAAATCCAAAAGTGATGTTAAAAATTCCATGAGGGTTGTGTTCTTGTCAATGGCCGACAAACCCATTACTGCAACTCTCCATATTATCCGAGTGCAAATCAAACAGTTCTTGTATTCCAAATCATCAATATTTGAACCAGATTGGTAAATCTTGTTTGCGTAATAGAACCATAACTGACATATAAATGGAGTAATGTCACTCGAGAACTGAACATTGAGTCACCACATTTGTCAATGAATCATTTCTCTTATTCAAACTTACCTGTTTAAATGCTTTTTTCCCCTCATCCAAATTTGTTCTTACTGCTTGCTCTTTTACAAAATGTTTTAATACTACTAAACATCTATTCCGAATATTTTCATTGGTTGATGCAACAATACAATTTCCGATTGATGAGATTAAATTTGTCCATCGAGATGGATAGTCAATTCTGGAAATCTTAGAAGTAGCCAACGCCAATTGAGTAACAAATTGAGAATTAAATAGTACCACATCCGTATTGGTGAGCAGAATATTCAACAAGCCTTGTTTGAGATATTCTTTTTCTTCTTGGGATATGGAACTGCAGCAACCGATGAGGAATAGAAGGCTTCTTCAGTCTGAACCTTGATGATGATGTTATACTTACAAATCCATGTTTGGTCTCCAATATTTATCCACAGTGTTTTTGAAACAAATACTTGATAAATATCTGACATCCATATCAACATTGGTATTAACAATGATTTGCTAAATATCAAAAAAGTTTTGCATCCATCCGATTCGGATTGAATGAAACACACCAAGGTAGATACGGAAGAATTGAATCATGATGAATGGAATTATCATTTTCAATGGAATCAACCATGAAGAAGAGGAGGTGTGTTGATTCAAATGATTGGCATATAAAAACATTAAAAACGTACCATGAGCAGGGACAAGTATCCATTCCGCTTCTCAATTTCCAACAATGTCTTTTCTGCTGATTTTTGTTCTCCTGTTACTGAAGAGAGTGATCTTCTCAACACTTCGCACAATTCGTGTTCATCATTGGGAGAGAGAGAAGGCAAATCATTCCGAGAAAGCCTTTGAGTCATTTTTAAAGAAACCGAACAGCAAAATTTTGAAAGAGAGATTCTTTTTTTGAGGAAGTGTTCTTTGTGAACAAAGCGTCATCAATTATTGTTAGTACCTTATTGAGAAAGTTATTGTTTCACCCCTTTGAAGAAGACTTAGCTGGAATTGAGATTTGACAATTGAATGCAAAATTTTTTATTATTAGGATAAAATCAGTACAGACATCTCATTCTTCTGCAAAGAGTGTGGAAAGGGAAGGAAATGGATTTTGTTTAGCGACGACCAGTATTTGCTTGTCATGAGAAATATATCCTCTTACGAAACCAGAAAAAATCAAATTAGAGAGAATGCACTCTGCTTCATCTAAATCGATAGGATCATCTTCAACAAATTTCAAGGCTGCTAAAAATGTGGGAATTGGTATTCTAGCGCTTTTCTCTTTGTAACAATACACTCTCCTCAATAAATTTCGATATACGACCACCTTAATTTTCTCTAGAATTAAATAGGTACCATCTTTGATAAAGAAATTCATATTTTCTGCAAGACATTTCTTATAGGTTCGTAAATCTCCAGTTCTACAAGCTTTTGAAAGCTCCATAAACTCCATTAAATCATACTTTTCACATAACGCCTGTGTTGGATATTTTCCTAGCATTAAATTTACACATGCCAAATATCGAATAATCATCTTCTTATTTTTCGTATAATCTTCGTGGCAGTACGTCAAAGCATATTCTAAATCTTCTTTAGCTTTAACAAATTTGGATTGTAGTATAGCAACTCGTGCAGCAAAGAATCTAAAAGTCACCAATTCTGAGAGAGGATAATTCAAATCGTTTAACACTGCTTTGCTGATGTATTTCGAGCACCAATCCAAATTGTTTAACTTGAAATAAAATCTAATGAGCGTATTTGTAATGTGCAAAGATGCCCATTTCTTTGACTCTTCAATGTTATTGGTTCTATCTCGATTGGAAGCGGCCAATGCTGTTTGCAGAGTCATTGCTGCTGCAGCGAGTGGGCTTAATTTATGAGAATCTTCCGAGTCTCCTGTTTCTCCTTCTTGCTCTTGAGCATCTGCTGCTTTTACAGCCGCCCGATATAGCGCACTACTTAGGAATTTCATGAGTTTAACACTCCAATAATTTTCCTTATCGAATACTTGATTAATAAATTTTTCTACACTCTTTTTCATGAATTCAAAGGCATTCTTGTAGTCCTCCATTTCAAATAAATAAATCATGGATTTGAAATAATCATAGAGAAATGGTCGATATGAAACTTTGGAAATGGCAGAATCCACAAGTTTTTCAATTGAATTGATGTTCGGAATTTTGCCAGTGGCTTGATCACCATAGAATGTTTCGTAAAAGTAGTTTTCGTTCAGAAAATCTGCTGCTGTGTAGGCATCTTGCTCCGTCAAAGCCTGTTCGATCCCTTCAAGAAGCGATTGCATTTTTTTTAGGTCATGATGATGAGCCTCACTCACTCGGGTCAATCAAAAATATATTCATCACCAGAGAATATTGTAAATATTTATTATTGCCATTGAGGATGATCATCCAAATCATCTTCTCCAAATCATTACAATCATCAATATATTACAACCAACATTATGAATTGTAAAATTGACCACAAAAATTATAGTTGAATTTCTTCATATTCCGAAACTCAAAACACTGCTTCACACAATCAACTACCACATACGATGATGATTTCTAATCTAATAAAAGAAGGTAATATTTATACAATGTTCGCTTTGCAATACCTCCAGCTTGTTGTGTCCATTTCTCAAAAACCATTCAATTCTCATCGTTTCATGTTTTGGAATCACTCGATACGTGTCAAATTCTTTCCGAATATATTTCCGAAGAAGAGTTGGATTTTCCTTCTTGCTTGCTGCTCTCCAAAATTGTCTGTACAAGGAGAGTACTTGTTTCTGAAGTCCGCTGTACTTGGGAATTTTTGATTTTAAAAGACTCATGACGATTTGTTTTTAATATTTTTATTAATTTATAAATTTGCTTTTCCAAACTTGTCAAATGAGGCATAATTTAAATTGGTCAAAAAGGTGTGCGAATTGTCGACAGCACTAGTGGAATGCATTCACAATACAGGTGCTGTCCACTAGTGATGAATGCATTCATGTCGTGATCTTCACGGATCTCACATTCAGTGCTCAAGTTCAAATTAAATGTGGAGACAACACGGACTCCTGTGATCCAACTCCCAAGTCAAAATAAATTTAACCAAATTTAAAATTTGGAGGTTTAGCCTCAACGATAGTAAATAAAAATGTCTCAACTGATTAATCCAAATCCCGAGGTTTATGCTCCTTCATCGATTACACGTGATGCAAGTTTGGAGAATGAAAAAGATGAGGATTTTACTGATGAATTTGATGCTCTTGAAGTCTATGATTTGATCCGAAATATTAATGATCCAGAGCATCCACTCTCTTTGGAACAATTAAAAGTCACCCAACACGATCTTATTCATGTTGATAACAAGAATTCAACCATTTTAATCTATTTTACACCAACAATCACACATTGTTCGATGGCCACACTTATCGGACTGAGTATACGAGTAAAATTATTAAGAAGTTTACCAAAAAGATTCAAAGTCGATATCAAAATCACTCCCGGAACACACCAATCGGAAGATCAGGTGAACAAACAATTGAATGATAAGGAGAGAGTTGCAGCTGCTCTGGAAAATGAGCGATTGTTGTCCGTTGTCAATAGATGCATTGCCAACTCGTAACATGATCATCATCAATAAACAATTTCACATCACAATTAACACTCAATTTTAGGTACAAATATAAACGCCTGTTCGGCTTCTATCGTACGACCGTTTCGAAAATATTAAAATTTTTGCCGACACCAGGGATCGAACCAGGGACCTTAAGATCTTCAGTCTTACGCTCTCCCAACTGAGCTATGTCGGCTTCTTGACAGCAATTAACCTGTAAACAAAAGTGCAAATAAGAATTAAAACTGTTGACATCGTGACAAAGCAAGTTCAAAACCAACCAAAAAAATGTGTCATGGACCGTAAGTTATTAGATCTGTGAACTTGCTTTTGATCGAATGAACATCATCATTTCAGTTATGTTCCTCCTCTTCTTGCAATTCCGCTTTTTTTAGTGGGAGGAGCTTTTAATGCTGTTTCATCAGGAGTGTCCTCCATTGATGGTTTCATCCGAGCAAACAACCAAAAACTTGTTGAATTCTTCAAAGCTCAATCTAAAAAGTACAAATATCAAGTTCCGATGGCTCTTGATGAGAAAGCCTCTCTCTCCATTGAGGAAATCAGATATAATAGTTCTCAAATGGAGGAGAAAGAGCGAGAGGAATTAGCCAAATTACTCATTCAGAGAACGATCGCCAGGTTAGAGCTCTCTAAATTTGAAGAGGCTAAACAAGATGTTTTGCAATGCCTCACTTTGCTGAATCCTACTAATCCTTCAGCAGCAGCATCATCAAAAAGCACCGAACATCCAACCACCATCAATTTCACCCACCATTCATATCTATATGAATACTTGCTAGGAATGTGCGAAGATGGTTTGGGAAATTTCCAACGTGCTGCTGGGATATTTGTCAATGCTATCCAACTCCGAGAAGAATTGGAGGTGGTCAATCATGACGACTCTCAATCATCATCATCAACGAATGAAGAGGCTCTCCTTCAACTCGAAAAGGAATTTTTTCAAATGCAACTGGGAGCAAAAAAACCCACTGAGAGAGCTGTGTTGTCTCTCTCGAAAGGTCTCAACGATTGGAATGATGCCGTTTCGAATCTATCTGGATCGGTCAAGAACTTTTTCAATCATGATATGGGTCTGAATGTTTCAAAGCCAATTTTGAAACCAAAACCTCGTACCATTATTACATTGGAATCACTTTACATTAGAGCTGGAGTTTCCTTTTATCGAGGTGCCTACTATGCAGATGCCATGAAATATTTCACAAGAGCAATTGAAATTGGTGAAGAATATGAGTCCTCTTTGGTAGAATCGAGCTATTTCAATAGAGGACTTTGTCATTACTATTTACATGAATTGGATCAAGCTCTGGATGATTTCACTAAATGCATTTCTCTCATGCCACTTACTCAACAACGAGATCAAGTTTATATCACTCGAGCAGCCACCTATGCAAGAAAGGGAATGACTAAGGAAAGAGATGCAGACATATTTAAGGCTAAATTAATCAATCCTTTTGCAAAACCTGTCACACTCTTTCATTATAGATTGTTGAGTGATGATACTCTATTGCATATTTTTTCATATTTAGAAACGAGAGAATTAATTGTCTCATCGTCCACTGAAAAGTATTGGCGAGGATTGGTTCAAAAATTCATTTCAGAAAATGATATTGAAATTAGTGTAAATTCACTGACATTTAATGCTTATCAAAAAGCAATAGATTCCAGAAATACCATCTCCAAACTCTTTCTTCCTCGCCAAAGAATGGAAATGCATGAATTTGTGAATAAGGCTTTGAGTAATTCCTTGCTTGTCCAGTATGCCAAACGTTTAATTGTGTACGATTCAAAATACTATGAACAGAATTACTCCTATGGGGTTTCCTTAATAGAAGCCACTTTAGAACGTCTTGAAAATTTAGAGAGACTGACTTTTTGCATGCCATCCACGAATCGTGACAAGATACCTCAGCTTCTATCCTCAAAAAGTCCAAATTTGAAATTTTTACATATCATTAGTGATGGTGATGATGAAGGACACATTGCTAAATGCATTTCAAAATTGTGCAATTTGGAGCATGTTATCATTGAAGGGCCTGTGACGATTTACAATTTCCGTAATCCTTTCAGCAACAACGATCATCTTCAAAAGGTCGAATATGATTATTGTGGAGTGGAATGGAGCAAGTTGGCCGAAATGAATCCAAAAGTTCAATTTGTTTTCATAACAAAGAAAGACAGCAAGAAATCTCTCACTGAATCCTATTTTTATTGAAAATAAAAGTGCTTCTGTATTTTAACACAAAAAAATTACAAAATGCCAACAAGACAACTCAAATCACAAGCCGATCTTGATTTTTCTCTGAGTGGTTCGTATTTTCGGATGTTGGTTCCGAACAATATAAATTCGGAATTGAAATTAAATGTGATCATATATTGCAAATTTAATTGACTCAAAGGACACACCAGAGAGTGGAGTAATGGGATATACAGTGGTATATATTTATGACGACAGTTCACCGACTCATTCACAATTAAAACCTGCATTCGAACTGATCAGTAGGGAATGTCCTTTCTCTCACTTTTTTACGATTTCATACGAGGATTGTGAAGGAGAGGGAATACTCGAAAAGTATAATATAAATACATTTCCATATTTTCTAGTATTTAAAGGCCAGAATTTAATTGCACAATTTGAATCCGAAACAGGTATGTCAATATTGAATGAGATTGCAGTACACTAACCTGCGAAAGCAAATAATCTTTCGAAACAATTGAGAAAGTTAAATGTTGCCCCTCCCTTACAAACAGAATAATGAGATTGCAAACACTGTTTAACAAGAAATATGTCACGTTTTAATAAAGTGCCAATATTCATGTCTTTAAACAATTGCCATGTGTGATCGATTAGATTCCATTCTATCAAGTAGTGATTCATCGATTTCACAATACGATCCGAATACAATCGACTGGTGTTTTTACAATATTTAATATGCGGTGGAATCGTACTATTATGGATATTGAACTGTTGTCTGTTTTTGTTTCACCGATTATACTCCCAATCAGCTCGTGATTTCAAGTGGCATTAGAGATGTTCAATCAAACAATCGCCCTGTTCCATGAGTATTTCTTGATGGTCAGGAGCCAATGTAGAAAGAGGCGATGTTGGTGTGTACTCCAAAGCAGATGGTGTGGAAGTCATTGTACAGTTGGTGGAAGGCTCTTCGTCCAATAATCGAAGCAGGTCGTCAGCAAAGATATCATTGTCGATTGTATTGTCAGTCATGGATGTGTTGGCAAGGTTAGTAGTAGCAGCAGGGGTGATATCTACAGAGCTTGGTATCAATGTTGCATATTGTTGTTCTAAGGCTTGTCTCATTAAATTTTGAACTTCAAGTTGGAATTGAGAAAGTAACATGTTTTGCATTTGCTTGAACACTTCGCTTCCATTTTGTTGAAGCAAGTCTTGTAAGAGTTGTGCAAGCAGCATTGGATCTTGTTTCTTCAGTTCCTCAAGAAGAGGATTTGAGCCGCCGGAATTCATGAGTTCCGAGGAGGGTTGAGCTGTTGTTCCTTCTTGAATGACATTGGTGGTGGTCGTAGTGGTCACTTGTTTCTTGTTGGAAACTTTACACTTTTTAGTGTCACCATTCTGAGGTTCTTGAGATTTCTTTCTCTTTCTCTTGTGAGTTTGTTGCTTGGCATCGTGGTCTTCAGAAGATGGGTCTTCTTCATCACAATTGTTCAACACTCCATTGTCATACTCGCTCGAGGGAGTCGAATGTTTTGGACTTGTTTCCGAGGAGTCGGAAGTTGTATGGTCATCATGAAGAATAAAGTGTTCCGTAGGGCTCTTGAAGGAAACCACTTGAGGTTTGCTTTGTCCACCCTTTGAGGTTAAGTCAATCACAAAGTAATTATCCGTGAAATGATCACAACTCTTGAGCTGCTTTCTAAGTTTACATAATCGCTTATTCACATTATGATGTCCAAAGGTTACAGCAGTGTTGGAACTGTTGTTGCCCGATGATGATTTTCCAGTAGTGGCTGAGTAGGAAGAGGAGTCTTGAGAGGTAGCATCTGAGCTGCTGCTGCTGTTGGGTGCTGCATCACTTTCATCAACAAACATGAGTTTTGAGGAATTTCTCTTCTTGGTTGGGGCTGAAGAGGCCGAATGGTATTGTTGCTTAACACAGTCTTTATCCAATTTGAATGAAACTGTGGAAGATCCATTCGCATTGTATTTAATCTTGGTCTTTCCTGATTTAGAAGACTTCTTTCTTGATGCTGTCTTGGTGGTTGGTGATGATGTTGTATGGATTTTGCTTGAACCATCATCAAGAATGGTTGTGGACTGTGTGTTGCTGGGTGTCATGGTTGAGTTGTTGTTGTTGTTGTTATATATAACGTTTGCACAATTAAGAATTATATGAATAGTAATCACACAATATCAGGCCAAAGATGATCACAAGAATGTTGAGCCTCAACAAGAATTGCAAGTGATGGTGATGGTGGTGGTGATTGTGTCTTCTGAAGAGTTTTTTTTCAAATTCCGATTTTTCCAAGTCTTGGATCGATGTGATTGTTGGGTCTCGCCGAGTACCAGTTCTGTTCTTCGCACCAATGTTTTTTAGGCTTCAACAGTATATATTCCGGTCTTCAAATAAGGAGGTTCTCTCGACCGAACGCAGTGTTGTAAGCTGTGCTGCTGAGACTCTCAAAGAAATGATGGAGAAAGTGTAGAGAGAAAAGCCTTTGATGTAATGTTGATGATGATGAAGATCAGCTAGAGAGTACTCTCGACTTTCGGGTTGAACTCGACACTCTCTTTGAGAATCAGGATGCTTTTTTTTGATGGCTGTTTGTTGTCGACGGTATGGTGTATGATGTGGTCGTGACTAGTTTCTTTAACCGCTTGTTTTCTCCAAATAGGAGAGTGAATAAACCTCCAGAGATCGACTCGCATAAATTTGGGATATTCTGTGGAATTGCAGTGATTTTCTTGCAAGACGAACTTGGAGAAAAATCTGAATCTCAAACGAGGAGACAAATTGAATTTGGAATTTTTTAGCTCGGTTGACTGAGCAAATAAATATAAATATAAAAAAGGAATTTTGTATGAGCAAGAAGGACAGGTAGTGACAGGTTCATGCCCAGAAATATTACGATTACACTGTAGTGTTGTATGTAAAGCCTTATGTTGAAACAAAAGGATAATTCATCCTTAGTCTTGTGAATGACAAAACGAAAATGTGTATTCCAAATAAGTCGAATAGCCAAAAGTATTGTGAAATACTGTGATGCATTGTGGTTAATATTTACATCTGGAGATGACAACCTGTCATTGCGTTTGATGGTTGTTACAAGTTACTGATTGAATTCACCAGGATGAGGACGAAGTTGGCTGAGTTTTGGATTCATCAATGCACTCACTTCCTTGAACTTTTCATAATCAGCTCCTTCCATCATTTGAAATAAAGCACTTTCACATGAAGTGATGAAAGCACCTGATTGTCTCATTCTTTCAAAGGCTACACTTCGATCAAAAGATCTCTGTGAGGATGTACCATCTGCAAGTACATGCACTTCCTTGTTAGCCTCTAACAAATCCAAAGCAGTTTGCAAAACACAAACATGAGCTTCAATACCAAACAACACAATTTGATCTCGTTGTGGATACTTTTCTAATACTTTTTTAACATCCTCTGTAAGCATTGAAAACTTCTTCTTTTCAAATAGATAATAGTCTTCTTTTGGAGGATTTGGTAAATTTACTTCGGGACAAGTCTTTCCGAAGGCTTTTACATATTGCTCGGTAGCAATGAAAGGAATATTCATGAGAGATGAGGCTTGATTCATCATAGAAGCAACATAGAGCACAGAGGGAAAATTATGAATTAAATTTCTAAATCGATCTTGAATATCACAACAAAAGAAAAGAGCTCTGTTTCTGTGCAGTTTTCCGATGGCTTTGTTCATCATGATGATGATTGATTTGAAATTTTTTGTGGGTTTATTTTTCATTCCATTTGAAATTTGTTGGACAAAAAACCAAACAAGGACAATGGAATAATTATCCCTGTTTGGTACTAATCATGAGTAGTAGTAGTACCATGTCTTTGTTCTCGGTAGGATTGAGCAACGAGTTTCATAATTTCACCTTGTTTGAGATGAGGATGGTGTTCCTTAAATCTTTTATAATGTTCTTTCACATACGAATTGTATGCATTGTTTTTTGTGTTGGACGACTTTCCAATTTCTTGAAGTCTTCCTTTACATACTCCACAACATTGTTTAGTGACATCTATAGACTTTGAATGTCTATTTATAATGGAACCACAATCTACACATTGCCATTGATACTTGTAATCAATCGCATAGGAATGACATGTCGTAATGGGAATATCAGGATAATATTTCTTAATTAAATCTCCATACGAATAAAATGTTTTTCCATGTCCTGTGACTCCATCAAATAAAAAACTTGCAGCATGACACATTTCATGAGCTATTCGAGTAGTGTTTGAGAAGTGTAGTATTCGAATAATATTCGAGTAGTATTCGAGTAGTAATAAAACAAGACATCAATTATTTTGTCGTGGTTCATCAAAATCAAACATACCTAACGTGTGAACCAATCTCTCTTCACAATTACAAACTTTGGTCGATATTTCAATCGCAACTACCTTTTCTAATTGTGTGGATTTACCATTCCTTGATTTTTTCAATGTAAATAATTTACAGTAACCAGCGGTTTTCCTTAAATGGTGATTCCACAATAAATAAGGCTTTCCTTTGAGATCTTTTGCTTTTCCTTCTGATAATTTAAGAGCAGGAAGTTTGTTTTTGAAACAAACCGAATTAATTTCATCATAATATTTTTGAAGAAGTTCTCCTCGAACCTTTTTAAATTGTTTAGGATCAGCAATGTATTTGGATTGGTTTAGAGTTTTTTGAGATTTGGATCTTTTAGTAGTGCTGTCAAAGTCAAGAGCAGCATGAAGTTTTGGAGTCTCACGAGAGGTTGTTTTCTTTCCAGCAGTAGAGAATATATTGTCATCATCGTCATCATCATCATCATCACTTAATAAGAAATCATTAGCTTTGTCTTCTTCATCACTTTCTTCGTCATCATCACCATCACTTTCTTCGTCATCATATTCAATACTATTATCGCTGTCAACATCATCACACAAGTCAATGGGTTGTTGTTTTGTATGATGAGATTGGCTTTCAAATGATTTTTCAAACTCCTTAATACACTCCTCATCGAAAATATCACACTTTTTGACCCAACTATTTTCAGAACTTGGATATCCAACCCATTTCACATAATATTCAGGTTTTGAATTTCGAATTCTTTTTTTTAAAATCTTTTCAATTTCATAAATATTGTCACTGAGATCCTCTTCAATCTCTGATTCTTCTTCTTTAAATTCATACTCTGCCTCACCATCGTCATCACAATAAGATTTTTGACTATTTTGTGATGGACATACAGGGTTCGAAATGTACACTTTGTTTGTGATATTTGTTGAGTTTGTTGAGTTTGTAAATGCACTATCCTTGGTTATTTCTTCAACATCATCATCATCCGAAATGCAAATAACTTGTGTTGGATTGCAAGAAGGTCTTCGTTTGATGCCAAGAGATTTTCTTCTTGAAGAAGAATGTGATGAGGTGTGATTGTAGGAAGCAGCAGCAGAAGTTGTTCCGTTGTTGTTGCAACAAGAATGGTGATCATCATCATGATCCATATGAACAGACCATGTTTGTGCTTCTTGAGTGATAGGCAGAGCCTCCGAGCAAGAGAGTAAGCCTTTGGGTAATACATGCTCTGGATGGCTGAAGAAATCAGTCCAATTTACACTGGCCCAACCAAACTCGTTGGACATGGCGAGGAATCGTTGGTGAGTGGCTTCATATTGTTGTGGAGAATGATGATGGATATCCAACATTGGTTATTATTGGATTTTAAATTTTTTTTTTAATTTTTGAGGCGCCAACTTTGTGTAACGGTCAAATGACTCAAAATAACGGCAACGATCATTCCGCACATCACGATAAGCGTGTGTTAGAACTCTAATTGTTGCTCTTCACCTTCAACCATCAACCCTCACAAACCAGGAAGTCTAATTTGATGAATATAAATAAAACAAATATAAGATGACTATAAAAAATGTATTCATCTTCTGAATCCCGTTCTTCATCATCAAGAGGAAACAGTCGGGGCAGAGGATCGTACCGAGGAAGAGGAGCCTCATCATCATCATCACGAGGAAAAACTCATTCAACCACAACACACACCCAAAGAGAATCATCAACAACGCCGTCTTCTCGTTTTCCTCGTGGAAAACCATCACGGACCACCACTTCAACAACCTCCACAGCAGCATCATCATCATCAGCCTATACAGCTTCTACCTCTCAAAGACCACAACGATCGCGAGGAAGAGGTGTCTATCGGCCGGGGTTTAGAGGAAAATCTTATCAAGACAACATTAGTACCACCGAACAGACGTATGAGACATCAGCACCATCAACCCGAGGAGGTAGAGGTAGCACAACACGAGGAGGAAAAAGAGGAGACTATCAAGAGTCAAGGCAAACACAAGAGGTTCGTTCATCAACTCCGAGGACATCATCTTCTAGAGGCGCTGCTACTCGAGGAAAAAGAGTTGCTTTTCAAGACTCTCATGTTGGTAGAAAATGGGCTGGTCAAACAGAAGAGACCATCACTACTACGGAAAGAAATACACCTCAAAAAACAAGAGCCACAAAACCTTACAGAGGCAAACCAACCAGTAAGCCTGCAGGTAGCTCCTCTTATTCACACTTTGAACAGCAACAATACTCACAACCTGTGAAACCTCAAAGTACTAGGAAGTTTACAAGCAATATTCCACCTCAACAAGATGAATATTCTGAATTGACATCTTTCGCTCAAACAAGACCTTATGAGATCAATGAAGAAAACTTATTTAATTTACCTGTTGGATTTTCTGGATTCGGCTCATACTTTAACGAAGCACCCCCGAAAATTGCTGAACCTCCAAAAGAGAAATCAAAAAAAGATATTATTCCTTACGAAGAGGTGGGAAATGTAGGCATGGAAGGATATGAGGAAGAGCAAGAAGAAGAGCAAGAGGAGGAGCAATATGAAGAAGAAGACGAATATGAAGAGCAGTATGAAGAAGAAGAAGGTGAATATGAAGAAAACGATCAAGAAGAAGAGGTCTATGATGAAAATGAAGAAGAAGAGGAAGAAGAAAGTGACAAATTCGAAAATTTCCAGATCGTTGTGGATCAGAAAGGAGATAAGTCCATTGTCACTTCTCCAGTCTCCATTAACAAGCAAATAGTCGAACATATTCACAAAAAATCTCCAGAAAAACAAGTTGAAAAAAAACAGGAACAACCCATTCAAAGATCCAAAGAGGCAGATATAGCATACAAAAAGCTAAAAGCAAGCATATTACAACGCCCTCCTAACATGGAGCAGGAAAGTCTCAATCAATTAGAACATTCTGATAAGATACGAGAAAAGATATGGTCAAAAAAGTATCCTGTTGATACCAAACATTTGATAGGAACATGTTACAAAATGTGTTCAGATGAAGAGGTCAGAAACAGAGAAAAAGAAAGACGATTAAGTGTATTTGAAACTGCTTCAAGAAAGTTAATCGACGAGCGAGGTCATGAATATGCAAAAGCTGAACCAAGTCTTTGCGTAAAAGCTTATCAACGAGCTGCTGCAGGTACCGTACCTGTTGCTTCTCAAGTTAGACCTCCCTCTATTTTACGTCAATCATTAGATTATCTCATTAATGAAATTTTGGACAGAGATGATGCTGATTATCACGAAGTTTTTCTGTTCCTAAGAGACCGAGCAAGAGCTATTGCACAAGATTTGACCGTTCAGCATATTAGAGATGAAAGAAGTGTAGATTTGCATGAAGTGATTGCTAGATTTCATATTATGAGTCATCATTTATTGGCAGAAGAGGTAGATTTCGATGCTCATCAAAACTTGAAGCTCTTGAACAATTATTTAAAGAGTTTACAAGAATTTTACTCGGAACTCAGAATGAGTGGGATTTCATGTCCTAATGAGAGTGAATTTACATGCTATTTTATATTGAATCGACTTGCTTCTGATCAGGAAGTTATGAGATGTCTAAAAAGTCTTCCTAATGATGTTTTAAAGTCACCTGAGGTTACTTTTGCAATCAAAGTATTTGACGCCTTCTCTACCAATAATTATAGCAGGTTTTTTAAACTTGTAGATGAAGCTACATACTTGAATGCATGTATCATGCATATATATTTTCCAATCGCGAGAAAGAATGCATTACAGATCATGAATAGAACATTTAACCTAAAAACAAAGGACGGTTTCGATGGAACGATTGATGAATTTCCAAAATATCCAATTTCAAAACTGGAGCAACTGTTGCTCTTTGATAGTTTTGATGAGTGTGTTCACTATTGCGACCACTTTGGAATTACAACCCTAGATGATGCTGTCTTATTCAAATATACTACATTCACCGAACCATCCAAACCAATTGAAAAGACGAAATCTTTATTTATTGAAAAGAAAGTTTTTGGAATCAAACGATCGACATTGGCTCTGATAAATTTTCGCAAGCCTCCCAAACCCCATGAGACACCTCCAGTACAACAACCCATTCCATCACTCCCATCACTCCCATTACCACCACCATCTCGACCAATAATTCCATCCACACCTCCTCTAACAATACCTCCTGAAATTATTCCACCTGTACTTCCTCAGGATAAGATCAAAATTACGCCTCCTTCAATTCCTTCTCATCCCATTCCCACTCCATCAGAGAAAACCCTTAATATAATTATTCCTCCACCATTAGAACCTCAACCACCAAAACAAGTGACTCCTTCTTTCCCAAAATCTCCCAAAGCTCATAAAATTCCATCACATCCAAAAACACCAACAGCTCTACCTCCTTCCATACAACAACAACAACCACCAATAACTGTACAGCCACCTGACGAGATTGCCAAAGCAAGAGAACAGCCCATAATCACCCCACCACCTCAATTACCAGTTATAATACCTCCAATTATTGTACCTCCTCAAAAAACTGAAGAGGAGATCAATAGAGAAATCCTCAGAAAGTATTTTGAGGCATGGAAACACTATTCAAAAGAGAAGAAGCTTCTACGACAAAAAAGACAGACTCACATCCAAAAATCTCAGCGATATGTGAAAAATAATTTTGATGTCACTGTGCTTGACGATATTACCATGTTGGATTCTCATGCAGAAGAAATAAGATCACATTTGATCGAACAATTATACAAGAGAGTTGACTTGGGATTAATTGTTTTTAATTCTAAGGTTACCAACCAGTACAAAATATTTTCTGATTTCTTTTGGAAGTTAGTACTCATTGTAGATGATGTCAATGCCCCACTGCAAGCTTGGACTGCACAAAAACTCTTGAGTGAAGGTTCAAAAGTACAGGACCCTAATGAACCAGTTGTTACATTATCTAAATTCAAAGTGGAGGGAAAAGACATTATATCAGATGATTTGATAGAATTGGATCTGAAAAAAAGACGATCTACTCTTCATATTTGCGTGAAACAATTTAACACCTCAGCTTCATTAGATAAGAGCAACTTTCCCTTCAAAGGAACGTCATCTATCATTTATACTTTACACACTGTTCCTGACAATTTGAACATTGACAAGTATTGGGCATTGGAAGAAAGCAGAGTGAACAAACATATTGTGTCTTTCTTTTCAAAGATGGAAAGTACAAGAATTCCAATCCTTGTATTGTTCGAGAAAGAAGACTTTTTAAAGCATGGAGTTTCGGAAGAAAAAGTACAAATACAAGTCCATCAGATGTTAAACAAATATTCTAGCTCAGTTTTCAGCCATGTCATGTGTGTGTCAATGGCTATGACAAACATCTCTGAAAACATCTCAGAAGAGAATATCAGGAAATTGAACAAAATCTTTATGGACATGCTTAGTAAGCTCGCAAACACCTCTCCACAGCCACCCATTGTTCACAAAATATCAATTCGTGAAT
Source organism: Naegleria fowleri (assembly GCF_008403515.1). NCBI lineage: Eukaryota > Heterolobosea > Eutetramitea > Acrasida > Naegleriidae > Naegleria > Naegleria fowleri. The sequence goes on from NW_025407966.1 coordinate 407,189, forward strand.
TATTAGAAGAATGTTCCCAAAGTCATATTACAGATTTGTTGCAAGAGTTATCTGTTGAAGATAGGCATAGTATTCCTCTTGAAGATGTTATTTTAACCTATAATTATGTCTGTGAAATTGTGGCTACCAAGGTCCAAAATGAATCAGAAAGAATGCGCAAAATTAATTGGCCTATTCCTGAGTTCGAAAAGGAAAATTGGAATACTGATGAAAATGCCATATTGCAAAAAGAACTTCTTGGCCATCTCTCCTTACCTATTATTGATGGTACTACTGATTTTTATAGCGATGAAAATTGCGATTTGGAGGTGCTTGCTAAAAATTGCTTGAACTACATACAAGTATTGCGAAAAAGAAGAGGATTATGTCCTATGGACTCTTTTGATCCTATTAATGTTGCAGACATTGCTATAGATTTTGCGGATGGAAATTATTCACATGCCACTTTTAAACTCTTTGAACTCTTCTTGAAGATTCATTTGGACATGCTTTTTGATGCAGATCCACTTTATGGTTTCTTGTTCACAAGAACAAGGTTTGAAAAGATTGAAAAGGATATCATGAAAGTATTGAAACAAAGTGGAAATTCCTTCTTGGAAAGCTTAACATTATTAGATGAAGGGAAAACCTATTTTTCATCGATACCGCAAGATGAAATTCCAAAAGCTTTTATACCAACAAAACCTGTCGAAGAACAGAAAAAACGAATCAAAGAACGTGATTCAGAAACAAAACAAGACACCAAAAAGAGGAAAACCTTCACATACGTAAACCTTGAAGACTCTATGAAAGATTATGAAAAGTTACTACAGACAATCAACCACCAAAAGTCTATTTATGCAAACATGGATAATCAAATCAATGACATGGAAGATGATATTGTCACAACACCATCCACCGAGGATGATTGGAATGGTTCAATTTCCACGTATTCGAATAATACTTTCGAATCATCAAATCTAAAGGAATCATTGGCCTTGCTTCAAAAGCAAATCAATTCATGCTCAGAGTTAATTTCCAAATCACTCAAACCTTAGGTTGAGAAATAAAACCTTTTTGGCAACTATAAATTAATTTTCAAATATTTTCACCAAATGTGAGCTAGTGCATGCAATGTGTGTGATTGGACATTTTTGGTGTGTTTGTAGATGGCTCTGAATACACTTGTAGCAAAACACAAAACCTGAGACTGTTAAAAGTGTGGAATTTCTTCTCTCCTTCTTGCAGATTGGACAATGTCTTGGATTCGTTGGTACTTCTAACCCACCCACGGCTCTCTCAGGTTGCTCAGGGGGAGAAGGAATGACAATGTTGCCTTTCGGTACTAGAGATGATTCGTTGCTAAAGTACCATTCAAAAAATTTAAATAAAAATGCAATTGCAAGTAATAAATGGGTCGAATAGTCAGAAAGAGAATACAAGATATTCACAATATATCCTAATAGTGAGCCGAAAATTATGCCGCCGCGCTGCTTGAAACTATTGACTAAATTATTTCTTTTTGTGTACATTAATTTCATGTGTTGTAAATGCTCGTTAGGAGACGTTCTTTTCAAACATAATCCAATTAAGTACATGAAAGGATTATGATATTTAAAATTGCTCTTCAAAAGGTATAAAAACATGAAGACAAAATGAGAGCCCTCATAAATGGTGCTAATATAGGGCCATAATTTTACAAAGTATCTTTTGATAATTTTCCAAGTGTTTGAATTTGATCGATTGGAAGCACTTGGCGTCTCATAGGGCACTACCAAACTGTCATTATCGATGCCTTCGCTTGAAGAGAGGATATCATCTCTCTTTAAATCAATATAATAATTTTCCAACTTGTCTTTCAGATATGGAATTAAAACTAAACACAGCAAGCTTTCATTTCTTTGCTTGTTTGTCAAAAAACTTGTTTTTCCTTGATGTTGATTCATCTCTGATACTGTAAATTGTTTAGAATCAATTCGCTTCAATCCGAATAAGTGTTCCGCAAATGATGAATCAAAATTGTACAAAAAATGTCTCTCAATCATTGTTTGCAACATTGCAAAGTATTCATCATAATAAGAAACAAAATGTAAATATCTAAAATTGCGTTGTGCTGCCATCACTAGCACATATCGGAGTGCAGACTTCAATCCAGATATCATCCTTTGAGCAGTCATAATTTCAAAAAACGTTGGCTGAAACACCGAGAGGGATTGATTCCTATTCGATGATGATTGATCTCCATTGGAGGGTTGATATTGCGATGAGAGAAAGGACATTTTTTTTAAAATTCTTACAAAAGGTCTTTGTTATTGTTGGTGGGATGTTTTTCATTCGTTTGGATAAAAGTTTTTGAGAGTTTCCACATTTCCATCCCATGGGAATATTGAAACAGCCATATTGGAAACTACTGAAACAGCTGGTCTAAAGGATACTTCTACACTCCTTGACTCTTCATCCAATGTGGTATATGAGAAATTGTAACTTCTTTCTTCACATCCGTTTTTGGGATAGAATTTCATTCGTACTTGATTCAGGTGAGGATCATGATAAAACTCCACCCCAATCACGTCACCTTGTTTGTTTAAATGTGCTCCTTCATAGCTATTGTATCCACTGTCGCTTGCAACACAGTAACCAAAACCCTTGGAAGGAGATCGTCCAAACCAGTAATGCATGGAAGAACTCAAGCCATCTCGAGGTTGATTTTCTAAATTATCAACTCCTATGAGTACAACCCATGCATTATTTGCATTCTCTTCATCGTAAGTGGTCAAATGCACACACCAGTAATATGTAATTCCTCGATGAAGTTTCTTATTGGCAATACAAGTTTCCCAATCACCTTTCAACTTGTCATGCATGACCCTCAAAGAATGATTTCCATTTGTAAAACGAATTTTTGAAACAATTAAATCATTGTAAGAAGGATTATATTTGGGAAAACCTGTAGTGCAAAACGAAAAGAGTCTAAACCAATGGAATAAGAATTGATTTCTCTTGTTTTTGAAAATGGTGAATAATTCTTGATCGTCCAGAATGGGAGGATGATCATCATCATTCAAATCCTTCCGTAACCGTAGTCCTAAATACTTTAATAATTCTGAAGCTTGATCATCATCGGCATGACATGATTCATCGGCATGAGGATGAATGGTGAGTTGTGTCCAAATCACTTCCGATTTTGAGATTAATTCATACAATAATTTATTGGCAAATGATAAAGACATGACTGTTCCAAGATCAAGGAACGAACACACGTGAAATTCTAAAAGTTCTTCGGGAATGAATTTCAACATTTTTTACCGAACTGTATCAAACAACATGAGGATCTCAAGTTCAATTTCCATCTACGCTCACTTAATTGGTCTCCAAGTCACTCGATGAATTTCGTTTTTTTTCTGCCATTTATTAAGGATATTCTTTCATAACTCTATAAAATCATCCGATTTGGAAAGTTGACCATCAACATCAATTGGTAACAGATCAACGAACCCACAAACCACCGATGTGTCATCATTGGTGAAACAAATTGCCTCTCTCTCTGCACATGTGCTAACTGCAATGACATCAACCACCAACATGGAATGGATGAATCTAATGATTCACTCTCCCGAGATGCTGACATTGCAACAATCCAACAACAATTCCAACAACCAAATTTCCTTCATGACCCGAAATGAAGGCATTGCAAGTTTAGTGGAAGACTCGGTTACTTTAATGGCCATGATGCTTGTTCTTATTCCTGTATTTATCGTTTACTTCAAAAGACATTGTTATTTACTACTCGGCTTTCTTATTCGTGTAACGCTCTTGATGGGTTGTTGTTTTTGTTGGGGAAGAAGTGCGAGGACAAAATTAGATGATTTGATTCACGAGTGGAAAAACAATGAGAAAACCAAAAACAGAGAATTTTTCTTCGTGTTACTGCATACAGTCATTGCGTTTTTATTATTTAGAATCCCTGCTGAAGGTAAGAAGTCGATAATGGAATCATCATCATCGTTATATATTCAACACAAATTGAACGGTTTTCTTTATCAATGTTTCTTTGTTTTCGAACGCGGACTTTTATTTCAATCATTCTTTTTCAAATTTCAACCATTCATGAATATCCTTTAAAAAACAACAACGTGTGAAGGAGCTACTATCGCCCAGCATTACTATGATCTTCAACAGGATTACTCCACATTTGTAGTGGTGTTACAAATCAGAAGAATCTTTGATTATACCAGTATTTTCTGGTTTACCTTCAATTTCACATTCATCATTCCCATTTGGCTCAAAGTGTGCATGGTAAGTGAAAATAATTCGAAATGATCATAAGTATGAGTGGATTGTGTTACGAATGAAACATTCCTTTCACGCACTTATCCAACACAGGTTTGGGTCAATCGAAAAAAGCATCAAAAATTGATTATCATTACCATGAGCACCTTTCTCATTGTTGGAAATATTTGCTTGTTTTTTGGTTTGGCTCCTGTGACTGCCTTGTCCATTGCCGTTCTGGCTAAACCTGATCTCACCAATGATTTGGAAAAGTTAAGAAAAACCTTCACCACAGCCATTGCCATTCCATTGGTTGGCACTTCCACAGCCATTGTTTTCTTTTTAAGTATTGGAACAGTGGTCATTATTGTTTACATGTTGAGACAAAAATCAAAACTAGTTCCTGATAATTCTGAACAATATCAATTGCAAAAACAAACCATGGTGAAATTAACGATTGGAGTGGTTATTCTAGCAGCTGGAGTTTTAATTGAAGTATTGGGAGTTGGTTTGTACGGTTTAGATGTGGCCACTTACATCTTTTATCCATTCGCTAAGGCCATTCCTTATTGTTCATTCACCTTGTGTGTGGCCTTAATCTTTTGGCCCTATCACCTTCCTTTTTTGAACAATCCCATTCAATTTGTCATGCATGAAATTAAATTCTCTCAAAAACCAGAGAGAAGAAGAGCTACTGTTGTCGAGAATTTGAATGATGATGATGATCAAATTCCTCAACAACTGGCAGGGAATGGCTCATCCAAAATCATAAAGATTAGTAGTGGTAGTGGTCGAGAAGAGTTGCCCGATGATTCAATGACGAAGACCACCACCACCACGACGACACAACAAAAGCCTTCTTCGACCACCACTCTCATGACTCCTACGAATGATCAAACGATTGAACTCATCACTGAAGAGTCCTCTCCACTCAACGCGCAACTCGACTCTGCAACACCTACCTTGTCCAATGTGAGTGGTATGCAAGAGATGATACCCAGCACCACCAGCACCACCATGATGATAACAACTCATCATCACTCGTCGTGTCTCTCTATAACCACTAATGATGACTCTGCACCCTCAACAGCAACTCCAAATGTTTAAGGACTTTCATATCTTCCTTACCAAGTCTCTGAACAACAACAACAACGAATTAGCGTCCGAACAAGATGAACGATTTGATCATAACAAGAACAACAATAAAAACTGGAAGTAAAAAGGCTTTGACTCACCCGTTGAGTTCCAATCACAATTTATTTTTGAATTGTAAATATTGATTTTTTGAAGATTTTCTTCAACATCATAAAAAATGACTCCTCTCATGATTTTGGATCATGCACCATCGCCGACACAGCCTTCATCACTGAACGGAAACATGAAGAAGAAATTATTTTCAATGATATCTGTTCTGATGATGATTCTACTGCTAACGAGTGGTTGCTATTTTTATTCTGATACTAATTTATTTGTCAAAGCGGCTGGCAAACAAGACAGTACTTTCCGTGCCGAGATGATGATGACAACTCCCTCATTGATGAATACCTATTCTACCAAATCAAATAATTCAGATTTAGCTACCCTCTGCGATAAATATTTAAATGCTACCAATAACGGAACTAAACATACCGAGTCAGAAGAGGGAGGTCCATTAACTTGGTATGAATACATAATTTATGCTTGTGCAAGCTTGTTCTTTGTTGGAGGAGCTGGTTTGATGTCTGGCTTTACTCTTGGCCTCCTCTCCATAGATCCCATGCAACTCGATATTTTGAGAAACACAGGCACAGAATCAGAGAAGAAATATGCTTCAAGATTGGCTCCTATTTTAAAACATCACCACTTGCTGTTGGTTACTCTTTTGTTGTGGAATGCTTTGTGTTTTGAATGCTTGCCCCTGTTTTTACACAAGATTGTTCCTGAATATGTAGCCATCATTCTCGGAGTCACTTTTGTTCTATTTTTTGGTGAGGTTATTCCTCAAGCAGTAATTTCAAGATATGGACTTTCAATCGGTGGTACTTTGTTTTGGCTTGTTTGGCTTTTGATTGTAATTGTTTTTGTTATTGCATGGCCAATAAGCAAAGTGTTAGACTGGATGTTGGGGTCTGGTCATGGTACATTATATCAAAGAACAGAATTGAAAGAACTTGTAAATATTCACTCTCAAACATCTGATCAAAGATATCACTTAACAGAACATGAAGCCAAAATTCTTGGTGGTGCTTTAGATTTTTCCAAAACTTCAGTGAGACAAACCATGACACCTATTGAAAAAACATACATGTTAGATATTGATAGCAAACTTGATGTTGACACCATGACAAAAATTTGGCAAGAGGGTCACTCTCGTATTCCAATATTCAAAGGAAACACCAACAACATTGTAGGAATGTTATACGTTAAGGATTTAATTTTGATAAATCCTGAGGAAGCTTTGCCTATTTCACAAGTTCTAACCTTTTATGGTAGAGAAGTCCTGAAAGTCTTTCCTGATACCTATTGTGATGAAATTCTGAAAATTTTCAAAACTGGTCGAACTCACATTGCAATCGTTCATGAAGAAAATACTGGAGAGAATAGTTCTGAACAACCATACACAATTCTTGGTATTGTGACTCTGGAAGATGTGATTGAAGAAATCATAAAGGACGAGATTGCTGATGAAAATGACATTGATTACAGCAAAGAGAATGTTAATAGACCACACCACATCTTTAAACTGGAAATTCCTTCCAAATTAACGTCAACTCAAGTTGCCACAATTAGCTCTTATTTGAGCAGAAGCTCTACCACATTTAGATTACTTCCTGAAGAGTATTTGAAGAGATTACTTCACAAATGTGAGGTAGTCGAACTTAAACAACATGGTGATGATATGACGTTCTTATTCGAAAAAGGAAAGAGCTGTGATTTTGGAATTTTAACGCTGCATGGAAAGATGGAGGTCATGTTTGGTGATGATAAATTTGTGACTGAAATAAGACCTTGGACTCTCCTTGGTGAACGCGCATTAACAAGAGAGAGCTTTGTTCCTGATTTTGATGCCAGAGCAGAAAATACCACATACCTTAAAATCCTTAAAAAAGATTATATTGATTCCATTTCTGAAGTTTTCGTGGAGGACGAATCATTTTTCCTTCCAAAGGACATGGAATGGTTGAGCCCTGTATTGTCCAAGCTTGCCAAGAACACTAAAATTGTTCCAAAGAACGAGGAAATTACTTTTGCTGAAGAAGTTAATTACGGTTCTTCCAAACCTAAAGGTTTTAAATATACACACTTAGATGAATAATAAAACTAAGTATTGCATCATAATCTTTCCGCAAAGCTAGTTGTACACTGTTGAAGTTTACATCCCATAATGTAAACAACTTGTACAAATTGACAGTTAACCAGATGCTTGTTAGAATAGTATTCTTTGCTTTTCGAACTTTCATAAATGATGCTTTGAGAGAATACTGGTCAAAATTTCCACCTCTCTACATCTTCAACAACCTCTTCTGCCACTTTGAGGTTCAGTAATCTCTTGGTTGCTGGTTGTTCGTGGACTGATGAGTTTGAGAATGATAGAACAGATTTGACATTCTCAGAAAGTTCATTGTTGAACCTTTCTTTAACGTTACCTAGTGATTTTTGCAGCATTGCTCTCTTAATGCAGGTAGATCCGTTGGTTTTTTTATTCAGAGCCACGAAATGATAGAGAATGCTTTGAAATTAAGACCCACCTTAGATCAGGGAAGACAACTAATTTTATTATTCAAAGTCTACAGTACTTTGGATGATCAACGGGCTGAGCACTCCTGTTGCATTTCAGTTTGCTAACTTGGACACCAGTTAAGTTTTATGTAAATGTTACACTGCACAATCTCTAAAGAAGGAATCTGTAAATCACCTTAATAAAAGGACACCTTTCAATTATATGAAATCATAAGGTTGAGCAGTAGGGTCTTACACTCCAATTACTCAACCTGTCTAAGTTCGAAATGTTCAGGTAGAGACACAGAAAGTATTGTTGCTGAACAACACAATAAGACCCTAGATCCATTATCATCTCTAATTTCATTCCCATAGACAGTGATGTGTACCGGCAATGTAAAGAGCTATCTTCACAATGGTCAGAAACCCGTCCTCATTGCCACTCTTTGTTGGCAAATGCCACAAATTCGACAATCGAATAAACTCTTAAATATTGTCCAATTCTGCATTGTTAGCAAGTCTGACGACCACAGGATTGTGATCTGAAATGAGTAAAGTGTTCTCTCTCAAGTCAATATAACTCTCAACGACTGATCTTTGTGTCACTTGACTGCAAAGAATATAGTCAATCCTAGTATGAAATCGAGAGGAAGATGTATTTGGTGTTCCATCGAAAAGTTGATCCTTGTTTTTTAGCTTCCATGGATCTACGATCTGTAATTGTTGCGCTAATTTGGACAAAATATTGTGATGTTTGGGAATTTGATGTGTTTTTGTGGCAAATAAACAGTTCATTAGATCACTGCTCACAGGCTCCCATTTTCTCTTGTCTCTCATCTCTTGAAGAAAGTTCCAGAAGTTAGATGTATAATCTGAACGATGCATTGCATTGAAATCTCCCATTAAAACATATTTTGGAGCTTGCTGTTGACTCGATAAATCGAATGCCATAAACTCAGCCATAAAATTCATTACTTCGGCTAATTGCTGAATCCGCATAGTTTCCTGAATGTAATCCAAATGTGTGACAAATGCAAATTCAATACAACAACTTGATTCAAATTGAACTCCAATGACAGTGCGAGGTCCTCCTGGTCCTCTTTTTAAATACTTTTTTTTAACTTTTTTGACTGGCAGCCATGTAATGATCGCATTGCCCAAGTTACTCGTATTTACATAATAATATTTGTATGGTTTTTGAAATCGCTCGGTTAAAGTATTACAAATATCAGTAAGAGGAGTCTTGGCATTCCGTTTTTCATAGGCTTCATTCAGTCCAATAATATCATAGGAATTATCAATGAAATACTTTGTAACCATCTCTCGATTATCTTTCTTGTCGTCAGTTTTGAATGAATGAACATTGAAGGTACAACACGAAATGGAAGAATTAGGATCGGAACAAGCGTTGTTGTTTGATGATGCATCCGATGATGATGAAGGGACAAAGTCAGAATGATGAGAGATCATTTTTTTGTTTTCGTAGGGAAAAGCTTGATCTCTTGTTCTCTTTAAAACTGGAAGATTTTGTTGTAATTTTTGTTATTATTCGACGTCGTGTCGTGTATGAGAGAGATGCATCTCTCTGAAACAGATTCCCATGTTGACTTTCCAAATTTGTCATTCGCAACCCTTTAAGATTTTCTTTGCAAGGTGCCATCATGCTTCGCCTCTCTCTCAAACACACAAAAAGAATCAATTCTCTCTCTGCATCTCTTTGCTGTCTTCACCACTCTCATCAACTCACTCATCACAATTTCAATCTTTTCATCCTTTTAATTCCAACAAGAATGGATCATGATCTCCATTCCTCATTCTCACCACCACTGCGGATCAGTTGTTCGGAGATTCCCAAATTCGAAGAAAGAAAATTGTCACTGGAGTGATTTATACTCTTCTTGCAATTTCAAATTTAAGTGCATTATGTGGTTTGATTCCTGTCATTGTCTTGTCCATCATTGCTCTCAGTTCCTCCTCAGCAGAAAATGAAACTTGCGAAGAACTTTAACATTCGCAGTCGGTGTTCCCTTTGTAGGCATTGGAACTGCCATTGTTTTTTTGTTTGGAATTATTGCAGCAGTTTCCATTGTGTTCATGTTAAGATCCTCTTCCAAATACACTCCAAGTGATAGTGAAGTCTATCGATTACAAAAACAAAGTATGATGAAATTAACAATTGGAGTGTTCATTATGAGTTTAGGAGCAGTGATGGAAGTAGTTGGAATTGTGACTAATTATTTGGAATTACCTAATTTTGTGGTGTATCCTTTAGCGAAGGGAGTTCCATATGTGACTTTCATGATTTGTATTTCCTTAATTTTTTGGCCTTACCGTTTACCTATTTTGAGTCATCCCATTCAATTTGTGACACAAGAGTTGAGATTTTCACCCAAATCCAAAGAATCCACACAAAAGAAGGACCATGTGGGATCACAGGTTGAACTAGAGATGAAATGATGATGATGATGATGTCATTTCTTAATCTATTCTGTCGTTACCATCAAAACGAATATTCGAATTTGAGAGACAATAGTCGAGCAGTAAAAATTGGCGCCAAACCAAAACGTTAAAACTTGAATTCAATTTAGATTATTGACGATCATCTTTTAATTGATTTTTATTATTGACAAGTTATAAATCCTTTAATGCAAATGCAAACCACTGCATCTCATACTGCTCAAACGGAACGGAACTCCCGATTTAAAGCAATTTGTCGAAATATTGAAACCACAGAACATGAAATACATGTACATTCCCGAAAGCTTGATCGGCTCAAAAAGAAGCTGATGATGGTATGTTTTGACAACAACATTCCGAATATCCCGATCGGAATATTTAAATATAATTATTTGGCATGACGATGGCCATTCTTTCAAATATGTTCTCCATTACAGGAGGAAAAGAAGAATGCAATTAATCTTTTAAAAAGTATGAGAGTAGAATCTGAACGAGGAACAGAGATCCCTTTCAGTAAACCAAGAAGTAAGTTCATCATGAAAATCAGCATGGGAATCATTGAATAATTGTTTTGCCAAAAGAGAGAGGTCTAACTTCAAAGTTTATGTATGAAGAAGGATTAAAATCAGAAGATCTTGCGGATGAATATCTAATGCCGTTACATTTAAGGTATCCTGAAACAGGATGTAAGTACAAGTGATTCGTCACATTGATGAAAACACATGGTTCAATATTAGATGATTTTGAAATTCGAGATATTGAGGATATAAAAGATTTTGATAAAGACTCCAAGTATTATGAACAGATGCATGAGTTGATACATTCTCCGCGAAATACAATTCCTGAGCTCATTGAAGAAAAAAGAAGAAAGAGAGAAGAAGAGGAACGAAGAAGGAGAGAAGAACTGGAAGCACACATTAAACAAGAACGAAAACAAAAGTTAAAGAGCAAACTGAAAGCTTCAAGCAAATTAATCATGCTGTCATCCATGTCATTTAAAAAGTCTGCGGCGTAAGTTTGACAATGAAAACTCTGAATAACTATCTTCAACTCAAATTGTCTCAAAAACAACAACAATAGAAAACTTGTGGCATCACAACCAACCGACAATGTTGAATCTGTTGAAATTGAAGAAGATGTTTTTGAAAAGACTAGAAAAGAATTATTTGGAATTAAGGATAAAATCGATCCACCTCAAGAAAAAGTGGAAAAAAAGAAACCAGAAAAGAAGACGAACAATTTGTTACAGCTTTTGGGAATACCAACTTCAGATTCCTCCTCCAATCTTTCCGTGACGGCTGAATCTCAATCGAATTTATCACCACATCCTGCACCCTCTCAAGGACAACCTGCCAAAGGCAACAACACTTCGAGGCGCTCTCTTGTTTCATTTTCAACTCTTGTGGATGCTAAACGAGCTACCCCTTCCATGAGTGCTAGAAAACAGTGAGACATGTGGTGCTTGTTGTTGTGGGTGGCAGCAACGACATTGATACACGCTGCAGAGTTCTTTTGGAAATAAAAAACAAGTGTCCCTATCTATCGCACTCTTCGATTACGCAGCCTTTCACCCACCAATAATACGGCGACCGGTCCAGCACCTGGAACAAAATGTCTGCACGTAAATTCAAAGACTATTATTCCATTCTCAAAGTAGCACGAAATGCAACACAAGCCGATATCAAAAAAGCCTATGTCCAATTAGCCAAAATTTATCATCCTGATTTATTGGAGAGTTCCGACCCAAAGAAAGCCTTCAAAGAGGCTACGTTTAAAGAAATTACAGAAGCCTACAGTGTATTGAACAATCCCCGAAGAAGAAGTGAATATAATTTGGAAATTTATGAATTAGAAAAAGAGAAGGCAGCCAATCATTCAGATATAGATGGCATGGCTCGTCCTCCTCCTGATCCAATTACCTATGAATTATCGGAGGAAGAAAAGCAAGCTCTAGGTATTCAGTTAAAGAAAATTCGGAATCGTAAAATTCGACGTTTGTTTATCATTGTTCTAGTTCTGTTTGGTATTGGATGGTACTTTAAATTGAAATATATATTTCTAAGAATGTACAATCGAGACATCAACAATAAGGTAATTTTCAAAGATAAAGAAGGAGTTGATAGCGAAATGATTGAGGAGGTCAATAAGAAGTTTGTTCAGGAACTTCAAAGAGTGAGAGAAGAGAGAGAAAAGATGAATATTATGAGACATCCAACAAAGAAGATGACAACAACAACCTCCTCTAAAAAGCAAGAAAATAAGGAAGAAGAATAATTCAATGTTTCATTTTGATCAAATTTTGTTCAACTCAACTTGCATTCAAGTCAGACCAATGGATGCCTCAAGTTTATTGGACATCCCGAACGAAAATTCTTTCAGCCAATTCTCGACCTTGGAATGAGAACCTCCCTGTTCATACACATGAAGTGACAATCAGTAAATTCATGAATTTGTTTACAAATTATGTAAATGTGAATTTGAATTTGTGATAATGATTCATAATAATAATAATTTGTTCCCATTAATTTGTACTCACTAACAGTGCCGTAGATCTTGTTCCAGTTCTTTCAAGCATTGTAAAAAAATCCACACAACATGTTGCACTCAACACCCATGATTCTACCCAACAACAACAACAACACTCCATCACCAACCCGCTACAGTGAAACTCCCATCCCCGAAGTAAACGTTTCAAATTCCTCAGCCTTTTATTCTACTCACGACAATGGTGGACGACCTTTTCTCGTTGAAATCCGAAATGATCAAGTCAATATCTATGAGAATGCCTATTCCAAACCAACAACAAACCAAGTCTCTTCAAGTTGTTTGATTCGACAGGAAATGGAAATGAATAACAGTGGAGTTATCATTGTCAGAAAAGGACTCTATCATTGGTGTGCTGGTGATTCATGCCCCTCATGGTTTGCTCTCATCAAGGAAATTAAACAATCGGAAACTCCGTTTGAGGTCTTTGTTGGTGAAGATAATAATGCTTTTTTGCAGGGCTATGAGCAGCATCCGGATGAATCTTATCATGGTGCCTCCATTCTTATCAGATTCAAATCAAACAATGAATGTTGGCATGTTGGAATTTGTGTGACAAAATTCATCTTGAAGGATGAAAAGATTGAGAAATTATGTTCCCCTGTTGGAAATAGTGATGTCGTATATCCATACCTTGTCACTGATTCTAATATCTATGTGATTGAAGGAGATGTGTCCTACAGACCAAAACATCAAATCACATCCATCGATCCTTACGATGATTATTACTCTCAGACGGATCGATGGACAAAATTGCTAGATGGTTTCTCAGCCACAGAAAGAGTCACCTCAAAGGATCTCCATCCATCCACAGAGCTCACCATTCTGTAATGAGCTATTGTGTTCAATTCTTATTTTTGCCTGCTCTGGAATGTTGGCTGATTTGAAACTTACTCCCAAATCTTTATCTTCAATAATTTTTTCTTTTCTTTATGAAATTAGAAATATAGCATAAATCCACCACGAATAGGATCCACACCAAGCAATTTATTTGTTTTTTCTTTGACTGAATGAAAATTTTGCAGTTTCGTTCCTGAGTTTGCTCAAATCTGTCTGAAGCTGGTCTCGTTATCTAATTGCATTCAGTTTTCTAGTTATTGGCGGAGGAATTTACGTGATATTTTTCTTTTTGATGTTTTTAACATCTTTTACAGGACAGTGTCTCTTATTTTGTAAAGATTCGAATTGGTAAGAAGCCGACATAGCTCAGTTGGGAGAGCGTAAGACTGAAGATCTTAAGGTCCCTGGTTCGATCCCTGGTGTCGGCAAAAAATTTTCTTTTGAATACTACACAGGTTTGGACCTTACCAACTTGTTGGTGTCGATGATTTTGATGGTAAGCTTTTTAATGATTCGTCTTTTATTCTAATAATCAATGTCTTGTCGAAATATAACATTAATATATGTGGAAATGAAGAGAAGGAATTTCTGAAGAAAAATGGTTGTTTCTTTTGAAAGTCCAATCCTCCTTTATTGCACAGTGAAAAGGCGTTACGAAATGTCCTCACTTTCCATGGAATCAGTTACTTGCGGCGAGTCATGAAGATTCTTTTGTCTAGGAGAAGATGGGTGCTCCTTGTCAAGCATTTCTTCATCCTTGGTTAATTCTTGGATATCTTCCGGAGTGATTTCTTGAACGTACATGACTGCTCCCTCTAGACAAGTCAAGTAATATACAACTTCACTGTTTCTGGATTGAGAAGCAAACTTTGATAAATAGGACAAGGCAGAATGAATGTTAGGAAGGTGGGAATGGACCACCACGTAAACCAAAATTGGGAAAAACTCGTCTGCTCCAAATGAGAACTCTTTTCCTCTTTGTGTACAATTATCTTTCGCGATAATGTGTATTTGTCTTGCGCAAGAATAGACACAGTGTAACATATCCATTGGAGACACGTAATAATTCAGATAGCTAAGAGTGGTGACTGGGTCATAAAACGGTGTTTGACTAATTTTGTGAATCATCTCCTTAATGGAATTCTGTTTTCCTGTAAACTTTACCCTTAATGGCAAAAATTTGTTGGCGACTCCGAGCTGATTTGGCGTCAGCTGCTTCAATAGATTGGCTTGTTTTTGAAATTTGAGATTTTCTGCAGAGTGAGCTTCAACTTCAATTTTTTGAAGCTTTACGCCTAAACCAAATTCATTGTAAATGAGTCTAGATAGTAATCTCACAAGAACTTGTTTTTCAATGTCTAGCGTAATAGAATGTCTAGTGCTCAAGTAATCTACAAAGCTTGATACATAGTCCACAATTTCAGATGGAGATATCTTTTCTAAACCAACATTGTTAATTTCCTTAACAAATGTTCGAAGTGATTGACCTTCTTCTGTTCTTTGGTCTGCAATCAAATCAAAGAATTCCTGTTCAATCTCCAATCTTTGGTCATTTTCTATACAATGAATACATGATTGCCAAATCTGATCATCCAAATTCGGATCTTTGAAGTTGTTAGTATCCGATAGTAAATGAAAGTTGCATAATGGAAGTGCTGGCTCTTCAATGTATCGTTTCAAAATTGATTTAAGCTTGATTGTCACATCTTTCTTTTGTATAACTTTCTTTGTAATTCCACTGTCCTTCTTCATTTGTAAAAACTTTTCTGATAAATCCTTAGAAAGCTGTTCTAATAGAGAGATCTCATTCCATTGTGCACAAAGTACTTCGTTTTCGCTTAAAAGTTCGTCAACCTCTTTGTAGAAAGCTTCTTGTTTTACGAAATGAGGTAACAAGTTGTAACACTTGATCGTAATATCTCCACCTTGTTCGACTTGATGTTGTTTTAAATGTTGAGTCTGTTGCAACAAAATGTCTCGGATGGTATCAATCTTCTCCTTCAGAACCTTTTTGCATCCCTTTTCAAGCTCTCTTCTTTGCTTTAGCCGAATTAGTTTGCATCTGGCCAAGTCCTTATATATTTGAAGTAGTTTAGAATCGTGGCATCTTTGAATAAATGAATATTCTTGTTGAATCTTTTCATATTCCACATCCTGTCGTTTCCTCAAATCTTTGATAACTTGTTTGCTCTCTTTAAGATAGTTACAAAGTCTTTGTTCATACTTAACCAGTTCGTCCTTCCAATCATCTTCGGTACGTTTCTTAGGATTTGATGTGAATAACTTCTTGAGAAGGTTGTCTCTCTTGGGCTGGAAGTGCTTCATTTCAGAGTTGTTAGTAAGAAATGTTTGTCTTCTCTGCTTTGTTGGTGACAAGGGTTCAGTTGGAGTAGTAGGAGATTTTGGTTTAAATCTGTCTTCTGCAAACAAGGGCTTTGTAGACATGTCCGTTAGAGGACTGTGCATGCTGTCTTTTCTGAATATGAACGATGTTGTGGACTGGACTTCATTAGGCTCCTCTCTAAAAGAGCTCAAGCTTATATCAAATTCATTTGTGGCAAGTGAGTCTATTAATCTTGAGTTAGAAACAAAACTTTCAGAGATAGCAAAGCCTTCAGATGGCTTGCTAATAGCTGCTTTGTTTTTGATAGAAACTGGTGGTGAAGATTTTGGTTTGTTTTCCTTGTTAATAGGAGAATTTGATTCATTTCCCAAGAAATACTTTTTTGAGCTTGAATCTTCTTTTTCTTGGATAAACTGCTTCATGTGTTTTCTAATTTTGGTGTTTCTTTTCGAGCTTACACCATTTTCGTCGTTCTCTTCAACATCATCATCTGTATCATTATCTGCAAATTTTAAAAAGTATTCTCTTTTCGATTGATCCATTGTTGTAATTTCATCATCCCATGCACTTCTTAGTTCTGCGACCCAGGAAGGAACAGCACCCACATTTGGCAATATTGTTTTCAAATCATCCGTTTTGGTGGTGTTCTCTTCCTTCTTTTTAGCAGGCGGTATAAAATAGTTTGCCTAAAATATATATTTAACAAGATCCAATTTGCCATGTGATACTTACTTTGATGATAGTGTCAGAGCCTGTATTGGTTGTAGATATCGTAAAGTCATCATACTCTTTTACATTTTCTTTTAGCTTTCTAATGTTTTCTTCGAGAGCTTCAAAGTTGTCTTGATTTAAAAATACAGGAACAACTGATGAATTGTTCTTGATAACTACAGGTTCTTCAGTTATTGGAGGTTCATCAGCGTCATGTGCCACTTTTGGTTCGGTTCGAGTGTTGTGTGATGGAGAGTTCGCAACAAAATCTGAGTTAATACCACTCACGCCTGTTGGAGAAAATGCAGAGCTGAGAGAAGATACAATTAAATCATCCCTCACCGACGACCTATCGGAGGAAGGGATTGAGCTATTAGGTACACTGCTCGGAGTTGAAAGAGAAGCTGGTATTCTTTGAAAACTTGAAGGAGGAGATGAGAAAGAAGATGAAAGGGAAATACATGTTTCGGTATCCAAAGGACAAGAAGAGGATGAGGAAGTGCTTTCACCTATTTCTTGTACAGACCTCTTCTCGATAACAACATAGTCATCTTCGGGAGGTTGTTCTCCAAATGTTCCTTCCCCTTTAATCATGGTTGATAATTTGCTCGTATGCTGTTCTGCAATGTTGTTGTTCCTCTTGTTGCCAATTAATAACTTCGAACAAGGTTCAGCTTCGTTATCAAAATTGTCTGAGATCAAACCTTCGCTTGTTCCGTTTTCCTTCTCCTCTATAATACTGTTGGAAGAAGGCCTCATAGACTCTTCCTCTCTTGTTGGTGATGATGATACAGTTGCCATCACGTTCGGAAGAAGAGAGAGGGTGATGAAGAAACAACTGTTATTTTTTAACGTGCGGGCGAAGATCCGTTCGTCTCAAAGCATGATGGATTCAATATGAGATGAATGGCCATTGAATTGAATGTATCTTATTTGGAGTTGTCCTTTCAAAAGAGAATTGCTTTCCAGTGTGATTTGGTTTTTGATTCCTTTCATCGAGTTTCACTTGATACGATTCTCTTTTTGAATTGTCTGAGTGCTTCTCATCTCGAAACAAGAATAAGAACAAAAATGAGTGAATCGAAAACTCTGACCGAGGTTTTGGCTTCTTTGCCAGAAGGGGTGAAGGTTCCTCCACCTCCAGTAGCACCCTATACTCGTAAATTCGGATATCAATTTAAACGTCCATCTACTCCAAGTGAAAAATTCGTTACCAATTCCTTGTATTCAGGTAGGTTGGATTTAAAAGAAAATAATGATTGCGAATTTCAAGATTGGCCAAATTAATCTGATGATACTATTTGTTGGTTAAATATTCTTTACACGATGCCATCACGGAACAAATTTAATGATAATAATATTAATATTTTCATTGGATGGAACCATTTGATGTTTATTGATTGTTTATTGTTCTATTGTTTATTTGACGGCGGATTTAATTTATACTATGATGGTGGATGAAATCAATTCACGATGATGATGACTTTAAACAGCATTTTGGGGATTTGGAGCAGGAACTATTGTTGCTTGGTTCTATGACTATAAAAAAGTAGCACGCATGCCATATACGCAAGCTCTTGCTCTTCACGGTAGAACCATCCGAGGCCCATTCTTACTCGTAACAGCGATTGGTGTTACTCACTCAGCTGTTAGTTCCTTATTGGATGTTTATAACTCTGGAGGATATAACAGATTCGAGAAGGAACAAACTCTCTCACAAAAAACACTTTCTGCATTTGCTGCTGGTTCTGTGATTGGAGCTTTCAAAGCTAGTCCTTCCATGGGCATTGGTTTCGGAACTTTATTTGCTGGAATTTCACTAGTTTTCAATTATTATACTACCAATTTCTTACCTGCTGACAGAGAAAGAAGAACCCAGTTGTTCAATGAAAGGTTTGTAAAGTCAGATGAGCAAGCTCCAGATTATCTTCGCCCTGAGAATATTAATGGAGACAAGTTTTATGTAGACTCCTTTTTCGAAGAATCAAAACCAAGAAAGAAAAATACTTCTACAGTTGAATTTGACGAACAATAGGCATGTTTGATTTGATAGGGATAATAAATTATTCATTGCTATTATTCATTTGATTTTTGATAAAGTTGTAAATACTAGCTAGCTTCTTATATTCACTCATTAAGTGTTCTAAATCTCGAATGCAAAGATCTTGAACTTGAACATGTTCAAAGTTGAGCTTTTTCACAATTAGTAAAATGAAAATGATTCATCAAAAACTTACCTTAGTCAGGTTTGAGTCATTGACAAACAATGTGAGGCGTTCCCACTTGTCTTCAGCTGAATATGTACAGCTTTCAACAATCTTGGCTTGATCCTCAGTTGGAAGATCACTTCTATTAACAATTTCCTGCTTTGGCTCTTCTGTCATGAGTGCCATACAACTTGTTGGTTCATGGATGAACGATGACGATTCAGCTGTCGTATCTTGTTGTTCAATGCTCGATGAAACAGGAACAATTGTGTCCTCTCGTTTGGAATTATACTCTATCACTTGCTCCTCCTCAGCATGCTCCACATTGTCCATCGAGGATTGTGGAATGACTTGATTTTGCTCTGTTTTAACATTACTGTCTCTTTTCTCAGATTCATCGGTTGTAGAAATTGCTTTTCCAAACACATCTTCAAAATTGATGACCTGTTGGAAAGTGAATTCGTCCATATTGAGCTGGTTGTGATCACATGAAAGCCAAAATGTCATTGCCAGTTCAAGCGAAGTTAAAAAGTATCCTGTATGTCCCTCCAACCCTTGAGGGTTCCTATACTCTTGAATATATCTGAGAACAATATGTTTCATTTCATCAGAATCATTGGTGTGTTGTACTTACTTGATATTGGAGTGAAGATGGGGTACATTTGATTTTAGGACAATATAAATTAGTACAGGTACAAAATCATCTGCACCTGGAGCATCCATTTCATGCATTACTTTTTTCAAAAGATTCATTGTGAGATGGCAACAATTAGAAATACAGATTAGCTTGTCTCTTGGAGTTTTGTAAAATGTAATCTTTTTGAGTTCTATGGATAACCGTATTTATACCATCAAAACTTGTCAGTCTTGAAGAATTCTTCATTAATTTGTACAAACCTTCAACAGCTTTTACAAAAAGACCATCTTCCACCAGTTTGGGTGAAATGTCAAGGTTTTTCGGGGTTATCACTCTCTTAAACATTGAAATTCTTGAGGCTACTTGGTTATCAATCTCAATATCTTCCAATGTGGGAGAAAAAACTCTAATATTCCATGTCAATATTAGAAATCATAAAGGATCATAATACATACTTGGAAAATATTTTAGTCATGACGTATTTCTCAATACCCTCTCTGGCATTCATCAAATCTTGTTCTGTAGCATTTTTCCATTGCTCATGTTGTGATATTTCTCGCATAATATCTGACAAAAATGTTTGAACAATTTTAGGAGTATTAGGATTGTACTCCTTATTGGAAATTTCAAAAGTAAATGACTTGATTTTTCGAGTCAACTGTACAACGGATTTGTCTTTAAGCTTTTGAAGAAAAGCCTTAAAATCAAATTTGTAATCTTTTTTCTCAGCATTAAAAGCAGAGGTTGTTTCTGTTGGTTCTGATTTCTTTTGAAAAAGGTCATTCGAATTTCCATTATGAGAATCAATGAGTTGATTAATTTTGTTGTTGGTATTTACATTTCTTGGAGAGGTAAGAGTATCATTGGCATGATTTTTGTTTTTCATATTTGCTGTTTTGATAAATAATGATTCAGATTCATCTGCAGGTAATTCCACATTATCTGTAATGAAATGATCTTCCATTGATGATGGATATGTTGGTACAGAGTTGGATAGCCCAGATCCAGACCTTTTTGAAGGAATATCAATAGATTTTGTGTGAGACGATCCGAGAGGAGAGTTATTCTTGTCTACAGTAACAAAATCATGATCAGAGTCATCAAAGACCATAGAATAGGATCTAGTAAATTTTTTCTCATTGTGTGAACTTAGTTTTTCGTCATCTGTCCATGAACACCCAGCATATGTGATAGGATTGGATATTAAATAAAGTTTGACTTGTATGGATTCTAAATTCATTGTTTTTTCTTCCAAATGAAGAGTCTTGTCTTTTTGAGATTCAGGCGATCCTACAATCCAATAATTTGAAGAGTTACTTGTGGGTTGTGACGGTAGACTCATGATGGTTTCTTCTAAATTAACTTCTCCCTTTCGTAATATTTGAATTTTTGCCTTAACATCATAGGGTGGATCAAAGACACATTTTCCAGTTTCGCTATCATAAATGTCATGTCTGAATACTCGAGAGAGTACGATCACTACTTACCTATTTTTGTACGTAAATAAAGATTTTGGCTCTTGGAAAAAACTGATACATTCCTCTCCAGTTGGGGGTCCTTGAAGAATTTGTATTGCTCCGAAATCTTCCGTAAATATTCCTCTTATTCCATTCATCGTAATAAATTGATGTGGATTGTGTTGATTGACAAAAGCAATATGACTCTGCATGAAATCAATATTCGGAGTGATTGCACTGTTTGATGTCGATGATGGTTTACTAAACAGCGAATGATTTTTAATATTTGATAAACACATAGCTACACTCTGATCGTGAGGAAACAGCAACACAGCATCATTATCAATAATTGTTTTGACAATTGATGCAAACTGTTTGTTCTCCCGAAGTGTCCGAATGAGCCGATTGTTCTGCTTTTCGTATTCGAAAAAATTGGAAGGCATTTTTAGAGATTTTTTTTTAGTGTTTTGATAACGAGAGGGATGTGAACATTGTTGGATCTCGAGATTCATTGTTTCATGTGACACTTTGACAACAAATCTTTTAAGGTGTTTGTATAAGGATCTGATTCATCAGACGTAACGACTTGTCCTCACATTTGTGATAAAGTTTGGTAAAACTCGGATTCAAATTTCGACTTCAAAAAAATGGCTCAAGGTGGTGTCAAATCAGCTTCAAAGAATCCCAAAATGCAAAAATCAAAGAGGGCTCCATCAAACGGAATTAAAAAGAAGAGCAAGACGAAACAAGAGGAAATTAAAAAACAAATTAAAAAGCAATGTACGGCATCTACCGCTGCATACATTGAAGGTGAAATGTTAGCAAAATTGAAGAAAGATGGAAAGCCGTTACACTTTTTGAAAGATTCTACCACCAATACCACAACCAATGGAAAGGCTTCTTCCAACAACAAGAAGGATCAAAAGAAGAAAACAACCAACAAATAGATGATGATCATCAGAACATCCGAAGACTTGATAGACATTGCCGGTCAACAAAGGCTCGTAAAATTTTTTGAAGTGCTCTCTCTTACCAACAAAAAGAGAACAACCTCATTCATCAGCTCTGAGCGATCGGAATTATCACAATTATTGTTAGATAGCTCCTACTTTTTCACGAATGAGCTGAATTAAATATTCATTGATTCCAAGTTCACTCATACTTTCTTAATGCAATATAAAAAATGCATTCAATTCCATCTGCCCTTCCAACGACCACCAAACAAGAAGGACGACAGCAAGTAGTGGTTGATATCAATATCCTTTTTAAAGCTTTGGATTTTCATGATTGGAATCAGGGCATCGGAATGAAGGCAAATGTCTATCAGACAGGTTCTCGGGTCTATGGAACAGCAAAGCCTAATTCTGATTATGACTTTTTCGTAATTATTTCTGATGATGATTATCTCCAGTTGGACACTCACTATAGGAATAAGAGAAAAAACAACTCTTTATCATTAGAAACAGCTAGCACAACGAGGCATGATGTGTTCAACAATCAGTGGTATTATTCTGGAATAACTTTTGAAGAAGGCGAGTATGATGTGAGAAAAAACGAGGATTCCTTGTTTGGAGATGGTTTTATTGAGGGCTATCAATGTCTTTTTTTGTCTTTTTTGATGGCAGACAATGAGGTTGCAGAACTGAATGTAAATCTCTACAAATATTCAACATTTAAAGCCAAACTAGATGAAAATTGGTTACAAGCGCTCATGTGTATTTATTTACCTCCACAACATGTGTGGCAATTGGACTTTCCAGAACTTCATACAGATACTAAAATTTATTTTCGAAAACTGATTGTGTCAGTTGTTGGTGAGGCAGGAAAACACTTCCAAATGGCAAGAAGGAAATGGAATTCATTTGACAAGGATACAAAGGATGAGAAGAATGGCAGTATTATTTCAAATTATCAAGAAAAGAAATACATTGCTCATACTTTTAGGGACCTATTATTTGGAAAACAAATTGCAACCTATCTGAGAATTGTTGATTATACAGAAGCAAATGCAATCTATTATGAAATAATGTCGAGCTTTCCAAACGAAAAATCTTGGACAAGTTTTGAAAAGGAATATTATCCAAGATATCATTCATTGAAAGATGAATTTAATGAAATTACAAAGAAAGATGATCTAGTTAGCGAACAAGAATACAAAATGAATGGATCATTTGCATTAGCTCTATTAAGAAAATTGAAAGGAGATATATCAACATTTATAGAGCTGTTAAGACTTTACTTTTCAATAGAGTCACAAACCTGGAAGGAAAAAGGAGTGCAATATGTGTTTGTTAAAGGTGTTGAGGAGTCACCAAATTATTCAAAAATTGTTCAGGAGGTCTTTTATGGAATGATACTTTTCAAACAAGAGCGACCTGAACTTATTTCAAAAGAGAACGAAATCTTTTCAGAGTGTGAAATTTTATGCAAACCTCCAAATAAGATTATACCTTATAGTAATGCCTTCTCGTACAAAATTTCGAATTGGAAGAAATCGGTCGTTTTTGAAAGATATACAAACAGCATGATGGTACATTTATTTTTCGATATATTTTCTCAGAAATGGATGTTATGTTCTGAAAAAAGCTTTGACGCTCAAGAACACATTAATGGGTGTAATGACTCGATCAGAGAGATGTTTTGGACTTTCTTAAGACAGAAAGTTATTAATTTTCCGCTATCAGGCTTTCAAACACATCCCCCAACTAGTTATACTTTTGATGTTTTTCCGAATCTTTTCGCTAGTGACCTGACGGTTACACTGTTGTCGAGTTACAACGATACGTCAAGTTTGAGGGAATGCCTCAGACCAGCTCAAAAACTCACTAGAAAGAGCTTTGTATTTTCAAAAATAGAAAACGAGAACGATATCATAGAATTAAGTTTTGATAACATTTCAGAGGTGAAAGCATACGTAAATACCTGTGACCCGTTTTATGTGAAAGAGTGTGTAGTGTGGGACGGAATTGGATTCGAGTCAGTTCCATGCCCTCAATATGAATCTCTTAATTACCTTTTAGAAAATATTCAGCTACGAAATGAAAAACGAATAGAGACAACTGAAATTTCACAGGTATCAGAGATTGTGTTGACACATATGATTGAGATTTCTAGAGTTTGCATTTTTAGCCAATCAACCACTGAGAAGATACGCAAGTTGATTCAAGGATCTAAATTTGAAGCGCTCTTTGAACAGGTTCTGTACAGGTTCACAAGATTTTGTGAATGTTTGAACGTCATTTATGAAACTGTTGAACAAACCAGCAATGGAAATTTGAAGGTGTTCAATGAAAAACTGCTCGAAGTCAACTTTCAAGATTATTTCATGGACACTTCTCATATTAATTTTGTGAAAAACTTGTTGGTTGCTCAATTCAAGAACGTCAAAACCAACATGCCAAAATGCTCCCACGCTATCCAATTAACTATTGCTGAAAGATTGAGTATAAGTCCTGCCAAGCAGATGTATAAATGTGTATGCAGTTTCAAGAATCAATAGCATTACTATTAAATAATTTAATTTCAATATTGAATTTAGTACTTTCGGTAGCTCTTTTTGTTGTGATAATTGTTTTGAGAACTGTTGTCGTAGTAGCTTTCTTCAGTATGATTGGTCTCTTCGTTATTTTCGTAATTATTGTCATAACTGTTGTAACCTCTTCGATAATAGTTTCTGCTATTGTTTTGATAATTGTCATCATTGTCATAGGAGGCTTCATTTTCGTAAGTATTGTTTTTGTTATTTCGATAATTTCCTCGTCCTTGATGATTTCTATTGTACCTCGATTGTTCTTCATTTTGGTCATAATGTGTATAACTGTTGTCTTCGTGAAAATTATTATCCTCAAAAGACTCTGCACTCTTTTTTTGATAAAATCCGTCCTTAAACTTCTTTCTGTGAGGATTTAACATGTCTGCACTCGCAATACCTCTCTTGAGAGACTCAACTTTCTGTTTATGTGAGCTGGCAATCGATCGCTTAATTTCTGCAGTCTTTTTAGGATTTATCAATGCATCTCGCTGATGTTTGATAATGTTGTCAACTCCCAATGTGTTATTTGTAAGCTTGTTCATAAAGTTTTCAACTGGGGCAGCATTCTCAAGTCTCTCAATAGTTTGATCAACGAATGGCTTTTGGAAATGGAACAATGGATCTTTGGCCTTAATGTCCTGTTGAATTTTTCGATTTATCAATGTCTTTTCTTCCGATGTTTTTATCCTCAGTGATTTTCCTTTTGTATAAATATCAGATTTGCTTCGAATGGTGTCTCCCTTTGCAGTAATGTTTGCTAGCAATCCAGCTTGTAAGAGAAAAGGATCTTGTCGAACCATTCCCGGATTTGGTTCTTCAAATTCTACGTTGAAAGGAGGTTCCATGTCATGAATAACTTCTTTTCCCATGGCAAGTCTCATTTGGTTGGCAATCTCCATTTCAACAGCTTCCTTATACTTTTCTGTGAATGGCTTTGAAAAATGTTCTACAAGCAAAGTGGCTCTATATTCATTTTCAAAAACAATGTCATAATCAATATAAGGATAAGGTTTCAACCCGTCCTCAATACCATACTTGGACTCAATTTCTGTTTTCAATTTTTCCCAATCCGATTGATCTGCATAGGGTTGAACAAACATGACTGAAACTCCAACATTGCCTGCTCTAGCTGTACGACCCACTCCATGAATATATTCAGTGCACGATTTGGGAAGATCAAAATATATGACTGAGGCCACTCGTTTGTAGTCAATACCTCTCGAAAGATGTGACACAGTTGTGCTGTGCTTGGTTTTGTCAAGACCTTTAGCACGTCGTTCTAAGTGTGCAATCATTTCTGAGAATCTACTTGGTATGTAAAGTTCCTTTCCATTGTCGTCATCCTCTTGAACCTCACTCTCAGGTTCCATAGTGCTGATAAGAACTTGATACTCATTCGTGTTGAATCTCTTAATAATATCAATTTTAGCCAAGGTTGGATAAAAATATGGAAGCATGACACAATTCACACCAAAAGCTCTGAGTCCAAAATAAACAAAGAAAAGTTTGTTTGCTGGTACGTAAACAATGACACGTCCTCCATAGAATTTGTGACTCAGAAAATAATATAACAGTAATATTGAGTTCACTTTGAAGTTTGGTAATTTAGCTTGCATTTGTTTCATGTCAACATAATATTGGTGTAATTTTCCTTCTAAACTCTGAGTTCTTCTGTCGAGCTGGATAACTACTGGTTCTTTCAGCAATTGTTCTTTTAGAGAAATAGCCTGTTGAGCCTTTAAGGTAGCACTCATGAGGATACACTGGAAAAGACCTGGTAAATGTTTGCTCACTATCATGGTAATTTGCTCCATTTGTTTTCTAATAATTTGATCTGCTTCATCAATAATTAAAAGCTTTAGAGTTTCTTTAAGAGAGATTGAAGAGTTAGAAAGAGCATATGCAAGTGATTCTGGTGTAGTAATTAAAATTGGATGTTGTAAATCACATAGATCCTTAATATCCTGTTGTAATTGATTCAATTCGCTTCTAAAGTAAATACAGTTACATTCATCTTTACAAAATTGTGCCAACAACTTCCATTGTTGATGTACTTGAATACATAATTCTTGTGAAGGCACAAGATAGAGAACTCTCACACCTCTTTGTTGAACGGAAGTCGTATGTTGTTTGTGTAAAACGTTTGTACCAGAATGATGAGAGTTTTCAAACATCAAACTTTCTGCAATGTTTTTTACCCTTTGTGTATCCTCTGCCATTTGATTCATTTTCCGTTCATGTAAAACCATTTGTATTGCAGGAATCAGAAAGGCTGCAGTTTTACCAGTACCGGTCGATGAACTACAAACAATATCTTTCCCTGATAGCGCAATCGGAATTGCAATTTGTTGAACTCGTGTAGGCTCATGAAAGCCTTGTCTAAACACGGCGCTAATAATTCTACGGTCTAATCCGAAGGATTTCCAACTATCAATCACTGGAAACTCTGTACAATCTTTGATGTCTTCTATTACTTGAATGGATTGTTGTTTGTTTCGTTGAATAATTTCAAAGTTATGATCCAAACATTTAAATTGTTTTTTTGATGATGATGATGTTGTGGATGAAAAGTCTTGTTGAATGGTTTCATCATTGTGTTTTAAAAGGTCATCGGAAGACACTGAGTGTTCATCATGCTTGTTTCTTGATGAAGCAATGTTCAACATTTTTTTTGTAATCGCAACCAACAACACTCTTAAAACACATCCTTACAGCAACTCCATCAAGATGTAAACATAATTAGGATTTTCTAAATTGATATCAATATTCCATTCATGATTTGGTTTATCCTCTCAATAGAGTGTGTCCCGAGCTATGAATCATTCATCTTTTCCCGCCTTCAAAAGAACAAAAAAAATTGTAGTTGAACAATCTCTTTGTCGGAAACTCATAGTTTGAAATGTCGAGCTCAGCATTGTTAGGAACATCCATGAATATGACTGAAGCAGGTGGAGCAATGAGCGATGTGGCCCAATCGTCCCGATCATCCTTACTCGATGTCATCATGGCCCGACATAATAATTTAAAAGATCAAAAAACACATTCTCGGTTGTTATACGTTGCAAAAAAGACTCAAAAGGAATTTGGAGAAGGGAGTTTATCGGAAAGTAAGTGTTTGATGTTTCAAAAATCTTTGGAGAAGGAATAATTTATTTGAAATTGTCTTTAGATTTTCATATGCAATTATTTCAGAAAACTGGACATAAAGAAGATGATTTTTATGGAATACTCTTTGAAGTTCAAGAGTATTATGTACATATTTTGGAGGGTACAAAGGATTGTATTTTCGACTTTTTGAGAATGCTTAATCGAGCGAAAAACGAAGATGATTTTCTAAAAGAGATTGATTACAAAATTTTGTCAGTGAAAATTCTCTTATATACTGATGATTCAGGACCATTAAGTTTTCCAAGATGGACATGCAGAGAAATTCCTCCAGGTGTTGCAATTGAAAACGATGATGACGACTTCACTAATGGTGCCCCTTTAACAAAAGAAGAAGAAAAAGCAGGCTTAATGTGGATCATTAAAATTCAAGAAATACATCAGCAACTCCTGGCATTGGGAAAAAAGGTTATGGGATTGGGCATTCGACAAATGTCACTTTTTCTCGACGGTCTTAATCAGAATTTTCCTCAAATTATTCCTAGAGAAAGCTACATCAAAGACCTTGCCAACGATTGCGAACTGTGTCTAAATCTTTCTGAATTCCTTGAAGTTTATGACCAACCCATTACACTTGATCTCTATGGTGAGAATGTGTGGTAATATTGAGCCAAGAGATCTCAGACTCTTTATTTAACAAAAAACGGCTTAAAATTGAGTGCAATGACCTCTCCTCCTATATTTACAAACCACAACCTGAAAAAATAAACTTTAAAACGATCAATGAATCGGTACCATTTTCTTGCAACAAAAATGGGAATTGCTTGCATCTTGTGCTTGGATGTTTAGAGGAGAATACATACGAGCGGAGGAGAGCGTAAACTCCTCCACTGCACTCTCTCAACTCTCTCCTGGGAAGGTCTGAGGTGTCGTCCACTCACGAGAAGTGGGGTTGGTAAATCAGCAATGCTAATGTCCTGGAACCAGAAACGGGTCCTGGGTGGAAACACTCGGTTGAAACGGCTAGGATGACACCGCAAAGGTTTAGTTAGATAAACAACGCAGCTCACTTGGGCTGCAACACAATTCAGACTACTGGCACGGGTTGCACAAGCTGTTCCTTTTTTACTCATCATCATCATCAATATTGTTGAGTGTTGGGAAAGAGATGAGGAAGGAGGCTTGTTGGCCAAAAGATGGAAGAGCAAGAAAAAATGCAACAACCAAACAGCAACAATGTTGGGATATCTTCTTCAAGCGTTCCTCATCACAACCAAAGTGAAGAGATGTATGATCATCACGATCGGGAACATCCGACTCTTGAAGAGGACATTCAATTACATGGAGCCCCTCAACTAAAGAAGAGGAAGAACAACAAAAAGAAGAAGGAGAGAAAGAATGAATGGAATCCAGTCAAAACTCCACAAAGAGACATTGAAAAAACAAACCAAATGTTTGAACAATACTATTTCAGTCATCAAAAGGTGGTAGAAACGGAAGAGGAGCTGAATGAAATGTTGAATACCTTCCGTTCTCCATTGCCAAATACATTCCGAGTGAACCAATCCATTCCGAAGCAATACCAAGAAAAGTTGAAACAAAAGATTAAACTCTATGCTGAGAGTATCAAAAGTATAAGAATTGATAACTCTGCCATCTCTCAACTTTTGTACAAGTCTAGTACAGAACCTGAAAAGACAACCGAGCCTGAATATGCCTCACTAGAGCCTGTTTCATTCATTTCTGATGAATCCATTTGGCAAATGTCAGACAAAATCACAAAAGAATTATTAAGAAAGCAACCAGAACTTGCTCAATTCAGAGACTTTTTAATGCGAGAAACTGAAAAGGGTAATTTAAGCAGACAAGAGGTTGTGAGTATGCTTCCACCATTGATGTTCACAAATTGGAAACCATCAGATAAGGTGTTAGATATGTGTGCTGCCCCTGGCTCAAAAACCGCTCAGTTAGTTGAGTTATTATTTCAAAGCAGTGGTGGAGATTCAAAAAATATTAGTGGATTTGTGATGGCGAACGACAATGATGTCAAGAGAGCTTATCTTTTGGTTCATCAACTTCAAAGATTGAACTTTTTATTCCCTCATTTGATTATTACAAATCATGATGCCACAAAGTTCCCGCAATTCAGTAGCGAGCCAAAACTTCAGTTCGATAAAATTTTGTGTGACATTATGTGCAGCGGAGACGGTACCATTAGAAAGAACCCAACTATATGGAATCAATGGAAGCCTAACATGGGACATGGCTTACATAAGATGCAAGTAGATTGTGTTTTGAGAGCATTTGAGCTGTTAAAAGTAGGAGGAGAGATTGTGTACAGCACATGTGCTTTAAATCCAATTGAAGACGAGGCTGTGGTTGCTGAGGTAATACGAAGAACCAAAGGAAAGCTAGTATTGCAAGATCTTTCTTCAAGATTTCCAACTCTAAAATATAAGCCTGGTATGACAACATGGACAGTTACATCAAAGAAGGGTGTGGTCATTCCAACTTATGAGGATGCCTTAAAATTAAATTTAGATAATAGAATTGTAGAAAGTGAATTTCCAAAGGAAGACGTAAAAAACATGAACATGCATTATACAATGAGAATTTTACCACATCAAAACAATACTGGAGGGTTCTACATTGCTCACTTCAAGAAAATAGGAGAATTAGACGAACCAATCGTTCAAATTAGCTCAGATACACCAAAAGAAAGGATCAAACAGTTCAAGGGAAGAAATTTACAAAAGGATACAATCCAATCAATGGATCCAGAGAAACTCAACTCCATTTTAGATTTTTACGGATTTAATAAGAATGCATTCACAAATGAACAATTTTGTTTAAGAATGTCAGAAAACTCAACTGGCACCGATGGAGTAAGGAAAGTAATGTACATTTCTCCATCTGTAAGACAATTTGTTGAGCAAAATGAGAAAGAGAATCAAAAATTTAATATTATTAATTGTGGTATTAGAGTTTTTGAGAAGAGCAAAGCTGACTTTTTGAAATGTCCGTACAGAATCACTCAGGAAGCAGCATCGCTTATTTGGAATAACACTAATGACACCAGAAAAGTTGAACTGAACTTGAATAATTTCATTAACTTTTTAGTTGAGTACCAAATATCAACGGAATCCATCAACGAAAATGGTCAATCGCTTGAAGCGGAGAAAATAGCATCCATGCAGCCAGGTGGTGTCCTAGTGAAATTAAAAGATTGTGAGGAGAGCAGCCATGACGACATTTTTGCCATTGGATTTAAGGGTGAACACACGCTTTCGAGACATGTTAAATTCGAACATGTACCAGTACTTTTGAAATCTATTGGATGTACTCTTGAACCAAAAAAGAAAAAGGAAACCAAGGACGGTACTGACGTCCCTCCTGTAGATGAAGACGAAACTACTGAACTCAAAGGAGAGCATGGTGATGACCAATAAAAGAGGTCTTATTTGAAAATTTTGACTTGCGTATAACTGCAAACAACGAACATTTCTCCAGTGAAAATTCATTCAAACACAAATAGCTTGGAGTTTTCATTTGGTGGTTTCCCAACATGTCGACACCATTCATGGAAAACACTTTCAGCGTATTGTTATATTCATCACACAAAAAGATTCTCCCTGTAGATTTTGAAAATCAATATCAGGAGTTTTCAATCGTCTTGGATGGTGTGAAGCAAACGAAATCTTGGCTCCTTTAGCTCGCTATTCTCTTTACTCAACA
Source organism: Naegleria fowleri (assembly GCF_008403515.1). Classification (NCBI taxonomy): domain Eukaryota; phylum Heterolobosea; class Eutetramitea; order Acrasida; family Naegleriidae; genus Naegleria; species Naegleria fowleri. The sequence goes on from NW_025407966.1 coordinate 438,705, forward strand.
TCTAAACCTTATTGGCAAGAGAGTCTGAAAACAATAAAAGATTGTTATTACAATTCCATGCAATTCCTGTCGCTGCTCTAAATGTTATTCCAGGGCAATTGTCCATAGTAATTTCTCCTATTTGTTGGCCATTGGACGTTCCAAATTGCAATCCAGTTGATACAAACAGAATAAATAATATTATTTGAATTTGACTGATTGTTATTCTCAATGCACATCCTGGCAATTTCAAACTTCTCATCAGAAGGGTTTTTCATGAGTGTGTCAATGAAGTTTTTCAAATATACTTTCTGCAGTGGGTGTGCAGTGACATTGTTAGAAGCCAGTATTAATGCATCTCTTCCAGTTTTTGTTTCCAAGTTGTAATTATTTTCAACTAGAATATTTTCACAACTTCTTTCACCACTTTTTGCAATTAATTGTTTTGAAGAAAGATCAAAAACGGTTAAAAAATGATATTGAGAAATAAGAATGCAATGACAACCATATGAAATTTTCACATCAATGGCTTGAGTTGTTTGGATATCTCCAACATGTTCAAATTTCATGGAAAATGGTTTTAATGGTACACTGTTTCGGAGCTTGTGTTGAAATTTCTTTAAAAGTGATTGTGAAAATTCTATATCATTACTGTTGTGCCAATCATCTTGATTTGATGTAGCACTCGTGTGTGATGATGTTGACGGTGCCGATGATCTGGATGGACGCAAGTCATAAAGATGGATTCTAGTTGACATTTTTTTTGAAGATGTCATTGGTTTCTTGTGAAATTGTTAATTCATTTCAAATCTCAATATTGAAGAGTCTGTACTGCTTGAGGCAACAATGATATCACCTCCGTTGAACAATAAACAATTATCTATTGAGGAACCTTTTCTAATAAGCTTGATAGAGTTTGCCATTTGGAGTTGTGTCTTTGTTGGTTCTCGCTGTACTCGAATGATCGACAAGTCCTTATCCATTGGCACAACGATCAGAATGTCGTCGTCCTTGTTTCCTAGCAAATCAAAGTTACTGAGCTGGCTGCTATCCATGTCTACATGAGATAAATAATTCAATTGAATATTTTCTTCTCTAAAATACAGCGAACATAACATTAGTAAGGGAGGCGTTTTGATGGCAAGTAATACATGGTCATCTTGGAACATTATTTGTCGAGTAACAATAGTATCATTCATGTTGTTGCACACTTCTTCACAAAGATGGTCCTTACAATTATGATCAATATGAACAGGGTCTAGTGAATGGGTTTCACTCTCCACGGTTAAGAGCAGAACAGACCCATCAGATTGAAAAATTAAAAACTTGTTAAATGAAATGACTGGACACGCATGAATAAACAATGCATCTTCATCGGTGGTTAAAGTGCAAATGCAGGAATTTGTTTCAACCTCCCAAACATGAGCAGTTTTAAATCCATTACAAATTACAAATAAATAATTTTTTCCTGTTTCTGAAGTGAAATGTTCAAAAGAAGAATACATTCTATTAATTCCAAGATGATCATCATCGTCGTCTTGCATGTCATTATTATTAGGGAACAGCTCAATCATCGTTTCCACTCTGGATTGCATGACCGAAATGATGAAAATTCTTCCTTTACAATTATGAAACCCAATGTATTTCTCCGAAATCCAGCAAACATCCCCAATAGCATCATCACCATGAAAGTAATGAGAAACCAAATCCAAATGACCCTCACAATGATTATTGTTGTACAAATGAATTTGCTTTCCATGAGTGCTTGCCGAGAGAAAAATTCCATCCGTTGTTGGATGCCTTTTCAAATAATTAATTTCTTGTTTATGATTTTCCTTGATTACTTTTTTTCATCGAGTATAACAAAGAAGAAGGAGTTGGTGGTTCAGAGAGACTCTCAAAGGAAAGGCATTTTCCGAGAAATGAAGTGGAAGCCTTTTTCATTTTTGTTGATGATTACAAAATGAGATTCCATTTCAATAATTGAAATTCAATCATTCACTCAGTAAGTGTTTGAAATTTCAAATAATAATTTCTACCTCACTCGTGTGGTTGGTTTGAATACTTTTTAATACGTCCATGCGCAATAATTGAAAAGTTGGCATGTAATTAATATGAATTCATTTAATCTTCAATTAAGAAATTAAGAAGGAATCATGAACGATGTGGCATTACAGGATGATACAACATGAATTTGGGTTCTCATTCCAATCGTGAGCCTTTTGTCCTTGATTTACATTATTTCCTGTCGTGTATTGAATGATTGTGTGAGAGACTGGATTTAAAACTCCATTCACTTCATATTGGCTCGGAATATAGGGTTGTTGTTCTGGTACAAAGACTCCATGATTTGTATAAATCACAGCAGTTTGTTGTTGATGGGTTTGGGTTGGTGGAAATCCCTCCGGATATGGAGGAGGTATTGTATGTGGAGGATTGTCTATCGATGAGGAAGACATGATGGATGGTTGTTGTTGGAACTCATAATGAGGAACTGAAGTGTAGGCGGATGAAGAGGATGGTGGTTGAAGACTATATTTACTCATACAAAGAAGGGATCTGTACTGTATCGTCCAAGCCGTTTGTTTGTGCGTGTGTGCGTGAAAGAGGAGGCGAAGAGCTTCAACTAAATTTTTTCTGTTTCGTTTCGAACTTCTGAAATCTATTTATGAAAATCAGCTAAAAAGGAAAAGATTGAAAATTCCACATAATTATAAAACAAAACGATTTAGTAAAAAAAGGAAATTGTTTGAAATGTAATTGTGCCAAGCTCGAATATGTGATTTCAACTTGTGGTACAAACTAAGCATGTAGAGATGTTAAAGCATCTTCTGAAGTCACAAGTCAAAGCAAACTTTCAATTAAGTTACAACAATCAAATCCTCAACTCTCAAACTCATTGATAATTACAAAAATTGTTGCGGATGGATGGAATGGATTGTTCCAAAAGAAAATTCCACTCCAATTGTCCATGAGTAAAAATTAGGGGTAACAACTTTTGACTCCATCAAACAATCTTTGAAAGATGTTTTTCCTTCAATAAGAAAATTCGCTATTTATGGGAAATTGACTGACACATATAACAGGAATAACAGCAATAATCATGAGATTGGTGAGTTATTTTCAAGCAAGTTGCAATTTTGGCAAGGAGGAATGGAAATTCGTCAAAAAAGACTTTAAGAGAACTCATCATTTCTTGTGTTATTGTTCGACATAACAAATTCACAATCATTAGATGATTCTAACTTCAGATATATCATGAAAAATATGAGAGATCATAACACTTATTTCAAAAATATTGAGATCATCTTAATTGGAACAAAGAACGATTTGGTGCAAGATCGAATAATTCCAAAAGAGCAAGCACTCAAAATTTTTTTTAATGATCTGGAAGGTATTCAATATTTCGATGTCACAAATACATTTCTTTCAGACTCAAGGATCATTTTGTGGTATTTAATGCTGATGCGATATTTTCTAACGAAAGATAAAAAGAAGCATCTTGGATCTCAGTGAATTGTCCATTCAAATGTTGCAATCAACGTAACACGATCTTTCTTGTATGATTACCAACTTTTGTAAAGTTTGATAAAGTCAGTTTGTTATTATTTCAAGAAATTGGTGGATCAAGATTTTGATGGAAGCAATCCGTTTCCAAAAATCCAAACAAAAAAAATCACACCTTCATCATCAATGCCATCCTCCAAAGATCAAAAGAGAAATCGCAACGAATACGATTCGGAATATTCCGAGAGCGACCAGGAAGAAGAAGGACAAGACAATCCAAAAACCAAACAAGTAAAAACCACTGCAAGTCTTGGAATATGGAAAGAAGATACCTCTCAAGAGCTCTATTATTTCATCCATCACAAGTTTTCCGAAATGAAATTCCCCAAAGATACGGTTGGAGTTGCATCGTTTGATTTTGACTCAACTCTGGTTTTGACCAAGAGCGGAAAGCAATTTGCAACAAATGCTAATGATTGGAAATTATTCCATAAGAATGTTTCAACGAAATTGATCGATGAAGTAAAAAAGAAGAATCGTCTGTTGGTGATTTTCACGAATCAAAATGGAATCAAGAAGGGAAAACTCACAAAGAAAGATCTAGAGAAAAGAATGGAAGGTTTTATTAGACAAGCTGTTGGAGAGGATATTCCAGTCTTGGTTTTGGCAGCTATGGGTGAAAACTCACAACGAAAACCATGCACTGGAATGTGGACCTATCTCGAAGAAAAGATTCTTCCAAAATATCACAAAGAATTATCATTGGATAAATCTGACAGTTTTTATGTTGGTGATGCGGCAGGAAGACCTGAACGAAAAGACGCAGAAAAGAAGAAAATTAAGAAGGATCACAGTTGTGGTGACAGAAAATTTGCAATGAATCTTGGAATCAAGTTTCATACTCCTGAAAATTATTTCCTGGGAGAAGCTGAATATCCGACGTGGTCACTAGATGGTTACGACATTAAGAAGTTTGAAAATGCTAAACTTACACCTTACAAACAAGAAGATTTGATTAGTTCCAAACAAGAAATTGTCATTTTCCAAGGTTGGCCAGCAAGTGGAAAAACCACATTTGCGAAACGTTATTTCCTTCCAGCCGGTTATGTGCATGTCAACAGAGATTCACTTTCAACTCCTGCCAAATGCATCAAAGCAACAAAAGAAGCTATTGCGCAAGGTAAATCTGTGGTTGTTGACAATACTAATCCAGACGGCGCCTCAAGAAAGCCCTACATTGAAATTGCAGAGGAGAATGACATTCCTTGTAGATGTTTTGTTTTTGATATTGAGAGAGAGTTGGCAGAGCATTTGAATGTTCTTAGAGAGAATAGATCGAATGGTGCTCACCCTCACGTTCCAGGTGTTGCTTATAACACTTACAATAAGAAGTTTGAGGATGTCACCAAAGATGAGGGTTTAACAGAAGTGAGAAAAATCAAATTCATACCTGTATTTAATAATGACAGAGAGAAGGAAGAGTTCTTTATGTACACTTGAATGTCTTTCCGTTTCACTTGTATGAACCATATTTATTTTGAATATAAATTTCAATTCCATCGATTCAAGTCTGTTCGAAAGAAATGTCATTGAATATATATAGAATGGTGTCATCATCCTTTCCTAATATCGGAAGAGATTTTAATCAATCAAAAAAATGTCATTCTTGCATCGGCGTTCATACAGTGGATTTGGTATTTTACTTGCTCTCTTGATGGTTGTGGTGGTGATTTTGAACATCACAAATTTGTCCACACAATCCTCACTCGATGAAGAAACACCTGAATTTGATTTTGACACAAATTTTGATTATTATGCCATTCTCGGAGTTTCACACAATGCCACTCAACAAGAAATCAAAGCTGCCTACAAGAAACTCACCATCAAATATCATCCCGATCGAAATCGAAACAAAACAAAACAAGAACAAGAATCACTGAATGCCAAATATCAAAAAATTGCAAAAGCCTACGAAGTACTCAGTGATGAAGAACAACGAAGGACCTACGACCAATATTTTGAATTTGGAGCTAATTTAGGTGCTCATTTAGGAATTGATGAACAAACACTTGAATTTATTTTGTATTTATTGGTGGGCTATGGTTATGCTATTCTTGCAATTTTAATCTTATTGGGAGTGGTGTTGATGTTAATTTGCATCATGTGTTGTTTGTGTGTTTGTAAATGTTGTTGCAGTTTTTTCAGAGGAGGAGAACATGTGACAACTAAAACAAATAAGAAGAAAAAAGCAGATTAATGAATCATTGTGAATGAATCAACGAGAAGTGTTACGACAAGTGATTGAGTTACATTTTCAAATTTTATTAAACATGTGAAACATTTAAACTGCTTGACAATTAACATTTGAAAATAACTCTATTTACTTGAAGAAGACGACGAAGATGACGAGGTGGACAAATATTGAGCAAGTTTTTTCACCAATTCTTGACCTTCCTTTTCATTATTCACTTCAAACAAATTTTCATAAGGTCCTTCAAACTTTTGTGGAGGTTTAAAACCTTTCGAAAATTCATCCACAACCTTATCTGCATTTTCTGGTGGCAGCGTTGGATGATTCTTTCGTTCTCGAATATTCGTTTTGCATTGTTCAGGAGATGTTGTAAACCATACCAAATCAATATGTTTCACACCAAGTTTTTTGGCTTCTGTGATCCACATCTTTCGATCCTTGGGATGAATATTGCATCGATCGAGCACGACTGATTTGTTGTGTTTGAATGATTTTTCCATTAATTTTTTGCATTCGGCGGCATCACCCAATGTGTCTTGATTGATTCTGACAAAACCATGTTTTTCACACAAGGTGGCAAACGTGGATTTTCCTAAATGTTAGTTTACATGAGTGAGTGGTGATGATGTATTTCAGAATATTCATGATGATTTGAAAATTAATATTCATTCATATCGCGTCATGTGTGATTCCAGTGTTGAGATCAATTTCAAAATGAATTTCAAAATGAATTTCAAAATCCGATTCGGAATGAATCGTTCATATTCATTTCAGATGATGAGGATGACAATCAATTGCACTCACCTGAGCCAGGAAATCCACACAACAAGATGAGATGGGTCGGAGTGGAATTTGAACTTTTCAAAGATTTTGATTTTTGTGTCATTGATCTTCAGCGGTGAACTTCTGTTGTTGTTTTGGCACAAAAGATCGAGCAAGGAGCAGAAAAGAAGATAATTTTTTTCTTCCTCTTCTTCTTCTCTTTCCATTCGGAATATGAATTCACTTTCAATTTTTTCATTTTCCAAATTGAAAGTCGCGCGAGATGAACTTTGAACTATTAGAATTTCATCATCTCCAAAGTGTTTAAAAAAAGGAGCGCCACTTGCCGTAAACGTTTACAACATCTTGTGGTGCGATTTTTTGAATTTCCCCAAAAAATGTGTGGTCGATGTTGGTGGAGGATATCCGAGAAGCCTTCAATGAATGATGATGCATCATCATCATTGTTTCCTCCTTCCTTGTTTCTCCTCTTCCGACAGTTCTTTGTCTGTGAGAGCACCAACAATACCAAAAAGAAGAATACTTCCACGACGAGGATGAAGACGACCCTAACTTTAAGATCCAAAGTGGTGTTTCAATATTTCTTCTTCCTATTTCTTCTTTTTTTACTCCTTTCCCAAATACATCATCATACCTTCCATTCATGTGATGAAACACTTCACTTCTTTTTTGTAAATTCTCAAAGTATCTCCTCTCGAGAAGAAATGGTCATCACTACTTTTGCAACTCATTCAGAATTTCTGAACATTAGGAATGATACATTGTATCTCTATTTGGACTCTGTGAATGGTGTGGATGCCATTGATAATGATTGCACTTTCAAGGATCGACCCTGTCGATCATTTCATTCAATTATTGTTCAAAATCGAGCATTGGATCAGAATGTACTTCCCAATGTGCAATTGAATGTGTTGAGTGCTGTGTTTGAAATTCCAAGTGATATGAATGGATTTTTCTTTTTGCCCATTAAAAATACTTTTAAAATTGTGGGAAAGGGAAGAACTGAAACGATTTTGACTCATGATGTGAGTTTTAAAAAGACTGATCATTACTTGTCGTTGCATAGAGGAGGAATGAAATTGAAGGACGATCCAGAGCTTACGGTGGAATTTTCACAAATGACAATCAAGACATTGAAATTGACAAGTATGCCATCTGTCACAATTTCGAATAGTTTTTATGATACTATTTATTTGAAAAATGTGACGTGAGTGTCAATTATTGATTCATTTTTTCAATTATTTAATAATTACTATTTTAGATTAATCTACATGCATCATTGTGAAAGTATTGTCACACCCATGAGAGAATCACAAAAACCATCCAATGGTTCAACACTAGTGTTTAACATTTATACCAAATTAATGTTGCATGCCATCAACTTTAATCCTCAAAGTACTGTATTTGGAAATGTTGACATGTCAACGATCACCATATTAGAAGACATTCATGCAAAAGAAAGCATGATTTATTTCTTTCACGCCCTCTTCGCCAATCCAGAAGAAAACAATACTTTATCTGCTCACAATATTGACATGTATGAATCTTTGCTTCACATCACAGAATTTAATCGAATCATGATTGACAGAGGAGTTTTCACACGAAATTTAGACGCCTCTCGTTATGGGCAATATTTATCATTTCTAACAACCATCGATGACACTTATCAAAATCAGCCAATACAGAAATTAATGAGCCAATTGATTTTTTCACACTCTTCTTTAAATATTGTGTCACAGGGAAGATGCTCTGCGTCGATGATCAACTCTAAATTTGCCCACGCAAATCAAACTGGAGCTCTACATTTGGAAGGTATTGGATTACTGGCAGGTTTTGTGAATACACAGTTTTTGGACAATGAATCAGAAATAGGTAGGTTTGTGAAATATTGTTGTTGACATTTCTTTTGATAATGTCATGAACATTTAACAATATTACGAACAAAATTGACCCACTACATCATCATCATTTGATCATTCTTGATGATTAGGTGGAGCGGCCATCATGATGCGAAGTGTATATTATGTCTTTGTTTCTAATTGCACCTTTGCACACAATAGACAAACCTCTCCAAATTACAATATTGGATTGCAAACCACTGGAGGAGGAGCCATTCATCAATATCAAAGGTAATTTATCATCGATGGATGAAATTTCACAATCACATGACAAATCTTTTTTATCCTTATTTGGTTGAAAACACATCATTTATTTCAAACATTGTTCAAATTTACAGTGTATTTTCATCGAATGCTTGTGTTTATTACAATAATACTGCCAAAACTTATGGAGGTGTACTATATTCCTATTTAGGTATTCGAATGTGGGTGACTCAAGATCTTTTTTTAAAAAATAAGGCAGCCATTGGTGGAGCCATTTACACCAAAAACACAATAACCACTCTTCCGTTCATCATTGAAGAATGTGCATTTCGTCTCAATTCTGCAGAGAAATTTGGAGGAGCAATCTTCTCGATACGTGCTGGTATTTTAATGTCTGCTTTTAACAATACCTTGCCACTCATTTCACAAAATACAGCTGGTGTGAGTGGTGGAGGTTTATATTATTGTGAATCATCCGTAGATTGGTATGAATCTCGTATGAATCCAGTCACACTACGAAAGGAAAAATTTTTAATCAATTCTGAATCGAGTATGGATGCTCAACAAATGATTCCTAAATTTATTGCACAAAATTCAGTGCTCACACCGTTCCATTTGAAAGATAAAACGTCATTTCCAGCAGAGGCCTCTCTTCAACTCATCGTTCGAGGACCACAGAGTACTTTAGAAATTACACAAAAACGAGAACAAATAAGACAAATTGGAAAACAAGCACTTCAACGTGCGGTTATACCTTTGGCAAGTAATTCGAGCGATTTTAATGTCGTGGCTGTTAAAACTTTTTTTGGAGAAGAATTGGAATTTGATTTAACCATGAAAGACACCTTTGGTCAAATGATACCTTACGATGGAACTTTTATGCGAATCGACACAGTCGATGATTCAATCGTTTATTCTGAAGCCAAAAGTAATGTTTTTGAAAAAGATGAAGAAGGTAGTCTTCCACTCTTACATCCCATTGTGACATTGGTTTCATATTCATATCAAGATCCATTTCCTCAAAATGCCACTGTGAAATTTTCACTAACTTTCATTCAAGATATGCTTGTGACGTATTATTTTAATGTGAATTTTCAGTTTGACCCATGCCCAACAATGCATTCTGCATTTTCTAAAACTGATTTGAATGGAAAGAAGATTTATTACTGTAGTTTTAATGTGGCTTACTTATTACCTGTCATTCTTGCGATTGGATTAGCAGTTATGGTTGCTGTTGTGGTGATTGTTGTGATTTCAGTACGAAAATTGAAAAAGATGAAATTTAGTGTGAAATTATTGAAACAAAAAGAAAAAGCTGAAATTGAATTGACACAAAAATTGTTGGATTTACAAACATTATATGCCAGTGAATTGGAGAATAGACATTCATTTAAGGAATGGCTCATTAAATTAGAAGATATTGAAATTGTTTCAAAAATTGGAGAAGGAGGACAGGTAAGTGATTTCTGCTGTGACACTTATAGTTCATATTTCAAAAACATTATTTTGAAAATTGGTTTAAAACTTGAAGGGAGTTGTTTACAAGGCTAGGTGAGTTTCTTTTGATTTGAATGATCATTTGAATTATTTTGTTTAATAGATGGAAAAATGCAGATGTTGCTCTCAAAAGCATTAAAATTGAAGATTCAGACTTGGATAGTAATGAATTTGAAAATGAGGCATCATTGCTGAGCAATATTCGTCATCCCAATGTAGTTACCTTTTTCGGAGTTTGTCTCACAGAATCAAACAAGTTTATGGTGACAGAATTCATGCATGGAGGATCTCTGGATTCACTCATTTATCAATGCAAGGTGAAAAAGAAATTTATTCCATTGGCAGATAAAATTCACATGTTGAGTGATATTGCAAGTGGAATGAGTTATTTACATCATGGAAAAGATAAGATGATCATTCATAGGTAAGTGAGTGAATGAGCTCAAAAGATGGATCTGTTGATTGTTATGATACGATCTGAATGATACATATGGTATATGAAATCAATAATGGATATAGAGATTTGAAACCTGGAAACATTTTACTAAGCAATGATTTGACCTGTAAAGTGTGTGATTTTGGAGTGTCCAAATTGTATCAACAAGAGGTTCATAGAACCAATACCTGTCGTGTAGGAACTTTGTTTTATATGGTAAGTAAAATACGCACAAGAATGATTATATTGAACAGTGATACCAAATCACATATATTTATGCAATGCATCAGGCACCTGAGGTATTGTTAGGGGAGTTTTACAACGAGACAGCAGATGTCTATAGCTTTGCTCTTATCATGTGGCAATTATGTTTCGATGAAAGTACTCTCTTTTCGTCATCCTTCTCGAAAGAGTCAAAATTTACATCGTTCATGACCAGCGAGCAAATATCTCAGTATTCCACTCTCAATGATTCCATCATAGTTTTACCGAAATTAGTGGCTGATGGCTTGCGTTTGCCTATTCCTTCTCTTCCTCTTGATGCTAATTCAAACACATTAAGGAATTGGGTTGATGAATTCTTTTTTCGAAACTCAAACAGTATTTCATCACAATCCTTCGAGACTCATGTTTCAGTCCTGAATGACTTTTTTGAATTGATGGTCAAGTGTTGGAGTAAGGATATTTCTGAAAGACCCTCATTTTCATTGATTTTCAACGATCTGTGTAAAATGGAAAAACGGCTAAGAAGTGTAAAATGAGGAAGCATGAATTTTGTTTTTATCAAACCCATTGTATTGTACAAATGAATCGGGTTCAACAACTTGTGAAAGACTGTTCTTCTTTCAAGCTTATTGCTCTTGAGCTTGTTGAGGTGGAGGTTGCATTTCATAATTCTTAATGTCGTCCATGGCTGCATTTCTGTCGTAAGCCTTGTCAATATTTTCAGCCTTCAAGAACCTGCAAAGTTTCTTATCCGTAATACAAATGTGTGTAATGAGCCAGTCACTCAAAAACATGAGAGCTTCCATCGCAAATCTAGAGTTGTGAGTTTCCTCAACCTTAGTTTTCAGAGAAAAGACCTTTGAGATGAATTTTCTGTGTGTTTCCTTATGGTTGTCCTTTACACTTGCTTCGTAAGAAGCGCATCTATCCATCAAGCCTTCCTCTTCCTTAAAGTGGAAGTCTGTGTACATGGCTAATCTTTCGAACACTTCAAGAATGAGATCCATGTCTCCCATATTGATAGCATGGTTCAATTTGTTGATTAGGATGACTAGCACCTTATGCTGTTCGTCCACCATCCCTACTCCTAGCTTGTATTCTTGATCGCTCCAAGGAATTAGCACCTTTCCAGTCAAAAACTCCTCTATTATTTATCGTGATGATATTGAAACATTTAGCGGAGCATCAAAGTTTTGGTAAAATTTTGTTATTGGCATGATGATGATCAAAGGAAAACCAAGTTCGTGATTGGGATCATGATCAAGGGAAAACCAAGTTCGTGATTGGTCATTAAAACGTTTATCAAATAAATTTTGTACATACCGTCGCTGTTGCCAGTTGGTGCCTTTCCTCCTTTAGAGTTGCCCTTCTCTGTGCTATCGCTTCCTTCTTGCTTATTACCCATACACGATGCCGATCCTCCCATGTTTGATATTGTCGTTGTTGTATTATTTTTTTTATTTATCTCCTGCAGACGAAAACCAAGGCTGTAGTTTTGTCTCTTGTTCAAAACGATTTTTGGCGGGAGTGGTTGTTGTTGTGGAACTTGTTTGGCGCATTGAAATTTCTATAATTTAACGTTCAATCTGGTCGATGTACTTTGATAAGGTGCTCACGATTGCTTTTATGAGATTCGAGAGACATGACATCTCTTGCCAATAGGTTTCATAATGTGTCTCTCTTCAAGCAAACACAACAAATGCAAGAAGCCTTATCACGAAAAAATTCTTGTTGGTTACATAACAAATAAGGAAATCGTTGTGAAGCCTTAAAATTAGACTTTTTGGGTAAGAATGGAGCACTGAAATGGCGGTGCAGAGCGAACGAGGAACATGTATACCCTTATGGTGTGCGTTTGGTTGTCTTCAGAATCAGAACTCGATCGAATTGATTCAGGTCCTTCTCCAACTCGACTACAAATTCAAAATTGGATCCACTTTTGCTCGTACCCAAAAGAAAACGCTGCTGCTTCATTTCGTGGTTTGAGATTTGCAAATTAGTCGTGTCGTCGTCTTCGTCGTTGTTGGCGAGAACCGTTGTTGAGAGTACATTCTTCATAAGGATGGGAGCCTGATCGTAACCGAGCTCCAACGCCATTAAGGAACTCTCTGAGGAGGATAAGAGACGATACTTGTGCATGGCTTTCTCCGATAGGAGGAAACGATAAAAGTCGAGTCCATCAGGACCTCCATCGAGAGCGAGATGAGGCTCATGAAGAGAAACATCTTGATCCAATTCTTCCATAATGACCTGGGAGGGAATATAAGGAGGATTTGAAATGAGCACATGTGTAGAGCCATAGTGGTGGTTTCTCTCATCCTCAGTAATAATACCAACTTTACGCTTCGAGGTGTTTGCGAAAGTTGAGTTACAAGTGACACACATCTTTGAATCATCATCATTATCGTTCATTTGGGATTTCCATTCTTCGGGTTTAAATTCATCACACAACATGTCATGCTCTTTCAGAATCAACTTTTTACAAAGACGAGGTGGAAGTAATTGTTGGGCATTCAGTGCAGCAACTTTTAAAGCCTCACTACTCTTATCCAAGCCGATGGCACTCTGTACTTTAATATTTGCTTTCTCCAACTCGAGCAATAAGGTCAAAATTAAACATCCACTTCCCACTCCCAATTCCACAATGTTAAGTCCATCTCTTTGAATTCTCTGATCATCAGATGATGACGAAAATTTCAAAAATTGGTTCATTCTCTTCATGATTGCCTCAATCATCACTTCAGAATCCACTCTCGGTATCAGGACATGCTTATTCACAAGAAATTGTCTTCCAAAAAAGTTGACTCGTCCCGTGATGTATTCAATAGGTTCATATTGGCATCGTCTTGCGATGAGTGACTTGAAAGTATCGAGTTGATGAGGTGTGAGACGATCTTTTCGTAGCGAAAGAGAAAGCCATCGACTGCTCAAGTGTTCCACAGGTTCTTTCGGAAAGAGCGTGTGAAATAGTAGCATACGTGCCTCTCCTTCAGGATCATGCTCTACGTGTTTGAATGTGAGTGCATTTCGGAGTTTGTTTTCTCCATAATCAAGTGCTTCTCGTAATGCTATTGACAAAGTCTTATGGTTACTGGAACTGAATGTTCGATTGATGCAGTCAGTTGTTCGAATGAATTTCGAATGATTATTGAAAAAACTCTCATTTGATAGGCACAACGATGGATGAGCATTTGTGCAGAATGATCCATATGATGATGATAAACTCGACTTGTGAAAATTAATAGCATTTCGGAAACAAGCTGTCTTGCGATGTGCTAACATTTTTTTAAAACGTCGAATGGCTGCGATACCACTCGAGTATTTAATGTTTACTGTGATACAAAACAGATTATCTCTTTTCACCAAAGCTTGTATGACCAGTTTTCTTTGCATGAAGTGTGGCCTCCTTTTCTCCTTTCAAAAATTCTCCACATTGCAAACACTTTAAAGTGAAGCTGGCAGTGTCTGTAAATTGATGCTGTTCGTGCAATTGTTTTACATGGTCGAATGCTTTTTTAGAAGAAATCTCTTCGTTAGCAGGTACAATGGTAATATCTAATTCTTCAGGTCCAGATGGAACAGGATTGAAAGCAAACGCATCATAGTGGATACCATCATAAATAAGGAAAATTTTTGAAGTAATAGTAGAGTCTCCTTCACCATAGACATCTCTTCTATTGGCTGTGACATCAAAGCTTTCAATTCTAATGTTGTAGAACTGGGACAAAATTAATAATTCAATAGATCCTCCCCATGAATCGTCTTTCATTATCCAATCACAATATTCTTTGGTGGGTTTTCCCAATATGGCTTCATTGAAATAAAACGGATGTTTCATAATCCAATCCCTCACAACTCTTCTCAAGGCTCGGGCTCTTTTGTTTTTTCTTGCTCTGCTTCCTTCCAGGCAATAAGCCAAGGCATTAAACAGGCACGAATTATCTGCTGGAATGACTCGTTTAATAGCAACACAATCTGAAATCAAAGAGGAATCAAAGGATTGCAAATCGTGTGGTCGTGCTGGACAGTCGGAATATTGTTCTGGTTTTAATTGTACAATGTTGGTGGAGTCAGCAGTAAGATCCACAACGTCATGATTGCCCATAGATGCTGACGCTAATTGATAGGAAATGGGTTGTTTTGCCTGAGAGTATTCGTTTGTTTCTTCCACGATCAAACTTTCTCCCGATTTTAAGCCAATCTCCGAAAGCTTTTTTGAATTAAATAATTCTTGATCTGATTGCCCAGTAACTTCTTGTGGTGGAAATCCACATTTGAGTTTTTGTTTTAGCAGTGGAATTTTGCTTTCCTTCTGTATTTCCGACTTGAGCCATTCAACAGTGGAGTTTTGAAAGTCAACTCCCTTCAGATTCATTTGACCAGACGGCAAGCGTATGCGAAGCATTTTTTTATATAGGTTATAGATTCAAAAGAAGCCGACTACTGTCAATCACGATCCATCATCAATCCATTATTACGTCGTTGTTTGTGTTGATAATGAATTTGATTTGGTTTTGAAAGAATTTACAACATTGGATTTATTTACATTTAACACTCTTAGGTTGTCTCAGTCCATTCCTTAATTCAAAGTTATCAATTTCCTCAAGCTGCTTGATTGGATCGTCAAAACGCTTGTCATATTCCAAAATATGTTCTATTTTTTGTTGTTCTTTTTCCTCTTGCCTTATTTCATTTTCAAAAACCTTTTGGTCGTACATATTTCGTAGTAACTTCACAGAGCTTTTATGACTCGAGCTATTACTTATGGTACTTGTGATATAGGAATAAGTTGCACTTCGAGATGAAGAGGGCGTTTTTGACCCACTTCGGCAGCTACTAGGTCTTGAACTTGTCAAAGAGCGAGGTGTTGTCGTCGAAAAAAGGGAACTCGTGGATTTGGAGCTTACAAGTTTATATTGCCTTGGTGTTCTTCTTGTTGAATCGGTTCGTTGAGACAACGGTATTCTTGGAGATAGAGGAGCCAATCTCACTGAACTTAGGGGTCTTGATTCTCTATAGATTTATTTTGCACTTTCCAAGCAGTCGCTTAGAGAGAGAGGATGTTCACTGCTTGGGTCAGCTAAGGATATGTGATACTGTTTGAAATTTTTCGGTTTAAGGTTGTTATAGTTTCTGAAGGAAGAAAAACTTGGGGCGTAAAACCCTGCTTGCTTATCTCTTGGGATGTTCATGATTTTCTCGAGTTGGTTCCTCCTGTTTTCGGAAAGGGTATTTAAATAAGCAGTGAATGTTTCAGATTGCTGGGTTGACTGGGCATATATTTGAGAGGGTGAGACCGATCGAGGAACAGAACGAGAGTACGTTCGCTTGTGAAACACAGTGGGATTCTTCTCGATCAAACTTTGATAAAGATGAGAAACGTTCGGCCCAGTTGTGTTGGTGATATCAGTTTTTTGTCTGATATTGATCGTCGGGTCATATTCGAATGCTTTGTATCCCAAAGAAGCAGACTGAAGATTGCGATTGAACATGTGGTCGTTCTCGGCTATCATTGTCATGATAGACTTGTAAGTGATGAAGAGATAGCAGAAGTTTGATGAATGATATAACCGATTGAAGCACTCAGGATGTGATGATGGGGGTTGCCTTATTTTTTTTACTTTTGAAAACATCAAAATAAACGTCTTTTAACGTTTATCAACTGGCGATTTATTAAGGAAGAGTGCGACAGATATCGCCCGAAAAAGAATCCGAAAACGGGTCAAATGGACGTTATAAGCTTTCTGCTGTTTATTAAAAAAAAACGAGGAGGACATCTCATTCGAAATTCAACAACACAACAATAAAAATTTAAAGGACTTCAAAACTGATGATATCATTCACACTTTCAGCCTTCGTCTTTCAAAATCTCTCTCAAACTTCAGCAACTTAAAATCTTCTTAATACTCGCATATGCAAACGTGGATACCGAGGATGAGCATGATTCAAAATCGCACGTCGTACCTGATAGCCATGCGAATAGAAAGGATACATTTGAGGATTGTGTTGGCCATACACATTCACTCTCTGAGCAATCGGAATATGATTTCTCATTTGAGAATAATCTGGGAGAGAGGCAACCACTTGTTCGCTACTACTAGAAGCGACCTCTGTGTGATGCAACATTCTCTTTTGTTGAGGCTGTTGTTGTGGTTGTTGCTGTCCTCCTTGTTGCTGTTGCTGTTGTTGTTGTTGAGGAGGAGGCCCTTGCGGTGGCTGACCTTGTTGTTGTTGTTGAGGAATTGGTAATGGCTCTGTTTGTCCTCCCTCAATACAGAAAACTTCAGATTTGACCAAACAACGAACATTGTAAGGACCTACAAAGACTGGATTCACGCAAATAAAGTAATTACATCCAGGAGTGGTTCTTAAAGCTCCTCCCCACATCACAATGAATGGAATTTGACCTTGTCTCGGAGTTGGTACTTGTTGATTAACATTAATCAATCGAACATCATCTGAAATAAACTCCTTATTGGTTTCTCTGATTTGGAAGACACTCAAAGAGAATTGATCAAATTTCATGGTCTCATTGAAATCCATAAATTGAGTCGTGTTGAATTGCCACTTGGCATTAGCGAGTGGAGCATTGATGGTGAAGTAGCCAATCGAGATGGAGAACATTCCAGATTTAGCAAAACAACTTCCTTCATCGTCTCGATTGGTGTGGTTATTCAGGGCATCCACACCCACTTCATTAGACACCAATTCAGCACAAATGTAGTATCTATTATTGACGGCAGGAGTAGAAATTTCAGGCACAAAGAAATCTACCTCACCATTTGGTTTACTCTTATCGAGAGTGTAGGTTTTTTTGGTTCCATCAATCATGACATCTTGTCCTTGAGCTCCACCATTGTTTCTCCACAAGCTCAACGCGACAGAGAAGGATCCCTGTGCTCCATTCTCGACACCATTGCCAAAGAATTGGCTGTACACCACCGAGTAGTTTCTATTGGCCAACCATTTGGTATATTGTTGAGGATAATCTAAGGTCAAATAGGGACGTCTTGGTGGTCCATTGGTGTTCACAGTACTTGGGTTGAAAGCACAATAGAAACCTCCAACGGCATAACATCGATAGGGATCGTTCAGGTCGACAATGGAAGAAGCAAGAAGGGAAGAATTGACTGGATTCAAACACACATAGTAGGAACATGAGGCTGTTGCATTGGTTGGAATGACCCATGGAACGTAACCTGAGGCACCTGTTAGATGAACCTCTGTTTGCATGATCAATTCATCAGGTTGAGTTTGTCGTTGTCGATATAAGGTAAGGGTCGCGTTCTGTCCACTCAAAGGTCCACCTCCAATAAAGAGGAGAGGTAGTACTTGATTCACTGGTAGAACAGCCGTGTTATCTGGAATGACCACATACAACGAGTGGACCAATGCGATGAATGTCGACAGGAAGGGAACAATGAAAAGTAAAAGTGTTGTGACTCTCATCATCATGACGATTATGCAATGTTAATATAATTTTTTCATGCTAGGAACAAGGATGATGCTCATGTGTGATCATGTTAAATATTGTTGGGGTGTGAATGTTTTCGGTAAGGTTGGTTGGAATGGAACAAGTCAACGATTGCAAAAACTCCTAAAAAAGAGAACAAAAATATCAGGTACAATTCCGAGAATGGGGGCTTGACTATTTCAAAGATTCGAAAGGAGAGGAGTTATCATGAATCCATGATTTACGAATTGATGAATTGAGAAGAAATTGTGAAGTATTTTCCAGATGGACGGAACAACAAATCTTTTCCTTTTTCAAATTGTACTCTCAGAGCAAAACTCTATTTGAGTTATTGACAAATACAGTTTGGATCGTTGTAAAGCTTGTTCATTATGAAGGTACTATTTGTAATTACATTTTTGCATCTGTTCCTATAGGATGATGGTTCTAATTTTTAGTTTTACAATAGTTGGGTCAAGATAAGAAATAACCGTATAGGCCTGATAAAGTAAAACCAATTATTTCCATACTTTGGAGGTACTTAGGGCTGTGGCAGGTGGCTTTTTGGAGACGGTTGGTTTGTTTTGCGTCGATTTACTGGTCACTGAAGAGGCAGATTGTAGGCGCTTCTTTTTTGGTTCGGTTGGTATCCATTCCTTTGGCACTTCCCCAACTATTAAGTTCGGATGCTTCTGGAAAAATTCTTGCAGTCCACCTGTCAGAACCACAATATTATCGAACCCTTTTTCAAATAACAAGTTTGCTACAGGACACGCTATTTTTTCATCTCTATCGTACAGTACAATTTTCTTTTGCGGATGGTTTTTCTAATGGTAGACGTTGGTTGTTGGGGTGTCACGAACAATTGAAACAACTTACAAAGGACAACATTTCAAATGTGAAAGGATTAACCGTCCTGTTAACCGTCGCAGCTGGATAACTGTATGCAGTTTGTAAATGACATTTTGCAAAATCTTCTGGATCTCTCACATCAAGTACTAGCACTAAATTATCAGCATCTGATACATCCTCTCGTAACCTTGATTTAATCAAGATTGGATCCATTTGATGCACGGCAGTTTTTGCCTCCGAAATGGTACTACTAAACGCTTGAGATGAGATGACTGAATGTTTTGGAGATTCTGAGGGGCACTTGGCTTCATCCTCATTAGCTAGCCCTTCCTTATTCGAATTCATTTTGAGTAAAATTAACTTCATTAGCTCTGTGGATTTGATTCGTTTGAAATGTTCGACTTTTTTGAATAGTTTGCTATCATCTATATTATTCGAAAATCTCAATCGGAAACAACTTTCATATGAATTATAAAACCACCTACTTTGATCGGATTTTCTTTTGACCATTCCAGTGTCAATAGAGGATTTAACATCTTTGTAGGAGACACTTTGTGGAGGTCTTTTCTCCAAAATCTGTTTCCGAATGATGGTTCAAATAAGAAAACTCGGATCATTGATTCCAAAATACATACTTTTGGATCTCCAATAGGCTTGATGATGGACATTCGGGTTAATTTTTTTATTCTGGTCTTTCGTAATGAAATGGCGCCAACTTGTGTCAAACCAGGCCTCAAGGATTTTGCTTCTTTGATCTCACCCAATTCAATCACGAACACGGGTTGATGGTTCACTTTTAATGCATCAGAATGGTTTGGCAAACGTTGATGAGTACTTCGTCATGACATTGGTTCTGTTGTGATAGGATTGATCTGTGGTCCCGTAGGTACTGACAAAAAAATAGGCTGGACAATTATGGACCCAAATGTTAGACCCCCCAGCGTTGGTGGTGCATCGAACCTGCCCATGATCGAAACTCCACATCCTTTGAGCATCAAGCTGATGAGATTAAAAAAACCAGAGTTTTCAGTGGACGTTCCAATTCTTACTGAACGAAAAGATGTTCTCGGAGATAATAAATTGTTTTATAAAACACCAAATCATGCTTCCGATGTGAAGAGTCTGTACGGGAATGATTCGGTTGGATCCAGATCAACAACGAGTGGATTTAAAGAAGAAAAATTAATTGAAATTCCGGGCGTGGAGGATAATAGTAATGAGAAAAACCTATCACAATTTTTAACAGAACGATGCATGGTTTTTGACAGTTTGGGTTATAATGACTCGTGGACTTTACCAAGTGCTCCAGGTGCCATCTATATCGGCGAGACACTCAAATGTTACATCTCTTTGCATAATGAATCTTACAACGTCATCAAGAACATTTCTATTACTGCCGAACTACACACTGGAAAAGGAAAAACAACAAAACACATCTTGCTGGATATTAGCTCGACACCTATGGAGCAGCTTGGTTCCAAATCAAATAAGGTTGGTATTAATATTATTCCTCATGACTTATATATATTAACCATATTTTGTACGCTGACAGGATTTTATTATTGAACAACCATTGAGCGTTCCTGATAATATTAATGATGATGATGACAAAACTTTTCTTGTGTGTAATGTTGCATACTATGATCCTGAAGAAGGAAGGATGAGATCATTCCGAAAATTATTTCCTTTTAAAGTGTATGAACCTCTTGGAATGAAAGTGAAAGTCAATACTCTTGAAAATCATATCTTTGTACAATTAGATTTACAAAATTTAACGCAAGCACCCTCCATGTATATTGAAAACGTAAAATTTGAACCCAACTTTGGATTTGATCTTATTGACCATTCAACTCATAATTATGGAGATAGATATTATGAGCACCCATTATTGAGAGGAGAAACGAAAAGACTATTATTTGAACTGGTCCCAAATTTAAAACAGCCAAAGGCAGTGAATGTTCTTGGAAAAATCTCCCTTCAATGGAAAAATACTTTAGGAGAGAGTGGAATGCTTATTACCAGTCCAATTCAACACAAAGGAGTCCAGAAACAAGACTTGGACATAACAATACTTGGTTTTTCATCATCACCTATGTCTGATGAATTTCTTCTTGAAACTGGAAGAGTTCAACTCAAACCCGAGCAATTTTACCTACATAAGCCATTCTATGCAGTGTGTGAAATTGTAAATAATTCGAAGGATATTATGGATCTTACGCTTCATCTTGAATCTGATAAACTGTATCCACTTGCAGTTTATGGATCTTCTTTGCAAGTAATTGGAGAATTGCAACCTACCAAATCAAGAATTGTTTACATTCCACTGTTTCCATTACAAAGAGGCCTTCATGCAGTTGCTGGAAAAGGCATGTTTATCAAGGACAAGCATTCAGGAAAAGTGTTAACTCTTCCTTCAAAGCCAGTTACTATTCATTAAATTTTAATTTATTATCCATTCATTGTGACATTTGCATCAATCGGATTTGTTGGCTCGTCGAACTCGAAAGATTTCTTTTTGAGAGCTTCTTCTCTATTTTTTCGATAGAACGACCAATGACACATAATTTGCTGCTGCAGCATATCTCGGAAAGGATTGAGCTTGCACTCTTCTCGAAATTGGGGATCTGTGACAATTCGATCTAAAAAGAATAAACTATTCGGAAATCTGATAAATTTTGCATATTCTGGTCGTTTCCAATATTGTAAATATTTTAGATATTCTATAAATCCAGGATCTTCAAAATATTTATATTGTGCCAAATACTGTAAATATGATGGGTTTGATAATAATTGCACAAACTCCAATTCCATTTCAAATCTTAATTTCATTTCATCCTCAGTTTCTTCATATTTCTTCTTTTGTATAATTACATGCTCATTTTGATTTGGTTGTTGATCATTCCCATTTGGGTTATTTGAGAGAGAAATCATATCATCGTCATTTCCCGATGATGCTGAAACCGATGATGATGAAGGAGTTGAAGAGGTTATGGATGCCATAGTTCGGGAGAATGAAATTTTTTTTCAAAGACAAAAAATTTGAGTGCCGTTCCAAACACTTCGTTCATCATTGATTTTATTCCTCAAGTCCAATTCGTTTGACAATTCCAATAATACTGATAGGATCATCATCATTTTTATTTTGCGGAAATAACAATAGAATTTTAATAATTGATCTGCTCGCTCTCGACAGAAGCACTGAATTTTAATTTGGAAATTATTGATGATATATTTTGTTGAATAACCTAATCTAACATGTTGTCTTCGGTACTTTCTCCTATTGTTTCCAATGCACAAACCATGTCGTTAGTGGGTGGATCAATGAATGCCGGCCAATCATACATAGTATCTTGGAATCCAAACACAAGTAACTGGTTCTCGGTTATTGCTGGAAGAGATGTTTATTATTACAAAATTGATGAAAGAGTAGGTGTCTTTCTTGTAGAGAATATGATTTTGATCATTATTAATATTATTATTATTGTTATTCATCATATCAACTCCGATAATCAGGTATTGAGCAATGTTTTAGAACAAAAATCTACACCCAATACAAACATTTCTCAAGAATTCTCATCAATATCTACAACATCGTTGCAATCAGAGGCATTGGTAGGTTGACATGATTTGATAAATACTTTACCTATCTTCAATCATATTAGTGCTATTCCTGGTCTCCCGAAAACAAAGAAACATTTGCTGTTGGACTTTCAAATGGATCAATACTACTTGATGATATTCAAAGTGACCAACATGTCTTTGCAGAGTTTACTCGAACAGATCCAGCCAACAGAGGCAAAACATCTTCACCTCCATGCAGATGTATTGACTGGAATCCAGTGGAAACCAATTACATTGCAGCTGGTTACGATAAAGTACCAAAACAAAATTGTGTGGCAATTTGGGATTTGTCAAGAATAACATCAGGTGGATTTAGTGGAATAATTTCAGATACAGAGAGCACAATAAGTAGCGACTATGGAGGGCTCAGCTCATTGCATCACGGGACATTTGTTTCAAACTCTGTGAAAAAACAATCTAATACTTTTCAATTGCCCTCTAGATCGTATTTTACAACAAAAATCGTGACAAGACCTCTTTATGAGCTTTGCCCAGGAGAAGGAGCTACCTCTATTTCATGGATGCCAAATCAATCCAATATTTTCTTGTTAGGAACAAGCTTGAAATATATCAGATTATTTGATCTAAGAGATTCTCTCGCAATGAAAAGTTGTAAACCTTCGAAAAGCTTTGCAGTCCACAACAAATCAGTTTTGGGAATTCACTTTAATCCTTTCGATAGTAATCAATTTGCGACATACTCTGAAGAAAGTGTTGTCAGAATTTGGGACATGAGGAAAATGCCCAACCCTATCAAAGAGTTGAATGTAGCCTCATTATTCCCTGCTTCATCACAAAAAACTCCTCCTACCATATCACAAGTACAATGGTCTACTTCTCACAAGAATGTACTTGGAGTTTTGACCAAGTAAGTGACACTATTTGAAATATTCTCTAGCGTTAATTTATTTGTTATCTTAAACAGAGATTCAAATTCTATCAAACTTTGTGATTTAGCTGAACAAGCCAAGACTGTGAAATACAAGATATCTAATTATCAAACAGTTTTCTCATCAAATAATAGCCCAATCACATCCTTTTCCTTCCATCCAAATATTCCTAAATGTATACTTTTGTCAACTTACACAGGATTTGTTCAATATACATTTTTGAAAGACTTTACTAAATTCTCAATATCGTGTCACGAGGAAATAATATCGGCCCATAACAACCAAATAGTAGAAAATAGCTTCATACAACCAAATGATATAATTTCTGTGATGAAAGAAAGAGCAAAACGAGCAATTGGACTTGATTTAAAACATAACATTGCTGTGTCAACCTCTTTAAAGGATATCGATGGGATTATTATTTGGTCTTGGATACATAAGATGAGAGAACTTAACAAAATGAACGGAAGAAATCAACCTAACGAACAATTTTACATTGGAATTCAAACTATTTTAGATTCTTCCATGCTGTTACAAAATTTAACAGGACAAGATGATAGTACATTTTTACCCTTTAAGCCTCTTACTGGAACCGTTTCTCATAATTTCAAAGGAAATACTATTTCTCCTCATTCTGAAATTGTGAAGCACTCTTCTACAACTCGATATCACAGCCCTCAAAGAAGTATTTGTCTTCATGTTTGTGGATGGGATCAAGAATATTTGAATGCACTAAAAAGCTCTCAAGTACCTCCGGAGTATTTGAATGAGAGAAGCGTAGCCATCGCAATATTTAATATGGATATCAAGGCAGCAGCGAATATTTTGGGAGTACTGAGTGACAATGACAAGAAAAGTAATTACATGTTTTTGGCTTATGCACTTGGTGGGTATTCAGAGTCGAGACGGGAGGAGTTTCACAATGTTTTCAATAATTTATATCCAAAGCTCAACGATCCTTATTTATCAGCAGCATTTGGATTTTTAACATCAAGTGAACCAAAAGACGTGGAATGTGTACTAGAACAAAAAGCTATCCCAGTTAGCGATCGAATTGCCTTTGCTTGTTACTATTTGAATGACTTTGATCTTGGTAAATATATTCTTTCTCTCAAAGAGAAAGGCTTGGCCACAGGAGATATTCAAGGGCTACTTCTAACGGGTTTGCAATCTAACGAAAGTTATCAATTAATGCAGAAATATGTGGACCGAACGGGTGACGTTCAAACAGCATGCCTAGTATTTAATAGAGCTCTTACTACCAAGAATAGCAATAGCATTGCTGACATTTGGATGGAAAATTACAGAGATTTACTTGATCGATGGAAGATGTGGGAAGAGCGGGCCTTTTTAGACATTAGCATTCAACAAAGTTTGCGTGGAGAGTCTGTCATTAGTCATGAAGGTGCAACCCCAACTCAGAGCTCTGTTAACACTTTCTCAGGTACAGCTCCCATTCTACAAGCCAGTGTTTCTATCAAATGTGCCTTTTGTTCCCAATCGCTCCATCACTCCAGCTTGCTCTCAAGTAAGGGTGGAAGACAAGCTCAGCTTGCCAACAAACATGGCAATAATTTATCCATGCCTAAAACTACCAGTTGTCCTTCTTGTAGGAAACCACTCCCCAAGTGTGCCGTTTGTTTGATGGCCTTTGGCTCTCCTTCACATTCGATGGGTGGGAATAGCTCGTCAGAAATGGACTTTTGTTTCTCATGGTGCACTCGTTGCAAGCATGGTGGTCATGTTAAGCATTTATTGGATTGGTTTGAGAACCATGAAGAGTGTCCTGTCAGCGATTGCAAATGCAAGTGTTTTTCGTATCTTTAACACATATTAAATATTTGGTCGACCCAAACTATGAAGAGTAGTTTTGAATAATTGTCATAATAATATTTTATCATGTTCGAGTGTTTGTTTTAGTTTCCAACTAGTACTAGTATTCGAAATTCTCGCTTAATGTTTGATTCCCCTTATTTTATCAAAATCTTGCTTGGTCATCAATTTTGCATGTACTGGTGACTTTGCTTTGGTTGGCATGAATTTATCAATCATTTTCTCAATCTTATCCATTCCCTTATTTGCTCCCTTTGCAGTATCTACATCAGGAATTTTGAAATATCTTTTGATTGGTTTTCTTGACATTAGTAAGTAAAATATAATTTGGAAAAGGTTAGAAGGGATCCAATACATGAAAAGTGCAGCAGGAAGTCTGCCTGTAAAAGGTACAAGGGCAAATGAGAAAATACCCATACCAACAGCAATCACGGATTGAAGTCTACCTGATCCAGCGCTTCTAAGGAAAGTGTTCACAAGAAAAACAGCCATAAAGCAAGATGCAGAGATAATAGGAAGAATATAAGTTGGATCCTTCAATGTCAGGTCAGTAAACCACAACATTCCTCCCCATTGGAATCCTTCAACTTCTCTTGCCATTCTATTCAAACAAAAGAAGAAGGCAATAAAAAGAGGACTTTGAATTAAAGGCAAGAACATGTGGGACATTTTGAATCCCTCTTTCTTGGCCATTTCATCATATGATCGTCTAGCATGCTCTCGTTCTGCAGGGCTCTTTTTGGGATCCACTTGATCCTTTTTCAATTGTGTGAAACTGTTTCCCATCTTGGACATGATAGTACTTGCTCTCATGCTCATAATGTTGAGTGGAGACATAAGCATACGAAGTCCAAAACCAACAAGAGCAATACTTCCCCACCAGGGGCAACCAGCATCGTGAAGAGCAACAATACAAGCTTCCAAAATCTTTGAAGGATTAATGTAATCAGTAAATGAAGAAAAGAGTGAGCTAATCGATTCTGCTGCCTCCAATTGTTGTCCGGCAACATCATCTTCAAAATCATCCAAATTAAAACTTTGTTTTTCGTGGAGTGGTTCTTCAAAAGCTACCGGTTTTTGTGGTGGTACTGATTGAGCGGTTGATGTAGTAGTATTTGATACTGTTTCAAAGGATTGTACCGAAGCGTTTGGTGTTGCTGCTGTTGTTGGTGTGCTAGAAATTTTTTCCTCCGTAGATCCAATATTTCTCTTTGCCAAATTAACAGAAAAACAACGGCTGATAGATTCCTGATAATCATGATGAGAGAATCCCTTGAATGATTTTGTGTTTCCGAACCATGTGGAAGGCACTCTATGATTCATGATGATCGTGTTGGTCTTGCTCATGAGCAAGCAGGATTGCTGCTTGGTGGTGCCATGTTGAAACGCAGAACGAGAAAGCCTTTGCATTTTTATTTTCAAAAAAATCCAAATTTGTCTTTATGTGAAGAAACAACGTATTGATAATGTCGGGGACAAACCTGATTGGTTGGTTGAGGTAATAAGCGCTTGTATTCTTGTGGAACGCTCCATTTCTCTCTTCAATATATTACATAAAAATGATTCAAGTGAAGGGTATGTCTGAAGAGAGAGGAAAGAGCGAGAACTTGTTCCTTTTTGTGAGTGAACTTTGCCAAACTCAAATAATTTCCTTCTCTCATCAGTTTATCCTTCAAAATAGACACAAAAAATTGAATCTTTGAATAACCAGATCAATCGAAATGACACCTCTGAACAAGCTTTCTGTTAAAGTGGCAATCAGCTCATCTTTTATAATCCCAATAATGAAATTGATGATAATGTCGGGATCACCTTCCATAGAACGTTGCGTATTCCGGATGATGGAAAGGTAAGTCAGAGTGTCCCAATAGAGGTTTAGATCATCATCATCATCTCTCCGAATGACTCTCATGTTGCTGTAAATATGTTACATGTTGTTTTGACTTGTTGATTTTGCAATCAATGAACACAACTTTGACGTGAACCTACTCACAGATCTATCCTCTTCCACCATCTTTGGGCACATTTCCAGTGAAACGAGTTGATGATTACATTGATCGAGTGCCTGAGGCTTGGAAGAAACAAGGAGGAGTGTTCATTCCACTCTATCAAAGAGAAGCTATGTGGTTGGAATTTATGAATTTCAATACAGAATATCCTCATGCATTGAAAATTGCTGTTGGAAAGGTCAACGCCTTGTCTGGAGAGACTTGGGATGAAGAAATTAAACAGAGAAATGTACAAGGTAGGCTTTTTCTAGAATCATGTACATGGGGTGATGATTGATCGAATTCACGATCATGGCGATGATTGCATCATCATTTCATCACAATGCTCGCTCGCTATATATACTACTGAAAAACATCAAATTTGATACTTTGAATTGAAACTATTTGAAGACTATGTGGTCACACCATTGCAACCATGGTTGGACGGTATCAATGCTGGTGATGGATATATTAAGCAATTTATTGCAATGCCTCTTGGAGATGGATATACTGTTGAAGGTCAAGTTACTGGAGAGGAGAAAGTTGGAGGATGTCAAATCGTTTGCTATGCTCCAAATCATGAACAACGTTTGAAACAATTTACTCCAAAGCCTGTCATCCACAGATCCCTCCAACAAAGTGAGAAGAGTTATTATGGTGGCGGTGGTGCCTCCAGTGATTTTAACTTATCTTCATTGAAAGCAAACTCATCGGTCGACATTGGCTTGTTTTCTTCTCCTCCTCCTCCACCATCCGAAGCATTTGGATTTGTCATGCCTCCAACAACAACGTGTTGTAGCTCTTTCGAAGCACCATGTGCTCCAACAATGGCTCATCAGACGATTAGCTTTGAACAAAAATTTAGTGAATGTTCATTGGATGATGAGTGCGTTCAATCCATGACAAACGAGGAGGCCGATAATCTCGATTTTGAAGGCAGTTTTGAAAGAGAAGAAAGAAAAAAGAGTGGAGCTAAGGGTAAGTAATAGCAACTTTTGAAAACAAACAGTATTTACGTTTTGCAAAATGCGAAAATAGAGCTTGGACTCGCAGCTGGTGGTAAAATGAAACAACAAATTATTGAAGATCCTTATGGTCACACCTTCTGGGATGAATCTACAAAAGCAAGAATTTTCATTCATATTGTCAATAGCGAAATGTATGAACAAATCACTGGAGAAACCGTTCCTCCAACTCCCATCACTGCACAAACTTATTCAAGTTATAATTATCCATGGTTCGATTTTTATAATGAAGATACAGGAAGTGTTGGCAAGAGTAACATTTTGTCACAAGTGAAATCGGTCAAAGAAGTGGATCAAGAAAAGTATGCTTGGCCTCAACAAAACGATTCATCTGTTCAAATTAATAATGTTACCACAATTAAGGGATCTTTCAATAAGGATGATGTGAGAGATGGTGATTGGTAGAGATAATATTAAATCATCCAATTCAATGAAAACACAAATTCATACAGCATGATTGTTCATCTTTTGAAGGACGGCAACCTTCTGTTTTGTTCGAGACGGATTTCATCATTCAATCTTCGAGGAATGAATGCCAAGTTTGGATTGTATTGTTTCCGTTGGAAGAACACCACATCAAAAAAAAATGTCCAGAAGTTCGAGCAGTGCTTCATCCTCTCTCACCTCTCTCAACATCAGAGAGAAAGTAAGGAACTTGTTAATGAAAGTAGTTGATTCTATCGGAGAGAAGGATCAGTGGAAAGTCATGATTGTAGATGAGCATGCCCTCCAAGTCATTTCTTCGGCATGTAAAGTGAGCGATCTATTGACCAAGAACGTTACAATTATTGAAAATTTGGGAAAGAAGAGACAACCTTTCCCTACTCTTGATGCTATTTATTTTGTAACTCCAACAGCTGATTCTATTGACAAGATTATTGAAGACTATAACGTTCCAAACAAACCAACATACGGAAATGCCCACTTGTTGTTTACAAGCAGTACGTAATACTAGTAGTTGATTTGCTGATGAATTTATTTCATATTCATGATGATGTATCCGCAATCATCCTTTGATTGTTGAATTCAATTACCTTCTTATCCATCTCCAATAATTACCATTATGGTTGATATTTGTTATTTTCAATTTATTGTATTCCTTTCTTTACGGATACAATACCATCATCACCCAATTTAAAATTCATCATCACAACATCAACAGGAATTACCGAAGAGTTAATGGATAAGATTGCCAGATCTAGACTCCATACTCGCGTTAAAACATTCCAAGACGTTAATATCGATTTCCTTGCAGTAGAAAGACCAATATTTACTTTCAAACAACAAGACGATATCCAACAACTTTTGAACACTGATACTCGTTCAAGAGAGAAATATGCTACCCAAGTGGCTGACCAACTCTATACATTCTTTTTGACAGCAGGATTTTCTCCATATATTCGTTACTCTTCCGATTCACCAATTTCAAAGACTGTTGCTAATCGAGTCTATGATTTACTCAACAAATCAAAAGAATCAAAAAACCTTGTGAAGGATAAATCAATTGCGTTGATTGTAGATCGTACAGAAGATGCCAACGCTCCTCTTCTTCATGAATTCACCTATCAAGCAATGGCATATGATTTGTTGAACGTTTCTCCAAATGTAAGTCTTCTTTCTTGAAGCTAAAGTTTATTGACACATGTTTTTGATTGAAATCAACTAGGATAATGTTTATGAATACTCATACACCACCGGAGACAATCAAAAGAAAACAAAGAAAGTGTTATTGGATGAACAATATGACCCTGTATGGGAAAGATTTAGACATACTCACTTTGCTGAGCTCGGAAAAGAATTACAAAAGGAAATTGATCAATTCTTAAATGAGCACCAAGATATTTCCAGCACTCAAAAGAAGGAAGTTGGCAAAAAATTAGAGGCTGCCGAAATGTCTGACATGATTAGAAAGCTTCCTCAATATCAAAAGAGTCTTTCCATGTATTCTATGCACAAACAAATTAATAAGGAATTGTTGACAATTTTCCGTGAACAAAGCTTGAGTAAAATTGCAGCTGAAGAGCAAAATATGGCTACTGGAGAAACTCCAGACGGAGACAAAGTTAACACCAAGGAGCTCATGACAACAATTGGAGCTATTTTATCAAACTCCAACGTCTCTGCTGAAAACAAAATGAGACTTATCATGATGTACATTGTTTTCAATCAAGGAAAACTTGCTGATGACAAGAAAGATAAGCTTTTCAGAATGGCCAGATTGAACGACGAACAAATTGAAACTGTCAATAACCTATCACTTTTGATTAAGCCTGCTAAATCTGGCATTTCTACCAAACTCTCTAAACTCTTTGACACTTTCAAGAAATCAGGTCAAAGTGATAAGGAAGTTGGATATCAACTCTCCAGATATACACCAAAAATTAAGGATCTTTCTGAAAGAACCATGGTTGGTAAATTGGAACCTGAAGCTTATCCATATATCAACGATCCACCAAACAATTTCAAGCTCTCTTCTAAGGACAGTGGCAAGTCAGCAACAACCACATCATCCAAGACTAGTTCATCTTCAAGAAGCGATTCAACTACTACTGATTTGAGATCTAAGAAGAATGGACCAACCTGGAACAAGAAGAAGACTGAAGACGACTCTGCATCTTCAAGCAGTAGCAGCAGTAGCTCAACATCCACGAAACTTGAGAGCAATATGAAGTTGTTCGTCTTTGTGATTGGAGGTATGACTTATAGCGAGACAAGAAGTTGCTATGAATTGATGCAAGACCATGGTATTGACGTATTCTTTGGAAGCACCTCTCTCATTACTCCACACACCTTCCTTGAAAAGCTCTCTTTAATTCGCACTGCTGATTAAACCTTTCATTCTGTAAAAAGAACTAGTTTTAACACCCGTCAACTGTCAACGTTAAGTGAAAAAATATGACCACTTCACGCCGTTCCCCTCTTTTCCCTCTCTCTAGCGGTCTCCATGAAAGTCTTTCTCTCTTCAACAAAATTATTCTCTTCCTCGATATTAAAACCATCACAAAAGTGTGTCTATTTGTTTCACAAGAGTGGAATCAAGCCATCAACAACCAAAAAACATTATGGCAATTTCTGACCGAACGCGAATTAAAACTTCAATTCCTTCCCAACAACATTTTTCCATCAAACTGGAACAACAACAACAACACAATGAACAACACATCGGAATACGGAGATGAAGATTGGAAACAAATTTACATGTTATTAACTCGTTATTCACGATGGCGTTGGCGTCGTGGACTCGAAAGAAACACCGACGTTGAGAAGGAGATGAGAAAAATGATGATGAGGACGGATTTGAACAACGGAGAGGATGAGGACGACCATGAGGCAACTGCGACACCACAAATTATGATGTTTAACAATCCTGTTTATTTCTCTCCATTGATTCATAATCATCATTTTAAAGCAATGATTATCGGAGATAAGAAAGGTAAGTCGAAAGGTGTGAAAAGTCAACAACAACAACATGTTCATTATTTATGTATCAAATCAACATGATGTTTGTGTTCACATGTGATGATCAAATTCATGTTGATTCATGTATGTACACATGATGATGCTGAATTCATGTTGAATGAAAATGCAATCTTGTGAAATGTTGAACTGCTTTCCAAATATGGACGTATGATGACATTTCACCAACAACTGTACAGTTGGTAAAAGCAGCGTCATGCTTCGATTATTAACTAGACAATCACCTAAGAGAGACATGATCAAAAAATTAATTAGCACTGACCACATGTCACATTTTTCTGCGCTTATTCAAAACGTTCATGAAGAAAATCACGCCATCCAATTACAAATTTATGATTCAAATATTGTAGACATTGGGAGCTATGTAAAAGTCTGTCGAATGTATGGCATTTTCACACATTGTGCGATTATTGTTTTCAATGTGAGAAGCAAACGATCCTATTTTAATTCTATTAACAAATGGTTGCCAATGATTAGAAAACGTAATCCAACTCTTCCCATTTTCCTTGTTGCTAACAAGTGTGATAATTTCCAAAAATATCATGGTTCTACTCGTTTTGACATCAAAACACCATTAGAAAACGTTTCCGATTCGAAACGAGATGTCACAAGAGAAGAGGCAGAAGCAATGGCTCGTGAAAAGAATATTATTTATAGAGAAGTGAGTGCAGCTACTGGAGAAGGAATTGATGAATTATGTGCTGACATTATTAACACCATTTATTGCAAAATTGTTCAAGTGGTTACAAAGGATATTTTGGATCAAGTGAATGACATTTGTGAAAAACTCACTCAGAAATATAATGTAGTATTTAAACAACGAGTGGTGGAAATTCCAAAATTCATTCCTCCTGTCAATGATAGAGATTATTATGAAAAGTTTACTGAAAGTGAAGTTTCTGGTGGCGAAGATTCAGAACGTGATGAATACGATCAAGAAGATGAATATGAAGAATTCAACAAGTATGGAACAAACCATGCGTACAATCGTGACCATGAATTTGAAGAAGAATCAGGTGCTCACATGCATGTCTCTAAATTAACACAAACAGAGGAAGAAAATGAAATGAAAGGAGTTGTGAATATCATCAAGAAACACAAATTAGGCAGAAAGGAACAAAATTCTCCACAAAATGATGATGCTAGTAGTAATAGCAGTATTAGTGATATGGAAGAGGACGAAAAGATGAAACAATTGGTCGAAAAGAGTTTTGCAGAGGCTGATCAAGAATTACCCTATTTTAGAATCAATACTTCATCTCAAGATAAGAGAAATTCGAAATATTATGCGAATACCAAAGCATTGATGGGTGGTTTGACTGAGGATAATATTAAGGAAATTGAAAAGGTGATACAAAAGTCACATGTCAGTGTTGATGGGAAAGCCACAACCTCATCCAACGTGCAACAAGAGAATTCAACTGCTGAAACTTCAACAAATGAGACTGCTCCTGGCCAAGAAGGAACCAATGTTAGTAACTCAGAAGATCCCAACAAGAAGTGCTTGGTTCAATGACATGATGATGGCAATGATGATGATTTTTAACATTTCTGTATTTTAATAAATCAATGAAATCTGCCTAGTGGGATACGACACTTCTACCAATAATACTATTTCATTGATTTTTATCATTGTTATTGGACCAAAATTATTGTTGAGAGAGAAAACCTTGTTGCAACTCTGAAAACCACATGTCACTTGTTCCTTGGTATTGCCACACATCAATCTCAGTAATACCTGTCTTCAAAATCATACCAATTCTTCTTCTCAATTCCGTCACATCCACTCTCGAATCATACATCAATCCCAACCCTAATTTGTTCACCGGAATATAAGAAAGAGCCTTCTTAAAAGCACTATCAAACTCATCCGCTCTCACTGCATAGGTGTCCATCGTGATGACTTTATCGACTCGTGTCTCTGCAATTAATTTGCAATCCCAAAAGTAACTCCAACTTGCG
Organism: Naegleria fowleri; assembly: GCF_008403515.1. Taxonomy (NCBI): domain Eukaryota; phylum Heterolobosea; class Eutetramitea; order Acrasida; family Naegleriidae; genus Naegleria; species Naegleria fowleri. The sequence goes on from NW_025407966.1 coordinate 472,586, forward strand.
ACGCACAGTTAATTTTCTTCCAATCGAATGCAACGCATCTGCAAATCGATTTAAAAACACAGCAAAAGCAGGAGCTAATCGAGTGGAAGCTTCACATCGATCTGGTTCAAAATCAATATTATATCCAGTGGCTTGAATTAATTTTTCATTTTGAATGGCTTGTTTGATGAATTTGTCCATACTCGTCTCATTATTCAACAAGTCTGTTAAATATGGAATATTCACAGTGGTGATCATGGGATATGTCTCTTGAATATGAGGAGAAGATTTTAAAATTGGTAAAACATTATAAAAGTGATTATCCACAAATGCTGACATGGATCCCAAATTATAGGCTTCATAACTAATTTGTGTGAGTTGACCTCGAGAGGATCTCTGTAGCACGGTGTTGAGATCTTGAGTGATATTTTCATGAGTACGTTCGAGACCCATCCAATAAAGAATTTGTTTAGAAGTAGGAGTGGCAGTGGCAGTGTTGATGGTAGTATTGATGATTTTGGTCGATTTAGTGAATTGGGTGGTGGTGGTAAATGATAGAGAGAGAGAATGAATCATGTCCGAGGATGAGAACATCAAGCAGAAGAAGAGGAAGAAGAGAACAAGACTTGATTGCGCCATTTTTTTGTGTTTGTCGTGTGTTCATGTGAACAATGATCAGATCCTCTCGGTTGAATGATTGTATGGTGCTCCTCATGTCTCAATATCTTCTAATTCAGATTGCTCACAAGCATTACATTGTGATTGGAGGCAATATGATGTCATCCAACCACAGGATGATGTGATTGAACATTTTCAAGGCATTCTTTTTTGGACCACTTAATGGTTGTTGCTTTTATTGCTATCTTTCATGATGTTACTTATTTTTGCAGTAGTCCCTTTGATATATTCGACAGGAATATGTGCACCCTGACATTCTTGTTTTTCATTGCCAATATTGCCTTTCTCTAAATCAACATCTATTTCTTCAACAACTGGCTTCAATGCCTCTTCTTTAAAATATGCTATGCCATCTTCTTCAATTGGTGGCAATAAATAATACTTTTTGCCATACACTTCTTTGGGTTGTTTTAGGTAATTGGCGTTCATAAATATATACTCAAACTTGGGAGTATGATTGAAATCACGTTCACCAATTGCAACATGTTGATATCCTGTGTAGATTTCGTTATTGAATTTACGTTTCCCAATTAAAATATAGCTGGAACGAGAGGCAACATTCATTGGATCTGCCCATGTTTCATAATAATCATCAACAATCAATGTGAGATGAAATCTATCTCCATACACCTGCAAAGCCTTTGCTTGCTCGAAACAAAGTTGCACAAGCATCTGGTTCAGGATACTTGTCCACAAAGGCTTCTGTGAATGAAAAGTTTCCCTCTCCAAGCAACAAGATTACAGGTTTTTGCATTTTGTTTTTTATTTATGAATTTTTGCTCCAAAAGATTTCATGAAGTGTGGAGAAGTTTGTCTCACTAACCTTTTTATGAAAAATATTGTACAGGAATGAAAAAATATTTCGTCTAAAACAGTATGCAATTCCAAAAGATAAGAAAAATTGACATTTTGACACAAAATTGCTACAGTCAAGAGACTCATCAGAAAAAGCAATGACGAACAATTTAAGAAAAATAAATGTCGAAAACACAATTACAGACACTCAATTTCTCCTTAAATCGTATGGGGCATGCTCTATGTACTTAAGAGGTGAATTTTCCTCAATTCTCTTTCATCTCTTGTAATTGAATCCTTAAAATGTGCCTCAACTGGGAAAATTCTTTTACACCTCACGGGGATCGAACCCGCGACCCCCGGATTCGAAGTCCGGTGCTCTAGTCCTCTGAGCTAAAGGTGCTTACATTTCTCTATCAAAATATGGATTGTACCCAAATATACAAACAGAGGTCAAACGTAACTTTCAACGCGATGAGTATTTCTTTTGAGAGTTCATGCATCACTTGAATTTCGAAATTATTGACCCAGTTCGAAGGGATGAGTAATTTGTGTAATGCAATTTAACTATTGCAACTTGAAAAAAAATTGTGAACACAAAAAGAAAGCAACCAATGTTGGGATATTAATTTAAATAAAAAAACTACAGGCAAATCCAAGTGGGATCTTGATCGAAGCTCATCAGAATAGCAGGATTAAACAACACAGATCATTCTTCTTTGACTAATTGGTTCATCATCATGTCTTTACCACATCAAAACCAAACAACCTCGAACGTGACTGTACGCAAAAGAGAAAAGCAAAAAGGTACAACCAAATGCCCAGCGTGACTTGCTAGAAGTCTTGGATGGAGAGCATGATGTCACGTGTGATCACACTTCATTCATGAAAAATGGTTTAAACAAGGACATTAATAGAAAGAAACAGAACGAATTTGCACATGAAATGAAACGGCTTGCTGTTGGGCTTCAACTGAAAGATCAGCTTGGAATAATTCCTTTTGTTGAAAAGAATTTTATGGCTTTTATGAAAGAGTTTGAACAATCACATCTATGTGATGACACGAATCTCCCGATCCCGTTTCAAAATTCGAATCAAAAGATTTTATTCGAAATGTTTGTCACATTTTGAAAGTTTGTTGGTGAGGACACAACAAGCTCCACAAAATAACAACAACGTGTCTTTCAACGTTCCTTCTTAAACAGCAGCAGCAATCCAAAACAATATGCAACAAGTGGTTCATCCTGTTATTAATAGCAATAACTCTCAACAACAACAACAAGTACACCAACCACAAGCATTTTATCAGCAATTCATCCCCACTCAAGACATGACTGCTCCCCAAAACATTCCAATCCGTAGACAACATAGACAAGGAACTCGCCGGCGACAAACCCTTCAAGAAGCATAGGTTGCACCCAATGAAGAAGAAGGCACATCTTACGACAATCCAATTCTAATTCTTGACGACCTTCCTTTAACTCCTTCAACAAAAAAACGAAAAAGATAATGACGATGATTAATGTATAATTTCATTGTGTTTTGTAAATAATAACAAATAATGTACTATAGTTTTCAATTACTTTTGACCTGTTTTTTGTAAAAACAATTCATATTCTCGTTGTACTTCATCGTTGAGGTCATAACGATGCTCCTCATAACCATACGCATTAGGAATAATTTCAATGACAGTGTGAAGAGGTATTGGAATTCTTGTGCATGTTTCTGGTCTATTTCCTGTCAAGTAAGAATAAAGAATTCGATTTACAGCTTGATGACCTATTTCCGAATAATATTGTGACGTTTCTAAACTGAAATCAATGGTATCACCTACCTATAATTAAGAGTGGACATCTTTGTCTTTCTAATTCTGTAATGGCTGGTTCAATTCTATAAATCATGTCGAGATAACTCTCTCCATTCTGAGGTCTGTATCTAAATCTATTTAAAATCAAAGCAATACATCATGATGGTTTGAGATTTGAAATATGTATCTTTTAGAGCATACTTACTTGTCTGCTTCTCTTGCTAAATATTCATGAGGCATTTCTTCTTTAATTCGTTCATAGGTATATCCTTCACATACTCCAGCATCCAATTCATTGAGACATCTCCAACGAACAACTCTAAAATCGTCATCCTTTTTAAAATATTGAGAGGTTTGTTGAGTTCTCTTCAATAAGCTTGTCCAAACCATCATGTTATCAAGAGGAGGCTTGTCGATAGAAATTTCTTGTGTTCTTCTTTCTGCTTGCTTTTTTCTTTACGAATTCGTACAAGACTTTGGAGTAGCACAAACCTCTATCACTCAAATTCGAATCTCCTCCAAGTAATCCTTTAATGTTATCCATGCTCTCACCATGACGAGAAAGCCAAATAACACGTGGAGTTAAATGAATGTTCATCAAGCATTGGTTTACCTTACCAGGAACGTAACCTCCAATTCTATTCAATATGAACTTATTTCCAACATTAATCATCTTAATATAACTCAATTTGCCCTCTTTCTCATCGCAAATAGTTTCATAAACCTTTTCATAGGCCTTCATTCTTTGTATGAAATCTTTGACGGCTTCCTCTGAAGGTACTCCTTTGTAGTCAGCAGATTTTGTTTTAATATCTCGAATGTTCGCCTCAATAATTTCTGGTAAATCACAAATGGATTCTACAAATATGATATGGCTCAACTCGAGAGGGTATTTACGTTGAGTAGGATCTGTTAAATGTTGAATGATCATTTCTCTTCTTTCAATGGTCGTGTTGGTGGCATCAAAAATTCCACATTTAATTTCTCGTTTAATGTACTCTTCAGCATAATTACCACTTCCATATAATTGAGCTTTCGATTGTTCTGGTTCTTCTTGTTCGAGCCAGTCCGCAAGTTCATGCAGTGTGATCATACCAATCCTCTTTCTTTGTTCTTGACCCTCTTTATTGGCAGTATCCCAAAAGGAGGAAGATTGACCCGATCCCAATAATTCCCTTCTCTTCTCTCCAGCGTTAAAGACTCTACACTCAATATTCAGCCAATTTAAATATTTTGCTAATTGTCTTGCAATATATGATTTACCTCTTGCAGGCAATCCAACCATCACAATCACATAATGTTTAGAAGGAGATTGTTTACTTTTTCTTCTCTGTAAATTATGCTGTACATTATCGGAACAAGTTGTTGGTGCTGAAATTCCGTCCTCTTCTTGATGGAGAGTGATCGGAGTGGAAGGAAGAATTTGAGGATTTGCAAGTTCATGATACGCAAAGCTATCGTTTCTTCGGAGAGAAGGAAGAGGCTTGTGAGGTGTTGTGTTGGAGGTGGTAGTGTTGTTGTTTGGTGGTTGTTCGCTCATTTTTTGTGGTGTTTATTATTATGGCTGGTCCAATGTGAAGATTAATTGCAGTTTACGACGTTCATTCTTTAATTCCCTTTTAGTAAACATCAGGTCTTTTTTAGGAAATGAAACGATTACAAAAAACTATTTTTCAAACAAAGACTGAACATTCATTACAATGAAAGGTCGGATGTAGAGAGTTTTTCAATGGTTCAGTCCATCACCAAATGAATGTCATGAACATTCTTAACAGGTTTCGTGAACCATCATAATTTTAATTGCTATTCTCCAAATGTGTGTGTGACAAGGTACAGACACGAGTTCGATCGTCGTATTGCCTTTTCAAAAAAAATTCAAATACAAATGACAATATCACTAAATGGAACTACACCATTTGAATGGTCATCACCTGAGGGCATGTCATCAATACACCTTTTGCACATTTTCAGCAAATTTTGTTTGGTGTAACTTGTAACTTTCTCCAAATCACCTCCAATTAATAAAGCAACGATATCAGCCCCATTAGACACTTCTAGCAACGTATCGTCTAAATTTTCATAAAGACTTTGTTTTTGTAATGCATCTGCAAATAGTTGATCAATTAAATCTAATTTGGAGAACTGTTTTAAGTTGGATGATCCACCACCACCTATTAATTTCCTCTGTTTCTTATCGAAAAATGTCAATGATGTGTAAGCTCCAGAAATGTCAAAGTCATGTCCGAGTTTTTCACGATCGATTGTCACATGATGATCATCAACACGAACAGCTCCAAAACCTAACATTTGCCGATACAAGTCACCAAAATATCCATACACATGAACAACTGTTGGAGTAAGCCAACAGGTAATATGACTTAAACGAATAGCTATACAATCTAACACATGTGAAAATGGTGGATTCAATTGAACTATTGAATCATTTTCTCGATGATCCATAATTTGGGAATAACCATTCGTTCCCATGCCGTAGACAGTACCATCCTTGCACATGATGATCATGTGATCATAACCAGCAGAGATTCTCGAAACAGGTTTGTTAAATTGCAAAAGTTCAAATCGGTTCGTACTTTTTCCTAATTTTCCATTCAAATACACCTTTGTGTCATCTTTAAAAGGTGTTAAGCAACACTTGTGAAAACATGCAATACCTACCAACAACTACGACAGTCGAGTATGTTCCACATGTTGCATGAGTAATGGTGTGTCCTTTGATCATGGAAGTGTCCACCACTCTCAAATAGATGCCACTACCTTCCTCTAATCCAATAACACCTCCAACATAGCTATGATCTCCACCTGTGTCCATCATGATGACGATGATAGGTTCAATGATAATGAAAAGATCAGAAATAACAATGAAAATACCATTCAATGATTTGGGTTCATAAAATTATTAATCAAGATATCACAATGAATCCATTCTGATGTTTCCTATGCCTATCAAACTCACCTGCATACACTCGATTACTCTCTTTGATCACAATAAATTGATAATAACCAGCCAGTAAAAACTATTGAAAAATGTTTTCATAATTCGACGTCATTGATTCTCATCATCATTGAGAGATTCATCAGTGATGAAACATACTTTGATTTTCGTTCCATCCTTCTTGAATTCTTGACACGATTCAATGCGTTCTGGACATTTGGTTTCCGAACATTTGTAGATATGACCTTGGGCTGTAACATTTCAATGAATGATTTCGATGATTACCATAAATATATATTTAGGAATATCATCAATTTGATCATTCATTAGTTGTATAGTTTCAACGTATAATCATCATACACATTCTCTCTCCAACGATTCATACATTATAGAAACACAATCATTATTTACCTGTTGCACCAATAGCCACAGATCCTTCACAAACCACTTTCACAAAATGATCATTCGGATCGGGGAGAATGGATTCATGGACATGGCCATCGTAATTGACGTAGAGTCTCGTCCTCGTCGTCGTTCTGGATGGTGAAACCATTTTTTTGTGGTTGTTCCGAGTTCCCAGTTTTGAAAATTTGTTGTTTCAACTTTCACTGAACTTTAAGAGTTTAAACTCTGACTTGTTGATCAATTCATGAATCACCTGTAAACACAAAGAGAATGACTCGAATCGGTGGCAATCAACAATTCTCCAGTCCATTCATTAAGGCAAACGGCATAACATTGAGTCACACATGGATGTGAATGAGAATTGATTTTACCATGTCGTTTGAGAGATGATGGAGGTCCTCGTGTGATCAAATGACCTTCGAGATCCAACACGAAAATACCTGGCATCATCTTGTCACACACATAAATGTTTTTTGAGGTTTGATTTTCACAAACTGCTCCTAAAGGCCAACGTAAATGCTGTTCACCGAGAATTTTCACACATTCCCAACGTGTAGGTTGTAATGGTGTCTTATTGTCAAAGGAAGAAGTTGTTCTTCTTCTTTCTGGTCGAATGATTCTAATGTGAGGAAATGGTAAACCTTCTGTGATCATCAAGTCTCCCGTAGGTTGAATGACACTAATACTCCAAGGTGAACTGAAGCTAAGACCATGCTCTGCATCAATGTACTGCACCAATGATCCATTCATTGAACGAAGAACCACCACTCGAGCTCTATAACCATCCACAACATAGACAAAGTTTTCACTCGTCTCCTCACATTCTTTCACACAAATGCCGTTGGGTGTATCAATGAGTTGTTTCCAAATGACATCATCAGTGGTCATGGAGCTTGAATTTAATCCACGTTGCATTCTCTCCAAGATGGATTTTAAATTAATTTTGAAAACCGTTTCATCGTCACGACCAAAAATTAGAAAAGTCTTTTCTTCTCCTCCTTCCGATTGATTGGAATTTAGATTCTTATGGATGACACCTTTACAATTCTCTTCCACACACATCATTCTTGGTTTCTCCAGTGTATATAATTGATATTTCAATATTTTCTTGTCTGCATCAAACACTTGAATGACATGTTCATCAAATTTTGAAATCAAAATCCATTGAAAGGTATAACAAATCTTTACATCAAAAGCCGGCGATTCTTCTTTTTCCAACAATAATTCATTGTGATTCTCATCACCATGAACCGCTTGAAATTTCATTGAAAAGGCTTTCGGAATATAATGATGATGATTTCTCATTTTGAAACATAACTTGTCGTAATTTTCTTGTGGTATTCGAAACCTCCATTCCGAAAAATAATTTGAATTCTCATCATCATGATCATGTGTCCTTCTCCATTCCAATAGCACCACTCGAACTTGATGAAGGAATTTAGTGTCCACTAAATGCATTTTTTTTCCCTCCAAATCACCCGACAGTTAGGTGTCGATCGTCGGGGCTAAACGGTTCTTGTCGGAGTGTCTTTCGCCATCTCAGACATGTGACACCAAGGTGAGGGGTTCATTCTCGCGCACAGACAGTTCTCGAATCTGTCATGCTCCGAAAAAAATGAATGGAAAGAGATTATTCAACCAATTTCACACACGGTTGACTGTGAAAAAATTTTCCTCTTCGAGTGGTCGTGGTCTCATATCATTCATTCTCATGAGCTCATTTCTTGTTCTTTTTCTCGTCGAGACATCAATGATGATTCACGCACAACAAATTTATCCTGCACTCAATGATGCCACTTGTCAAATTTTGACATTTCCAGCTAATGCTTCTTCCTATTCCACACAATCTTGCAATGCCATCAAAATATTCAGCAGTGAAGTGGGACTAGTCCATTTACAAGGAATTGACATCCTCTACGATCCCGTAGGTGTCTCCTTGTGTTCGACTCGTGATTCCGAATCTCTTTGCGATAAATTTCTAAATGCCACTTACTTTGATCAATTTGTAAAATCCGATTTCACAGCACTCAACAATGCCTTTTATCAACGATACAACAAGACTGGATTCGTGTGGGATGTGAAAATCATGTCCAAACCATTGACACTTTCATTTTCAAATTTTTCAAATGCCATTTCTTTCAAAGAATTGTTGGACGCTTACAATTATTGTAATTTTTGTTCACATTCAAGATTTGAAGCATTTCACACATTGAAAAAGAACAATCCAGATGCTCTTCAATTGAAAGCTTTGGAATTGGCTTATTCGAACAAGCATTGTGCAAATGGAATTCCAACAATTGATGCACCTGAATATTCAGCAACGAATGAGGGATATGATGTGAGTGTGACCATTCAATGTAATTGTAGAAATGGTGTGCTGTCAAATGTTTGTGATTTTTATTCGGATGTGATTTATCCTATATTTTCAGGAAAGGAGATTTTGATCACGTCCATTGTGACTTATGTCTTACTATTTCTTGCCTCACTCTTCCTCAATTTTATTCCCATTTTGACAAGTGACGTGCGAAAATTCATTCGGTCTGACAAGACCTTGAAAACATTTTTCTTCAGTTTTACAGACCTTCGATTACAAGCTTCCTTTTTATTTTCTCTTTCAATGATTTTGGCAATTATTTCAAGCTGTTTGGGAGTTGCTGGAAATTCATATACTGTGTTGACCATGACATTGGCAGCTTGTTTGGAATTTATTGCCTACATTCCAATTTTATTTTGTTGGATTGATGTCATTTATCGAACAGAGATGAACTTGTCGAAGGCTTCTTGGATGATCAAGTAAGTTGTTGTTTTGGTGTTGGCTTGATGTTTTTATTGTTACAAATATTGTGATTTAATATTTTCCAATTTAATTTCCATTTTCGAAAATTACTAATTTTGGTGTAGTTCTCTATCCATCATCTTCTCAGTAGTTTTTGTTGTTGCACTAGCTCTTTACATGATTGGATACTTAATTTTGTCTGCCAGTTTTAACTATGCCGTTTACATTGTGGTTCAGCTTTTCCTCGTCGTGGTGATTATTGCCGCCGTGGTGATTGTTTTTATTTTAATTGTGACAGCTGGCAGATTGTTATTCATTCTCTCCAAAACAAAGAAGATTAATATTTTGGGTTATAGATTTACTAGATTTTTAATTTACGTCACAATTTTTACTTGTCCTTATCTCCTACAAGCTGCTTATTATATCATGACATCTGTTGAACCGTAAGTGTTCTCCAAATTTGGAATTTTTCAAATAGAACCTTGTCACCCATTTTAATTTTAAATATCGAATCACAACAATAGACGAATGGTATGCCGATTCTATGCTCTCTTCTCCTATTTCCTTTCATCACTTTGTGTATCTTTCATATCTTTTGGATTTCTTTACATTTTATTCAACACAGATGATCTTTTGAAGGCATATCCATTTTTGGATAAGATTGTCAACAAGATTGATATTCAGAAGAGTAACAAATGAGTCAATTTGTGGCTGAATGACTGTTATTACTCAAGCAGGAATACTTTTGTAACATATGAAAAATCATTAAATCATTTCAGATGATTCGTTGCCACCTGAATTCATAGCCATCATCATGTTCACTCCAATACAACGAAATTTCTCTTCCATTTCGGATTTCCATTATATTAGAATGCACATGGATTCCATTAAATTCACTGTTTATATTTCAAATCCTTATTCTCCAACAACAAAAAAATCAAAGATGAACATACTCGTTCCTTTAGCAACTTGTTTCACTGTTGCGTTGATTTGTGCTCTGTGTTCTAATGTCATTGTTGTTCAAGCAGATCGTCCTGTTCCTCGTTTGCCTCTCTCATTCATGGCCAACAATGTAACAGTTTCCTATGCCGATCAAAATTTGATGTTTGTCAATGCCACTTATTATTATGATTATTACTTTAGAATGGAAAGAATTGATTTGTTGGACACTGATAAGACTTATTTGACCAACAAGACGATTATCAATTTTTATGGACCTCGTGTCCATAAAAAGAATTCTCTTAAAAATTCTTTGCAAGTTCCAGTCACAACCTACGTCATTGATTATCAAAGAATGAAATTCAACAACAACAAATGGATCACTCTTTATAATTGCACCAAGACCAATCAGTATTGGCAATTTGGTTATGCCATGAAGGACATGCCTTATTGGGCAATTCAAGAACAAGATCCCAATTATTATGTGTCATTTGTCAAATATGGACTCGATGGAGGATTGAGATTTGAATTGTGGCAAGATCAATACAATGGAGAATCCAAGATCTACCATATTAGCACAGAAACAAGAAGTGTTGAATTTGCACAATTGTTAAGAGCTCAAGATGATATGGTCAGTTTGAACATTAAGGGTTCTCAAATACCATTTGTGTTGAGTAGTGAATATTTTAATGTGAAGAATTTTGGGTGTGAATAGATTTGAAATTTTCTGTGTGAATATGTTGTAAATAAATCCATAAACAATACACCGAAAGAATGTGTGTTGATCGTTCGATGTAAAAAGCTGAATACCGTTGGTTGTAATGTGTTACATGTGGACAATAATTTACATCCACAGAATTTGGTTTGGAAAACTTTCCTCGATTCAGCAATATTTGAATGTAAAAAATCGTATTGCAACATTTTGTATTCTTGGAATTGAAAAAGCACCAGAACATGACGTAGATTTCTCTATGATATCAATTTCGATTGTCTTCCTGATTCACAACAAATGTTCTTTCTAGAAGCATGTTCATAAAGAAAATTGTGTTTCATTTTCCACAGGTAAACGTGAAATTCAACAAGGATTGCGACTAATTATATGTAATTACTCTCGAAGAATTAATAACTCTAATTGGTTCAAGTTCTTTGGTGTTTGACTTGCTTGAGGACTCCTCTGACACTTGTATTAGCGAGGGCAAGTTTTTGGTTTCATCAACCTTTTTCTCACTGGATTGTGAGCATGTTGACGTAGAGTTAGATGCTGAGTTTCCAAACAACTCTCTCACGTCAATATTGCAATACTGTTTGCAATAATCCACCCAAACTTTTGCAAGATTGTTTTCAGGAGCTGGGAACGGAAAGCCCTCTTGTTGTGCTTGAGCTAAATGGCGTTTTAAACTTGTACTGACGGTTTTGGCGAGTTTCTTGTTTATCAGTGGGTTGTTGACAATAAAACTAGCATTAGCCACTCCACCAACATTTCCGCATCTCAATTCAACACATCTCGTTCTGTTCGTATCAATCTTTGTAATGAATCGGAGGCCCATGTACTTTGGTTTGTTTTTTTTCTTTAGATGGCCATCTAAAGCAGGTATTTCACATGAACGATACATGAGCATGTATTCTGTTAGCTCACTTCCAACAAAAGCTGTTTTTGAAGAGAGAACCATTTCAATAGGTTTCTTTGAAAAGAGTTTCATGTTGAATATTCCAGACAAGGTCGTGGAAGGATATTTTTGGTGAGAATTCGAAAAATTAATGGGGTTGTAGTCAAAATATTTCACATCCTCTAGCACATTAGAAAAGTGACTGTCATAACAAAACGCTTTGACAACATCTTGAATTGGTAAATTATAATAGTCAATCACCTTGGCTGTTCTAAGCTTTTGATTATCGGTTGAGTAGTCTTTCTTTGTCGTCCACTGTATGACGCTTCCTCGTTTATCTTGATACGAAACGTACCAATCTGGAGAATACTCCTTGCTGAGATATCTCAAGAATTTCCAATCCTTATCGATAATGTTTGTTGACACAAAATCACTAGAGTCAATAGTAATCTGTGATTGCATGGACTCATTGTACTCCAATTTTTTTCTATACACCTCAATAACATGGAGTGGTAAATGATCATTCTTAAGTCCAACTTCCACCCAATGATGAACATAACCCTGATATTTTTCCTGGAACAACACAAACAAATCCTCTAAATCATAGAAGAACATGTCACACAACATGTGGATTTCTTCCAATATTCCTACAACAATTTGTTTTGGTTCTGGATGGGTTGTTGTTTGCTCTTGATTGGTATTTGGAATGCTTCTGGGAGATATTGACAGGTTATTTGTCTCTTGAAGATGAATTTCATCTGACCTAAGAGGAGGGTATGAATTTGTCACGCTATTTTCGTATCTATCTTTGAGGAATTTTGAAAATCGGTCATGACTAAACCATGAATATTTCTTTGGAATAAGCTTCTCCACTACATATTTCAAATAGGGGTATGGCTCCTCAGAATTTTCACTCCATGAATGCCATCCATCATAGTTAAAAACGACATTGTGACAATAAGTTTCCAACGCATTCATCACGGTAGGAATATCTTTCAAATTTTTAGAGGGTTTTCTCAATGGTCCGTCATAAACATAATCTAAAAACATTAGTTTAACTTCAAAGTCAACATCCAAATCTGGAGTTGATCGCTTCTTATTCTCTTTTCCATACAGCTTCACAAAATCCAAATATCTATTTCGTAATGCCTCAACTGAACCAAATGTTGACTCCTCTTTTTCAATACTCTTACTTGAAACACCTCTAAAGGATGCTTGTCCTTGAGATGGAATCTCATTACTACTCAACGTTCCAATTTTATCACTTTCATTAAAGGATACGTTGCTACCATCACTACTGCAACTACAACAACTATTCTGGTTGGTGCTTGTTGCGAACGCTTCAGAGTCATTATTGGATGCCAAACTTTCTGTAGCAACACGTAAAACTCTATTGGATTGCCGCCACTTGGCCTCTAAAAGAAGTCGATGTTCTGCCATTGAGCAATAACTCGCTCCAGTTGGATTAGGCAAATTGAGAGACCACCGAGAGTTGTAAGAGGAGGACGATGTCATGTCTTGCAGAATAGCATTTGAAAGAGCTATAGAGGATCGTTGCTGTTCATTGTTGGGAGAAGCTAATCTTGTGGAGGAATGCTCTCCTCCGTTGCACGATGTTCTCGTGGAAGAGCATTCAGAGGAGTTACTATTGTTCAAACCTGCTGCTGTGATCATTGCTGAAGAAGACGTTACTGTTGACGGGGATGGAAGAATCACATTGTAGAACCGAGCAGGAACTGGCAACAACAAGGCCGTGAGAGGAAGTCGAGTTTTGTAGTCTCCAACCTTGTGCTTGGGATGTGCAGACTGTGGTGATGAGTTTGTTGTCGATGACTGATGCACTTTATAAAAGGATGTCATTTCGTGTGTGAGCTGTGGTTGGAAAGTGAACTGTAATGGACGGTAAAGTCGAGAGAGAGAAAATGTCAGTTAGAGAGAAGACGACACAATATTATCGTTTGGCCAATGTTTTTGATGTTGTCGTTGTTGTTGGAAGGTTGCGATGAAAGGTTGACATCTTCTCCATCCAGCTGAATCGTGCACGTGGGGAGTCTCTCTCTTTCCAAATGGATCACCGCGAGAGACAAATATTTGGATCAACAATTCGGGACACGCTCATTCTTGGAAAATTGGTTGGCACCAGACTCATAGTGACCCTGACTCATACCTTCATTATTTCTATACTGGTAAGATTAGTTTGGGAACCTCAGTCTCATATTTAGTTTTTAGGTTCGTGAAGAATACCAATATGTATTACTGTAGAGATGGAGAGAAGAATCTGATCAAAATTTCTCTCATGAGAACTCATGGTTCTTGAGCAATATACCCTTAATCAACTTGGTTTTGAGGTACATGTGTTGATGAACTCCAAAAACAACCCATCCCATCTTCTAATCCTCAAGTCAAGAGAGAGCGGTCGGAAGAGCTTGCAGAAGAAGAACTGGCACTTGTTGGGACACGACATCAAGAGGAGTATCAAGCCTTGAAGAAGTATTTTGTTTTCACTCTTGTTATCACTCATCTAAAGATGCCAGTTCATGTTCAAAGAGAGTCTTCTGTAGTAATATCATAATTCATCGATTAATTGAATCCCAAAGGAGAGTGAAGCCTCATCATCATTTGATAGAGGCTTTCATCACCCAAACAAAAAATGAAGTCTTTCATCTCTCGTTCCTCTTCTCAATTTGCCAAGAAGGGTAGGTTGTTGTTTATCATGATGAACAGCACAATGGATGGATACATGGTTACCGATAATGTTTTTATAATTTTCTCTATTGGTGGACGTATGGTGTTGTGTTGGTGATTTGACACATTTTTCTTTTTTGATTGGATGATGATGGTGTGGACCACTATCGCCATGATGATGATGATCACACAATGACCTCTCACTTACGATGATGATGTGAAATAACCAATGATGATGATGTACCTTCGAATATTGATATATGACTCTCATTGTATCAATAATTTCATCCTACAAAAATCTTCTTCAATTTAATTCACAAAACAATTATAATGATTTATGGCACTATCATCATAATGATATATAATATCATTATCAATTACGTAATCAACAACTCCTCTGATCTATCATTTTCTTCTTTCATCAATACTACACACTTTTTGAAATAACCCTGCCATCTGACTGACACCTCTTCGCACACAATTGAATTGTAACATCATCATTGTTTAGTCAATCCACGTGCTAGCAACACTAGTGTTAACAACATCCAAAAGAGATTCCTCAACATTCACGAATATCAAGCCAAGGAACTCTTCAAACAATTCGATGTTCCACACCAAAGAGGTATCACCGTTGACAACTTGAAGGACGTTCAAGGTACTTTGGCAGCTCTCAAACAGCAAACAGGTACCAAGAACTTCATTGTCAAGTCCCAAGTATTGGCTGGTGGTAGAGGAAAGGGCCACTTCCTTGAAAATGGATTCCAAGGTGGAGTTAAATTCACAAAGGATGAAAAGGCTGCAGAGGAAGTTGCCTCAAAGATGCTCCACAATACTCTTGTGACTAAACAAACTGGTGAAAAGGGTATCAAAGTGAACAAGATCTTTTTTGCTGAATGCTTGGATTTCAAGAGAGAATTCTATTTTGCTATTCTTTTGGACAGAGCAGCTCAATGTCCAGTTTTTGTTGCAAGCTACGAAGGTGGTATGGACATTGAAGAAGTTGCTGAGAAAAAGCCTGAAGCAATTAAGACCTTGCTCATTAGAGATCTTGAAAATGGACCATCTGATGCTGAAGCAATTCAATATGCTAAGGATCTTCAATTCAAGAAACCAGAGGAGGCTGCTCAAGTTATGAAGAAGCTCTACAAAATGTTCCGCAAGACTGATGCTGCTCAATTGGAAATTAACCCTCTTGTAGAACTCGATAACACTGCTGATCTTTCATGTGTTGACTGTAAATTGAATATTGATGACAATGCTGCTTTCCGTCAACCAGAAATTTTCGCTATGCGTGACTGGGATGCTGAAGATCCAAGAGAAGTCGAAGCTGCCAAGGTTGAATTGAACTATATTGGTTTGGATGGTAATATTGGATGTTTGGTCAATGGTGCAGGTTTGGCCATGGCAACCATGGACATTATTCAACTTAATGGAGGTAAACCAGCCAACTTTTTGGATGTGGGTGGTGGTGCTACAACCAAGCAAGTCAAGGAAGCTTTCAAGATTATTTTGAAAGATGAAAGCGTAAAGTGTGTTTTGGTCAACATTTTTGGAGGTATTATGCGATGTGACATTATTGCTGACGGTATTGTCCAAGCTGCTTCAGAATTGGGAGTCAACGTTCCAATTGTTGTTCGTTTGGCAGGTACTAATGTTGATAAGGGTCTTCAAATTTTGGAAGATGCTGCAAAGAAGGGCACTTTGAAGGCCATCACTGCCAAGGACTTGGATGAAGCTGCCAAGAAGGCTGTTGCTCAATTGAAGTAAATTTTCCTCAACAATTCACATAATTTTCAAAAGAGGGGGTGACCATTTATTGGCAGTACCAAATTCATTCTGTCCTCATGAGTCATGAGAAAATATTTTCGAATCTTTTGCGTTATTCTCGCAAAGTCTGTTCGAGTCAGTTTTGTTTGGATACTTTTTTAATCAATCTTTGCCAAACTTTTCATGCCCATTCGCAACCATTTCCATTTAGGGCTTTGCTTCTCCTTTGCTGATTGGGAATTACTCAGCCATCTCTTTCTTTCTCCAAAAAACAAAACCTCCTCTTCAACCTCCTATTTCTCCCTAGGAGGATCAATTTTCTTACTGCAACTGTCATTCGTTCACACATTGACGTCATCTTTGGTCAAAACAAACACTTCACACATCCTCTCACCACAAGATGTTCTCCTCACCTTCAAAAAACTCACTCAATAATCGACGATTACCTCTCTCCGTTTTATTCCATCATCAAACCACAACAAGTGTCATTAATCATTCATCACATTCATCAGCAACCATCACAACAAACAATAGTTCCTCTCATTCTCCGACCTCTTTCTATCCAACTTCTCCTTCCTCTCTTTTAATCCCATCATGTTCGTTGTCAACAACAACAGCGACGACGACGACATTCAATAATCGTCACAGTGATATATCATCTCATCATCGTTCAGGTTCTCCATCTTCATCATCATTCACATCTCCCACTTCACAACATTCCAACCACAATAATAATTCAATTATTAACAACACCATCAACACCAACAATAACAACACTAGTGATACCAATGGACATCCATCTCACTCTCTCAATGGTGGTACTCAACAACGATCTTCTTCCACGATTGAAAAATCTTTTTTCGAATTTTCTGACGTGGATGATAGAAATCCAACCATGAAACCATCCAAACAACATGTTGTTCTTCCACCAACTTTACGTGAAAGAACCACTGTCGTTGTGATGAATAATCTTGTCGTCGATCATGATGACGAAAATGACTATATCAACCATATTCACACAAAGAGCAAAAACACCACTCATGAACATCATATTGAGAAACGACCAATGATGATGATGATGAATAATGATGAGAAGGAACCTTCTCAATTGGAAGACAACAACAAGAGAGGAAAATCTCTTTCAAAAATTACCAAAGATTTGAAAGAGAAACAACAACCATCACTTCCTTCCATGAATCATGGGAATGGTACAACGACACAGAATTCTCAGAATCACCTTGTTGAGGAGAATTCTCAAAATTCGAAAACAACACGTGTGGTCCAATCAGTCACATCCTTGTCGTCCCATTCGGAACCAATTTCTCAACATTCTGAACAACAACTCCTTTCAACAGCAGAAACTTTTGGAAATTCTTCAGGAGAGGAACATCAAACTCCAACAACACACGAAAAACCAAGTCTCAAACGAAGAATGAGCTCCTTCCTTTTTCGGAAATCTCTCACACATGAACAAAGTGAAGCCACAAAAAGTTTCAAAATATCCAATGCTGCTCGAAAATCATTGACAGGATCTGTCACCAATTCTTCTCCTCAATTAAATGGACAAACTGTGACACATTTACCCAACAAACAAGCAACAAAATCCATTTCGAAATCCTCTCGACAGAGTTGGAGTAAGAGTTTCTTTTCTTCAAAAAGCAAATTTAAGGAAAATATTCACTCGACCACGTCACATTCCACTCAAATCATTCCTCATCAGCAACAACAAGCACTAAAAAATCATCATCATCCTTCTCAATCACTACATTATCACTCGAGACTCTCTTCTGGTTCTTCCAATAGTTCTGCAGCTTTAACTATTGTCCATTCGAATGGTTTTGGATTGAGTGAATCTCCAGACACAAGTAGTAGTTCCTTTGATTTTGCAACGCTCGAATCTGCAAGTGTGGATAATGCAAGCACTGGAGGTGATTTGACTTATGTGGAACCTTCTTCCTCCACAAATACGAATGGTTCTGGAAAAAAGAATATTCTCAGTGAGGAATTTGCAAATGTTCAACATCAATTTGGAAGTGTTGAATCATTGAGAGCCACATTTTTACAATTTATTTCCAATCAGACACTGTTTCAGATGAATTCATCGAATTCTTCTTCTTCAACTTTGAAAGCTGCACGAGTTTTGGAAAATGAGTTACTGATTGAATTATATTTTATGGATTTCATGTATGGAAATAACTCTGGAAAGTTATCGAGAAAGCTCACAAATTTATCGTCGATTTTAACTCATTTGGATTCATTTTGTAAATTGTTACTTTCCAAGTTTGATCGAAAATCTCAGTTGTGGAGAGATATTATTGAAGATCAGGCCTCCCATATGAAATATCCATATTTGGAATGTATGGTAGTTGATACAATTGATAACGACGATGAATGCCATTCATGGATGACTCATCAGAGACTTGGTCAATTTTTAAAGCACACTTATGAATATTATGTGAAGAGTGTGAGTGATTTACCAGAAGACTTTCAAGCAGGACAACTTAAAAAACAAATTCAAATGCTTTGTGACATGTTTTATGTCGAACTCGATGATTACTTTATGATCTTCCAAAGTAAGAATTACAAATATATGAAACAGTGGATTAGTGAAGGACTCAAACACAAAGTGTTACCCAATCACGTCATTGAACTGTATAGAAAAGACAAGGAATATCATGACAAGATGCAAGGCGAATTTAAAATCACTCCTGAAGATTTCACAGTTGATCATGTCATTGACAGCGATTGGAAATTTATGAAATATTTTTGTAATGATTTTTCAAGTCATTGGTTTTTGACATTTAGTCAAATTGGAAAAGTTACTTATTGGAATAGTTTCTCAGACTTTTCTACGGACAATCTCAGTTTAAGAATGAGTAAGGTGGTTGGATATTTTGATTATCCAATTGAACAAGTTGCCAAAGCACTTGCCAATGATGATCACTTGCAATATCAATTCAAAAATATGAAATGGTCCTCTTACAGTTCCATTAACGAGTCCAATTCGTTACACAAATATCCATCCGTTCTCATGTCAGGTTCTTTTGATTCTGTTTCTTTATTCCTTTCAAGATCGATTCAACTCGTATTTTCTACGAAATGTCACTTTTGTGAAGATGAACTCACCGAAGTTCAAACCTTTTTCAAAACGTGTGACGTTCTGAAGGAAAAATCTAAAAAGGATCTCATCAAAATTAAGATGCCTCTCTTGGGAATGAGAATTTTAACAAAATTAGATAATCACAGAACACGATTTGTCGAAGTGAGATTTAGCAATTTAGGAGGTTTGCTCAATTCGAAAATAGTTCTCTTCAATCCATTGACATCCAAAAAAACATGCTTGGAGACTTATCAAGGATTATTGGAAGCAATTAAAAGAAGTGAACAACAAGGATTTGCTTTGCCAAATTGTGAAAAGAATTATTTGATGAGACTTTGGAAAGATTATTGCAAACATTATTTCAATATGGATATTATTGAAAAGTATAAATGACAATGTTTCAAATGTTGCAGCAACAACTTTTTCTGATCCAACTTTGAATCTCTTAAGAATTCAAGTCGCTCTTCTTCATCTTTCAATGAAATTACAATAATATTATGAAAATTTTTTAAAAACTCTTCATGAACTTTATAACGCACCATATGGATATACATCACTCTCAAAAAGGAAACAGCATTTAATGATTTATAATGACGATGATATAATTTTTATGATCATCTAGATGATCATTTAATGAAATGTGATTGGTGCATGTCGTTTCTTCTTTTTGGGAAGCCAATTCTTACTATTATGAGATGTCTCTGAATGCAAGTCAACACCTGTCGACAAATGCTTTCGATTGACTTTGTCTAAAGAATCCATCACAGTTCCTTTTTTGTTCATGGCTCATCCTGATCCAAAACACAATGGCCATTCTCGATTATATCAAACATCTTGTCTTTGTCCATTTTTGTCCAAGGAATCGCCTTGAAGACTCCTCCACTTGGATTTAAATCATTGTCTCTCTTTCATCATATAACATGGTTAAAAGAAAAAATTACAAACACGAACAACATGAAATTCAGCTACGTCACCTTTGTGCCAAACAAACAACAACAACAACAACAACAAGTGAAGGGAAAACGATCCAAACCACTCACCATGGTCTCTTATTTTACAGACACTGCAAGAAACTCATGTTCTGATCCATTTGATGGATCCATGGATTTGTCTCTCCATTTCAATGTTGAAACTGAATTGCCCTCTTCGACACGTCGTCATGTACCTCCACCTGTGCAGATTGCAATGAATCCTCCTCTTCCTCCTTCATCGCCTCAACATTCTCCAAAACAAACCTCAAAACCTATAACTCCTGAACCAATTGAGGCAATTCTTTCAATTCCTGTCCTTTCTCCAAACACACTTCCTCAGAATGTGTTTGAAAGTGCACATGGCAAAACAGTCTTGTGTCGATCAGCTCGTCATCGAAAACCTCGTTTTGAAGCTCGTCCAAAAAAGGAAGTTTGTAATCGAGAACCCACAACCCAACGAATGAGTTCAAAAATTAGCAAGTCACAACACCATTGGGGTCGAAACACACTTACAACCACCAATCATTTCTCGACAGTACTCTCACACACAGACATCCAACAAGCAATTCTTGTTGTTTCTAACAGTCGTGGACAACGTGAAGAAACAAAAGAAACCTCCTCTCTCATTCAAAATTTGAATCTCAATAAGGAACAAGCACTTCCAAACACCACATCATGCAGAGGTTCTTCAGTTTTGGCTGAAACAACAGTCTCGAGTCCAGCAGTGCCAAAAAAAGTAAGAACCTCCATTTCCATATTCGAGTTGTTGAATCCTGAAGAATAAAGAATTGTTGGGAAGGAATTGAATTTATAAAAGCATTAAAGCAAACAACTTTAGTAATATATGGCTACCGATCTTCTCTGTGATATCTATCTTCTCTCAATAAAGGGAAATTAAAAAAGGCTACTGCACTGCAGGTTCCCAAGTTGTCTCCAACCTCAGTACTGATGCAGCTCAACGATGCTTAACTTCTCAAATCGGACGAGATGAGGTGCATTCATCGTGATATGGCCGTAGCCATTGAATCATTAATTGTAAAACCTATAAATCAAGTTTAACACCATGAAAACCGATCCAAAACCAAAGCTTTGCATTATCAAAAAGCATTAATGTATTACTTTTCTCTTGAGACCCTTTTGGATGGGATGCCTGTCAGTAATATGACGACTCTCCCGCTACAACCTTTGGGTGTATGAACTGTGAGATACAAGAAGTTTTACGATTCTTGTTGGTGATTTTGTTATTTTCAACAGATGTTGGTGAAGATACAAGTTGTGTCGTGCTTTCTTTAATGCCTTTCAAACAAGCTTCAAACGATCATGCGTTCGATTTTGTGTTCATGCACGATCTGATTTACAGAATGTCAAATCCTTTATGTGATGTGAGGAATGTGAAAAAACTTCTCTCCTGAAAGATGAAATAAACATTCAAATGAGGAATATTTTCATCTTTCAATAGTGGAAGTGTACAACAAGATACAGAACTACAGAAAACAACATTTAACCCAGTTGATTCATTCTCGAAAAACATTTAGCAGATAAGAAAATGGAACAGACTATTGTAAACTACTTCGAACCCTTCGTCAATAAGACGAATCAATCATCGAACAAATTGACCTCTCGTTTAGCTTTAGTTATTTTATTGGCATTACTTCCAACTGTGGCATGCTTTGTTTTAGCAATGCTTGCAATTGGTTGTGACAACGGCTGGTTTCTCCATATGACTTGTATCACTGATCCATGGGCTTTTGGCGGACCATGTATTGTAATGTTAAAATGTACAGGTTTTATGTTCGTTGTTGCTATTTTAGATCGAAGAAGCGTGATACGTAAGCGCAGGGAACAAGAATTAAAGGAAAAACAACAACAGACTTCTACTAATTCTGTCTCAATAAGTACACCACAACCATTGCAAAACCAACCACAACAACAAGTGATTGTTAACCAACAACAAGCATTACAACCAACTATACCACCTCAAGCTGGAAAATTTTGGGTCAACAGTCATCCTATGGTAGGTGAAGATCAGACCATACGGCCGGAGTCATTCCACAGTGTACAACCTGAAGTAGTCGTCAACATTATGAATCCTATTCATCCGGCTTTTTACGTGTCAACTGAAAAGGAAATGAAAAAAATGTAAACTTACAATCAAGACAACACATTGCAGCCAAAAATTATTTTCTAATAATTATTAATGCATTGTGATGGCACATATAATTTTATTTTGAGGGAATATTTCACTGTCCAACAAGTTCTAGGTCAACAATAATAGGCATATCTTCGTTTTGTGGTTCTTGTTGGAGTTAGGGTCTCTTTGTTTTTCGATTATTTTCGTTAATGTTGAAGAATTCATTTTGGTTGGGAAACTTCTCGTGAACAACACGGTGCCAATAAATAGTCGCCTCAATCGTGTCCCTTCTTCCAAACAAACGTCTCTTTTAACCAAAAAAAGAAACGAACCACAAAATGAGGTCCCAGAAGCAGTGTTTGATGTTATCGTCACGCCCTTTGTGTTTCTGAAAATTCAACCTTTCTTTGATCTCAACACACATGAATCACAAAATTGTTAAATTCTTGAGAAATGTTCAACTTGTAAAAGAGAGATTGAGTTTAATAAATTACTTCTCATTGAGAATTCTCTCGTTAGTGCCATCAAAACGATTCGACAAGTCGTGTGACACGAGTCATCTCATTCTCTTTAGGGTGATTTGAACAGTTCATGATAGGTTGAGAAATTACAAAGCTTTCTTTGTCACCCTCTACTCTTCACCCGTGACAGGGGTGTCCACTGAGGTCAGCATTATCGTCAATATTCATACCATTCGAATTTACTTGGGTTGCTAATCAAATGAAAAAGACGACGTAGATTTGACTGGAGTTGAAGGCAATATAATCTCACAATCAAATGACTTCTCAATATGTCCATCTTGCTTGAGGCTCAAGTCCACAAGAGATGAAAGTATTAACTTGGCCTTTTCAGGTTCTAAACCTAGAGAAATAAGGTCTTGAACTTCAATGGTGAGCATGATATAACCATTAAAGTGATCTTTCTTGAGAATGTTGATGTCTTTCTTATCATAGCCTTTGTATTTCAGCCACTTGGCTAAAGTTTTGTAATTCCACTTATATACAGGTTTTGCTTCAATTTGAAACATTTTCTTTTCTCTTCTTTTCTCAAAGAAACTTTTTCTTTTTTGTGGGAGGAGCTTGTTCCTCATTCTTCTGAGTGGTATTTACATCTCTCGTGGCAGGGTGCTTTCCCCTCAACGAGCCATTCGCAGGTGAGAATGAATGTCGATTCTTATTATTTTGTTTCGTTGTTGTTTTCTTCTTGTTTGTATCACTCGTTTCTGAAGCGTCACTGTTGATGGATGCAGGTGTTGACGCAGATTTAATGTTGCCATGGCTGGAAGTCTCTTTTTTCCACAGCTTGGAGAGGCCTTCTTTACACACTGACATGGACAATGGACGTGATTTCGTCTTGGTGGCAGGTGCTGGTTGATGATGACCATTGTTGGCCACACATTCATTGTTATGGGCACTCGTTTGCACGTTGGCCAACATGTCGGAAGAGGAGGACGATTTCTTTGAAGAGGCTGCACAGAAGGATGAAGGGGAGGAGATGATCAAATGAACAAATTCACTCGATTTTTGTTCTTCTGGTGAGAGTGATGATGATGAAGAATCATTGATAAGAAGCAAGGTCATCTCGTCGGGAAATGATATTGCTAATGAAAATGATAATAACTTGAAATAGCAATTATCTAAATGTGTGTTCCTAAATATCAAGATGGTGAATCTAATGAAAATGATGATAATTCCAGTCTTTTGTTTTAGGCTTTCTGGTGAGAGTGATGATGATGAAGAGCCTTTTAATGGAATAGTATACGACGGGATGATGATGAAACAATACTACTAGAGCTAGTGGTCCGTATGAATCTAAATCAACCAATCCAGCAATCGGTTAATATTGAATACTACTCTCTTGTTTGTTTACAGAAGAAGAAGAGAAGGAAAATATGAGAGAGTTGAATTGTTGAATTGGCGTGTTGAGATCGAGCCTTTCGCCCTCTGTTGCTGCAACTCTTTCCTACAACTAAAGGTTGCTTCGGGTCGTTGTTTTTGGGAATTTTTGTAGGACAATGGATATTCACTTCCGCTTTTTAAAATCTGCGCAGTTAGTCGTGACGGATTTGGTCTTTTTGAGATGAAGATGTCAAGTGTTGCAGTAATGAATGATGGGGATTAACGAAATACGGCAATGATTTACCACTTGAATGAAGGTATTAATTACTATTGGAATTTGGATGATTGTTGTATTTCATCTTGTCAGTGAGAAACAAGTGTTTCGTTGGCATATATTCAGCACTCCAAATTCTTTTTCAAGAGTGCTCAAGTATGGCCTTGCTTGAAAAGCTTGTCTCTTCCCACGTAAGGGTCAAAAAGTTAAGAAATGAAAATGATCTCATGCCAGTGGAATATCCGAAAAGAAGCCAATCATGAATTTCTTTATTGATATTGGTGTCAAAGAGCGAGCATTCAATTCGAATGGAGAAACACCTCGCAAATGGCTAATGGTTTCGTATCGAGGTTGATAATAAACGCCACAAAGGTTAAATGTTGATTCAACATTGACGGAATTTTGGACTAGTGTATTAAAATTCCAAAAGCTTTGATTTTTTCAAATTCTTCAAGTTTTGAGTTTTGCTCTGTTGAAAGAAAGGACAAAAATGAAACAAATACGAAAAAACACATGATTTGGATCAAATCCGCACATCGATGTTGAATTAATTTCCCTTGTTTTTGCTTGATTTCATGGGTTTTTCTTGTTTTCCTCGAATTTTCACTTTTTAATGCACAGAGTCAACTATAACATCTTTGTGGGAAGCATGTCAATTTAAAGAAAAAAATGCTTCAAGAACAAAAGAAACGAATCATTGCTCTCGGATTCGAAGGGAGTGCCAACAAGCTGGCCATCGGAGTGGTTACATTGGACGGAGAGATTTTGAGTAATTTACGACATACTTATATTACACCTCCAGGAACTGGATTTTTACCAAGAGAAACTGCCATTCATCACAAGGAATTTATTCATGAAATGATAAAGAATGCGTTGAAAGAGGCAAATATTACACAGGATGATGTCGATTGTTTATGCTACACAAAAGGACCCGGTATGGGAGCGTGTTTACATGTGGTCGCCGTAGTGGCTCGGACCTTGGCACAACTCTGGAAAAAGCCTCTCATTCCCGTGAATCACTGCATTGGACATATTGAAATGGGAAGAGTCGTTTGTAAAGCTGATAATCCAATTGTGCTGTATGTGAGTGGTGGTAATACTCAAGTGATTGCTTACAGTATGGGAAGGTATAGAATATTTGGAGAAACGATTGATATTGCAGTCGGAAATTGTTTAGATCGATTTGCTCGTCTCATTAATTTATCCAATGATCCAAGTCCAGGATACAATATTGAGAAAATGGCACGTAAGAAGAATGAAGACGGATCAGATTTGAAATATATTGAGCTGCCGTACGTTGTGAAAGGAATGGATGTTAGTTTTTCTGGCATCTTGTCATGGCTTGAAAAATTTGGTTTGGACATGATGAAGAGAGGAGAATGTACAGCTGAAGATTTGTGTTTTTCACTTCAGGAAACAATATTCGCCATGTTGGTGGAAATTACGGAGCGAGCAATGGCTCACTGCAACTCCAATGACGTACTCATTGTGGGAGGTGTTGGATGCAATGAAAGACTGCAACAAATGATGCAACAAATGGTGAGCGAAAGAGGAGGAAAATTACATGCCATGGATGACAGATATTGCATTGATAATGGTTGCATGATTGCATATGCAGGAATTTTGCATTTCGATGCCATTGCAAAAACACATGAAGGAGCTCACGAAGCATTATTGGGCGATACCAAACGATTGTACGAACTGTATCCACTGAGCGAATGCACAGTCACACAACGATATCGAACGGATGAGGTCGATGTCATTTGGAGGAAATAATCAGATTTTTTGACATGTTGTATGAGAGTTCCGAATCGCGCCACACAAATACAAATTTGCTCCTTCAAATTAAAAAAAAATACAACAACATCCTCTAACACCGTCATCATCACCATCATGGTTTACATCAAAGTGAAACATTCGGAACAGGACATGTTTATGTTCGAGGCACACTATGAGACAGATCTCGATACAGTCATTCGGGGAGTGGCAACCATCAACAACTTGAGGGTGCGCCTGAAGAATTTGGTGTCGGAATTGAAACGATTGAAAGAAAAGGGACCTCTCTTACCAGAGAAATCTCTGGATGACATGCCTAAAATTGAGGAGTTGTCAATCGACGACGATGAAGAGGATCAAGCAAAACAAAATTCGGAACCTAGTTATGGAAAGCCTATTTCCGATCCAAATCTCGTCTCCACCATCGATAAGGTGATTGAGGACTCCAATCAAGTGCTAAGTGCCGAGAAGGCAAACAAAAAAATATCAGTCTCTGAAAGCGAGTTGTCGGATTGTATAATGAATATTAAGGGAGCCATAACGATGGCTTATCCAATGGGCTTGCCAAACAGCGATCCAATTTTGAATATTTTAGATGAAAAGTTTGTGACTGTAAGTTGAATTTTGAAGTTTGTCACGTCATGAACTAACAGACAAAATATATATTTTGCATTTATGTGAATTGTTATGATTCATTGTGATTCACCTGATCATCAATCACAGAAAGAAATGTATGATCCTGCAACCTGCACCTTATGGTTCTGTGGCAAGGAGCTCCCCAGAAATACCAAATTAATGGATAACAAATCGATTGGAAGAAATGACAAGACCCAAATCATTGCAAAATTGGCCAAGAAAGGTTCTGGAGCTCCACCCAGAGAACAACCCGTGTCAGAAGAGGATCAAAAACGTCTCATGGCCTACTATTATAAAAAACAAGAAGAACACAAAAAGCTCGTCGAGGATGACGACCTTTCCTATGTCAATAGTGGTTGGGCCAACCCCAAATCTCTTCACTCTCAACTCCATGGTTTAAACTCGGTGTCTTGGAAATAAATAGTTCTTTCATTTGCTCGAACAAAAAAAAGTAGACTCTCAAATTGCAATGTTTGAAAATGATGAATCTTTTTTTCACGGAGAACCCATCGACTTCCATCACTTCCTCTTCGGAAATGAAGGAATCAATGAAAACTGAACCACAACTCCCGATGAGAGGTTTACTTCATCGAGTAGCCAGCAGTAATGATGAGGATGATGAGGACGGAATGTTGGTGTACAGTACACCGAAAACTCATCAGAAACATCAAAGACTGATCGGCTCGGTCGATCAAAGTGGCCCGAGAACAAGTAAGCAAATGTGCAGTATCCATGATGGAATCCTCAAGGACAAT
Source organism: Naegleria fowleri (assembly GCF_008403515.1). NCBI lineage: Eukaryota > Heterolobosea > Eutetramitea > Acrasida > Naegleriidae > Naegleria > Naegleria fowleri. The sequence continues at coordinate 500,458 of NW_025407966.1, forward strand.
GGTGATGATGATGACCAATCATCGGTGTATTCCTTTGATTCCATCTTACCATCACCACCTTCCGTTCATCATGATCAAGACGATGAAAAAAATGTTTTTCACGGCGATGAGGCTTTGTCGGTGATGAACTCATCAAACCCCAAGATGAATAATATCCATCATTTATCGTTCACGTTGGACTCAAACAGCTCAAAACGTAACTTTAACAATCTTCTATTATCAAAAGAAAAAGTAGTGAGTGAATCCGATGAGGAGGAGTCTGAGGAATCTGATGATGAACTGAGTTTATTTTCCATGAAGAAATCAAAAAAGAAGGTGGAAACAAACAAGAAGAGAAAAGTCTCTCAGTCCAATGGTTCTGATATCAAAGTAAATCTAGATTTAATGCATTTAACAAAATTGGAGACGGAAAACATCAAATCACATGAAAGGAAATTAGTCATTCCATCTCTAATATTAACACAGCAACAAGTGAACACAAAAGACAATTCTGAAAAAAGCTCTCAAGCAACACAAGAAAATGACACCGAAAAAAAACCACTACTGGAACAATCCGAGCCATCAAACAGTGCAGGTACAGAATTAATCCTCGACAATTTTACACCTTGTGATAATGTTAATAATACTATGCAAGAAAATTTGGTGGATGAAGAATACATTGTATCGCTAACTCCTGAATTGGAGGAAAAGGAACCAGTTACAGTTGAACCCGTCCAAGGAGAGATGGTTAACCAGGACATGAATGACAACAACACTGTAACTTTCACACAAGCTCACCATGTTGACAATATTAGGAGTGACAATGGTATTAATTTCCCACCTGATGCGCCTTTGGAGGATATTTTATATTTAGATTTTATTGAATCGAATTCACCAAATCATCACCACTCTGAAAAACAGAACATTTCTGAAGATGAGGAAACAAATATTGAAGTAATTGTGCCAAAGAAAATGATTGATATTTGTACACAAACAGACAAAATATTCATTCCTTCCTATACATCACGAAACGATTTGGGAGACAAAAATAATATCTGTTCCATATGCTTAAATGTCTGGAGCTCAACTGGACTTCATCAAGTTTGTTGCTTAGGATGTGGGCATTTGTTTGGCAAAAATTGTATTGAGAAATGGTTGAAAAAGAATTCTACCTGCCCTAAGTGTAAGAAAACTGCAGACAGATCTCATATTCGTCTTCTCTATATTGACAATTTATCTGCAGTTGATAGTCAAAGGTTGGACCAACTCGAAAAACAATTGGAACATGAAGTTAATCTTCGAAAGACCCTTGAGAATATGAAGAACGGTTTAGAACTCAGAGTGAAGATGCTTATGGAACAATTAGGTCAGCCAGGGGCTGCTGTTTTGGCATTGTCACCGAACACAGATTCGAATGTGGAACAAAAAGAAACAGATCAAAAAAAATCGCTCATTCAACGATCTCTAGAGCTTGCAGAACGAAAAAAGAGAGACTTTATACTAAATGACCATGAAGGAAGTAGAGTTATTCAAAGCTCAAAATCCAAAAAGAAGGGTCAATTTCCAAGAAAACGTTCAAGTTCATGTCCAAAACAAATATTTCAACTTAGCTTGTTAGAAAAAAGTTCTCTCATTGAGATCTCAAATCCATCTCTTGGCTCTAAGGCTGTATCACTACTCATGAGTTTTGAGAGCAAAGACAAAACATGCGGCTTTTATTCATTTACCAATGTGGATCAACTCATTCAAAAACCGTCATTATTATTGCAAAGCAAAAAAATAGTTCATAACTCTCCTCTCACCTGCATCAGAGCGCATTACCTACTCAACATTGATGGTACGAATAATTTTGATGGCTATTCTGTGAATATCAGCTCGTCCAACACGCACTTAATTCTAACTTCTTCTTTGGATAGGACCATCCGAATTACTGATTCGAGACAATCAGGAGTGTCTAACTCTGTATGCTTTTGTCCCTACCTTACATCAACAGAACTTGAATATGACTCGATCACATGTTGTGAATGGAATAGGTCCAATGTAAATTACTGTTTTGCAAGTCTTTCTAACGGCTCAATTTTATGCTATGATATAAGAAAACCTTCTGAGCCTTTTCTGACCACTGGTGACAAGTCTCACGCACAATTACATTCCATGTTTCACGTTCCAAATGTTGGATTGATTGTTTCAAACTCATCATCCATAAGATGCTACGATGAAAATTATTCTGGTTACACAAAATCATATAATCTTTTTTCTGGAAACATTACTTCTCTTCAATTCAACCATGTCACAAATACTTGCATGTTTGTCGGAAAAGAAAATTCAAAGCAAAGCACTGTCCAATTTTTCAAACTGAACGACAAGATACAAGCTATTTGTACCGATACTTTGGATATTAACTACCACAAAGAAGAACTGCTGCTTGGTAGATCAGTCTTTACTTCTAGTGCTCACAACAACAATACTCTAGCCGTTCCAAAAACTAATGATCATTGTGTGGAAATTTATCGATCTTATGGGGACAAGGAATTTCAACTATTCACAGAGATTGTTGAAAGTGATAATTCTCCTTATGAAAATGTTGCCCTGTTCAACAATAACCTATTTTTACTGAGTACTCATCGTCTCGCCATGTATCAAATCTGAATTGTAACATTTTGTAAACAAACGAATTTGTTGGTAAGCAAACATTGAAACCTTCAAATATTATTGAGAGCGACATTTGGCAATGGTTAAATGAACAAATGAAATGGCTGTTCCATGATCTTCGACAACAAACAAGTGTTTCAAATAATCCTCAAGCGATACTTTTGTAATGCCTGGTGTGTTTTCAAAAAAGGCATTTAATTTGGCGTTCAATTCATCTTCCGTACAAACATTTGTTGTTTGAAGAGAATAATGATCAGTGTGTTCATGAATAAGCACTAATCCATCAGGAACCACAGTATCCTTTGGAATAAGAATTAACCCAACTTTTTTCTTGTAATGAGCCACAATATGACCCAGTGTATGACCACCTCTGGTCGGAGTGAAAGACCAACCGGTTGAACGAAAATTTCTCCAGTTTCAGGGTGAACCATTCCATCATCTTCAAGAACAAAATCAAAAGATTTTAAACCAGCAGCCATTTGTCTAATGATATTCTCGGAGTTTAATCTTTTTAAAAGTGTCTATACAGAAGAGGTTGCTCGGAAACACTCGATATCTTGTGAGTTTGGAGGCCAAAAACTCAAGGGGTTCTTCTTCAGGTTACTTGATCGCAAGTTTATTCAAACAGAGGTTTGAACGACAATATATTGTTCTAGGCTCATGAATATGCAATATTAAGGCTTAATAAGAATTATAAATTTAAAATTCTTAATTCTTAATTCTTAACTTATTGTATTATTGTATATAATATTATAAACGATATGCAAGTTCCTTTCCACATATGAAACTGATGTCTCAAATGGTTTTGTCAGTTCATTTGCAAGTTGTTGCATCTCAATATTCTCAGCTTGCGGAATCCACAAAGAAAATTGGTTGAATTGATTAGAGAGGATCTCTTGGTCAGAAACTTTTTGAAATATGCGAGCGCTTAATGATTGGAAAAGAGACTTCTTTTGATTTATTGAAACGCTCAAAATTCACTCTCTTTTACAATTCTATCAAGAATTTAACCCTTCTTGATAAAGACTCTAAAAAGCAAACATTTCGTGGTGGAGTTTCGTTGCTGATAGCTCGCTTCTCAGGATCTTTTCACTCTCTCAATATTTCATCAGGAAGCATTGAGTCACCTTTTGAGGTCGTCATAAGAGTCGACCACATTGCTGTTCAGTTCTTTCTTTTTTTTTACCGAGGTGTTGGGAACCTGCAGTGCTGTAACCTTTTTATTATTTTTGAACTGTTGGTTTGTGTTGAGTAAACTTAACTGGGGTGGATCAACCGAACCGATGAACGGCTACCATATTAACAATTAATTCAGAATTGAGAGGAAAAACAGTTGTTTGGGAAAAATAAATTCTATCCAAACAATGGATTGCTCGGATTGGGCTTTGAGAAAAGATGAACTTCAAACAGCATTTTGATTGTGAACCATCAATGTTAATGCAGTTTGAATCTCAACCCACTTCTTTTGAATTACTTGACATTCCTTACAAATTGGTTCTCTCTTTCGTTGCCAAAGTCATGTATGATTAAGGAAGAAGTATGTTTTGCTACTATTAAGTGTTGTGACTGCCTTATAGTGTTCTAAATCAACGTCTATGCCACATTGATCACAATAGACGGATTTAAATTGAAGAATAGGACTATTTGTTAGATTTCTCCAAACCAGTCATCGATTAAGTGTAGACTGGATTTATCTCTGGTTTTCATTACCAAAGAGGAGGTTTGTAATTTGTGGATACATTTACGATAGTCGAAAATTATTGCGGTTCCATCCCAAAATATTAATTGCTTGTTAGAGAGGAGACGTTTGATATTAAGGTAATTTGTTGCTTTTGGCTCCTTTTTTAGAGAGGTAATCAGCAATTACATTGCATGGATGAATGTGTCCTTTAACTTTGATGAGGGAAACTCTGGGATTTTTCTGTTTGATAGTTTTGTGATATTCGGTTTTAAGGCATTGAAACATGGATCTCGAATCGACGATAGAACCGGTTTTGGAGTCTATATAATTGATGAAACCGGGAACATTCACAAATTCTCATTTAGAATTCATGACTCATATTCCAACAATGTTGCTGAACTCTGTGCAATCATTTACTCTCTCAAAATAGTTCCAAACAATTCCACCATCAACATCCATGCAGACAGTGAAATCTCAATCAAACTTCTCAAAATCCTTGCAAGGATTACCAACTAAATAAATAAAAATGGACTCTGAAGCCAACCGATTAGATTCTTTTTTTTAATCAGAGCTATCAATGGCCTCATAGTTCGAGCACACATCCGAATTGCACGCCTGAATTATTGGCAGCTGCTGGATTTTATTATGCTCCGACTGAAGGATATTTAGATTTGTGTAAATGTCATTATTGTGGGCTACGGTTGAGAGATTGGTAGGTTTAAAAAAGATGATGATCCGAGTGTGCGTGTTGCTGATCAAGAATTTTTATGGAAACACATATGGATCAACTACTTGTTTCTCAATGAATAATTTATGATCTAATTGTGTGATGACGGATCGGAATTAAATTTCGCTATTTCAAAATTGATTTTTAAAAACAAATCCCATGAATTTTTGATGAACTTCATCATTTAAATGGTTATTTGACAATATAATTAATAATAATCGTTTTTCTGAATTTTACATACATCACGGTAGGGAGACAACGGACATTCCATGGGAAGAGCATAAAAAGCACAAACCAACATGTTCATTTGTGATTAAACATTTTGAGACAGCGGATGAAGAAGATGATTTAGGTTTTAATTTATTTGGAGATGAACCACCAACGTCATCCACATCATCAACAACGCAAAATGCAGCTAAAGCATCCTCGCCAAATAGTAATAACAATACGACAGACGAATTAGTGACACAAGAAATGCATCTTCGCGGTCAATTTGTTTCCGATGTTCTGTTTTCGCTCATCAATCCACAAAACGATTGGAATTTTGATTTTGAATTGGTCTCTCCTTCGACCGATTCCAGTAACATTGCCATTAAATTGGAGCATCATGCATAATGCCACCCTGTGACTTTAAGGAAATAACACAACTTTTCTTCAACGAGCATTATTTCTTTTTCCAATTTCATTTGCCTATTTCATAATGTATATCCGGGATGAAATCAAGTGGTGCATCTTGCAAACGCATTCGACAGTGTTTGTGCTCAAGTGCAAATTGTTTGATGAATTTGAGATTAAAAAAATACCCCAACAACATTGCAGATGGACGCTAAAACTCTCGATAGAAAGATTCGTGAACAAGTTGAATTTTACTTTAGTGATAGCAACTTGCCAAAGGATAAATTCTTGAGAAGCCTTGTGGCCAATAATCCTGAAGGATGTAAGTAAGAGTCCATCATGTGATGTTCTTTTCGGGTTGATGATGAAAAATGACCGTTATGCGTGATGATGATGAAAATTAATGATATTTCTGGTTCATATTATTGTTATTATTGATAACTCCTTGCGTCATCATCATATAATTGGACACATATTCACCAACACTAAACAAATTGATTGATCAAAAGATGTTGAATTAAAGACTATTGCTTCTTTCAATCGAATGAAACAACTCACCGCCAATATGGACGTGATTGTTTCGGCAATCAAGAAGAGCGCCATGCTTGAAGTTGATTCAGAGGGTAAGCTTGTGCGTAGAATTACTGCTCTCCCTGAGAATGATACCACCACTGCTCGTAGTTTGTATGCCAAAGGATTCCCTCTCGATGAGAAGATCTCCAACTTGGATAGCATCAAGACTTTCTTTGATGCCTACGGAAAGGTCATGTGTGTTAGAATGAGAAGAGAAAAGAATGGAACCTTTAAGGGATCCGTATTTGTGGAATTTGACTCGGAATCCACTGTTAATTCATTAGCCGGAAGAACTGATCTCAAGTTCAGACCGGAGGATGAGCCTCTTCTTGTTGAGTCTAAACAAGGCTACTTTGAAAGAAAGAAGAAGGAGCGTGAGGAGTCAAAGACCAAGGCTGCTCAAGATAAAAAGCAAGAAGAAATCAACAACATGAAGACTGAATTGAAACAAAACTCTTTTTTATATATTGAAGGCATTTCAGCTGATGAGAAGTTTGGATTTGCTGAATTTTCAAAGAAATTGCCAGTCAATAAGAAGAATGGATTGAAGTTTATTGATTATCCATTAAAGGGTGACAAGACAAAGGCAGTTCTTCGATTGGAAAATAAGGAAATTTTCGATAACGTTAAGAAACAATTCGATGAGGGAAAGATTGAACTTCCTGGAACCATCTCTGTGAAAGAGTTGCCACAAGAAGAATTGGAAAAGTACATTGATGAAACTGTTCAAGCTAAGTTTTCCGAGCAAGGAAATACTCACAAGAGAAAGGGAGCTCGAGGCAAGCAAACCAACAGAAAGAAGAAGACCAAGACTGACTAAGTTTTCTAAATGTTATGATATTTAATTTTGTTTTTATCTCTAGAGATTTATTTATTGAAGATATATAATGTTATAAACTACTACAACTATTACTGCTCTAACAACGATCATATGGATTTTCATAATTTACAATTCATGATTCAATACAAAAGTCTATGATGAGCCATTTGATGAATGACTTCAAAATTATTGCATGTACGAATAATTTTTATGGCTTTGAAATCTCTTGAACTGTGATTTTGTACAGTTTTCCGGAATGTTTGACGATGGTTGGCTTGGATATTTGCAGTTTTCTTTTCTTTTTACCTTGCTGAATGAAAACATTGGACAGACAGTCGGCACAGTCCTGAGAGAGGTCGAAAGAATTGCTGTCGTGATCTTGTTGTTTTGATTGAGATTTAGGTGCCTTAGCTACTTTGAATCCTTGTGAAATGCCTCCAAACACGCCACTATCACTCGTATCAAACACCAACACCTTATAATCATTGTGTTTGTTCTTCCATCCACTTGCATTGTTGGAGGTTGATACTTGACACTTGAACACATACTTGTCTTGGTATTCCTCAATCTGTACAATAGACAAGAGATCCTTATCATTTGGATCCTTTGCAAGGTAGCTCAATTTCAAAGCGTAAGTACTTAAATTGGAGTTTTTGATCATCATGACGTTGAGCTTTTCTCCATCAATTTTCTTTGTTTGCTTGTCTGATACAATGAGTAGCCTCAAATTCTCTAGCTTGACCTTGCTCTTCAAAGTCTCAGAACTCCATTGTAATGAAACATTCACAGTGAATATGGATGATCGACTGTCATCTTTCTTTGTAACACCATTTTTGACAAATATTGCTGGTTTCACATACATATCTGAACATGGCATGTCCAAATCCACTCGCAAATGAGGAGCAGTGATGTCATTGAATTCATTTGGGACAACGGTAAGCGCCTCGGAGATGGTTCCATGATTTGAGGAAGAGAAACGTTCAGCAATTTTACCACTCATGGTTCTGAGAGGTTTTTCATCCTTTTCAAGTTTAGCCTTCTCGTTGTTACTTGTTTTCTTCTTCCTGAGCTTTTTCTCTTTTTTGCTTGGCTTTGTCAACATGGATGAAGAGGTCGATGCCTGCATCTCTTGAGACTCTTCTTCATCGGTAGAGTCACACACAATAGTTCTCTTCCGTTTGATGGACTGACGTGTTTTTCTTGTTTGGTTTTTCTCTTCCATTTCCTCTTCCTCAATATAGTCTGGGTCTTCTTCCTCATCGGTGGAGCTATCATCGGTAGTTTCTTGTGATTGTTTGGTTGACTCAGTAACAGCGTGAAGATGATCACCGCTGTCAGTTGTCTCTTCAGGAACTGCAGGTTCTTCTTCCATCGTAATATTAAGGTGAGAACTCACTTGCGAATTTGAATTTGAATTTTTGCTTCCTTTCGCTGCAACCATGTCAGAAATTTCTCCTTCCTCAATAATCAGTTCAGTGAACGGACGAGCTACAAAGATGTTTTTTCTGATCACCAAGTTGCTGTAGGGAGTGCTGGACTCAGAGTGAGTGTTATTATTGTGGCCATTGTTCAACAAGTCTTTCCATGTATTTGAATCACTCTGTATTAAGGTCTCTGAAGTATTCAACCATTCACCATCTTCTTCCTCAGCCATGTTCCAATATTTTGAAGAAGAGGAGACATCATCTTCTGGTGGCACCACGTGTTGTGAATGGGTTTGTTGATTGGAGACGAGTGCTTCAACAGGAGCAACGTAAGGAAGATTCCTCTGCCAATGAGTGGATGCACTTAGAAAAGCCACATTCGTCGAGTCATTAGCCAAGGAATGTTGAGTATGATCCATCGATGCGTACGTGTCATTGAAATTGTTATATTGGTGAGTGGTCATGATGTGGTGGTTGTTGTAATTGTTGTTGTTATTGGAAACGATCATGAGGTCATCGTCATTGAATAGAGAATCTTCATCATGATGTAGTTCTTGCATCTCCTCCTCATGGTGAGGGGTTGTTCTTGTTGTACTCGCTGATGGAAAGGCAGACATCCAATGATGTTGCTGATCAAGTAAAAAGTCTGAAGTTTCTAACCGATCATTGACCTCAGGATCATCATCAAATAAGCTTGGAGAGGAGGGTGTATAAAGTAGTGCTTGATAAGAAGAAGGCATTTGACGATAGATTCTCTAATGAATAGGACGACAAGGTTGAACTGAATAATTGTAAATGTCTTTGGAATAATGGTTGGCGCTTTTCTTTTTGAATCATGTGGGAGCCAATCTCATAATAATAATATTTACACCTTCTCGTAAAAGTTGCGCCATTGTGAATACAATTTCTCTCCTCCACTGACACAACATTGTCGATGTGATGAGGTGGTGCTATGGCATGGTTCCTGAGGGTTGTGGGTGGGTGGACACTTGAAGGCACTACAATTTTTATGAACCTCCAAAATTGGAAATGGAGGGAGCACATGTCGGACAAAAAGAGAAGTGCAAAGGGTTCATGCTGCCTTATTTGATGATATGTTACAGTTGGTACATAATTGCATCATGATCACTCCGATCAGTTATTGGAGGGAGTATTTGAGAATGTTGCTGAGTGTGTTTCTGGAAGAGGACCATTTCGATATCGATTTGCGAATTGTTATTTTTTTTGAACTCAACTTGTGGGTAAAGCCCTGAGAGACAGGACATTTGAATTCCTCTCTGGCTTTGAAGGTTTCGAAAAAGATCGTTGAAAATGGTTGTGACATGTTTTAAAGAATAATACAATTCATGTCATATTATGAAATATTCTCACAAAAGATTTATAGTTTGCTCGAAAATGGCGTATTTTTTTCCTATTCACACAAATCAATGAACAATTTACATACGTTGTTCAAGCAGGTGTATTACAATCCACTCGTTGTTCCTTCTGCAATTGTAGTTGAGGATTTTCAACACTTCTTGTGACAAGAGGTCTAAAAATCTTTAACTTTTCACAAAATGTTTGAGAAGAAGTTGCATCACACGATGTGGAAACCTCAACGACCAAATAGTAAATCGTTCCTGCCACAACTTGCTGTTGAGCACTCAATACTCTTGTCACTCGACAGACGCCATTCGAAGAGGCTTTTGGAATGAATGTTGTTAATTCTTCAATGAGTGTTTGATTAGAGATGGGTTGTCTTCCTCCAGGAATGACATTGGTTGCAATGGGAAGAGCAAGAATGTTTGAGAAGGTTATGAGGAGGGCCAAAATAAAAATCAATGTTGTTGCAGCTGCTGGTGCGGAAAGGTTGTTGATCATCATTTTTTTTTGGAAATAAATTTCATGACTAATTTTCAAATTTGAGCAATAACCTTATTTGGAGCATGGAAATATCATTCAAACTTGAAAATTAGAATCAAACTAGATATGTATTGATACAATAGTATGTATACAACCCATCATCTAAGGTTCGACAAAATTTTGTTAGTTTACTTGATGAAACAAACTTTCGATTTTTCCAAAAAGGAGAAACATGCATTAACAAATCATCTTCCTTGCCATGGCTTCCACTTCTTCAAATCTCTTCAAAAATAAATAAACTTGGACGAATGCAATAAAACCTGAATTTCAGCGTTTTGTGCGTTTTTTTGCGTTTTGTTTGTTTTTTTGCCGTTCATCGAATTTGATCGGAATTTATGAATTCTTATGTTCCCAGTAGAATATTCACAGTGGAACTACCAACAGATGAGCCTCCAATAATTGGACTGCTAACAAATGAACTATCGATGGATAATCTATTTGTTAAGTTGTTACTAATCGAGGTAGGATTACTTGTTTGTGTAGAAAAACAATTAAGCAAGGAGTTATTAGATTGAGGAAAATTATCCAACAAAGAAATCAAATTGGAACATTCTTCAAATTTTCTCTTTTTGCATTCTCTTTCAATAATATTGATGGAGTGTGAAATATGGTTGACATGATCAGAATCTGTTGCTTTTTCCCACAAAAATAAGCACAGTCTTGTGTGGCTCAATAATACGCACACGTCGACGCACCTCATCTCTTTTCTGCCTCTCAACGTCTCTTACGTGATTGGAAAGAAATTCAAAGCTCCACTTTGGACACTGTTTGGGCCCAACCTTTAGAAAATGATTTAATGACCTGGCATGCCACTCTTTTGGCACATCCAGATTCGGACTATGCCGGAATCATCTTACACTTGGTCATGGCCTTTCCTGAAGATTATCCACAAAGATCATGCAAGGTTCAATTATTGAATTCGTTGCATCATTCACATGTCCATGGAGATGGTCATATTTGTTTGGACATGTTGCAAACACATCATTCTCACGAACGTTATTTCGGTTGGTCATCGAGTTATTCGGTCATGTCCATCTTGTTGCAATTGCAAGCGTTTTTGTTTGAGGAAGAAAAAGATCAGATTTATTATATTCAGGAAGATGTGAATAAGAGTAAAAAGTTTAAATATTTGCCACATCATGATCCTGAGAATGGAAAGATATGGCCATGTGCTCCTTATTGGGATGTGAATGCAATTTTGAATGGAAAAAGTGCTTTGAAATCTACAAAGATCGGTTTGACAAGTGGCAGCACTCCAAAGATTCACAACTTGAAAGGCATGACGAGTTCCACTACTTGTCTCTTCATGGATCTCCCTCAAGAAATGCTCATCCACATCTTTGACTATCTCACCACCATTGAACTGAAAACTCTCGAAAAAGTTTGCACAACCTTTCGCCAACTTGTGAACTCTCGAGAATTCTCCACTGCTCGCGAATTGGTTTGTTTCTACTCGAAACTTACCTTCCGAGAAGATACTCTTGGTATTGGTCTCTTTATTTATGAAAACAAAAAAGGAAGATATGAACTTAGTACTTCTCTCGATTTGATTGGTTATAAGGCCTTTCATCGAGATGGTGTGAGAAAGGGTGTGTGGAATGCAAATTTTAATTTTTGGCTTCCTCTCTATATTAATAAGCAACATGCAAATGTGAATTATTTTAGAGACAGTATTGCATGTATTCGAAGAGAATGTCCTGGATTTTTGGATGAACGTGCCATTCCTGAGAAGTGCAAGGATGATTTTCCTTATTTGGCAATGGATCTATTAAGTAGGTTAATGAATACCATGATTGTCGAAATTATGAAAGGATATTCCCATGCCTCTATTAAGGCACTTCAAGGATACTGTCACTTTCATCGATGGATGATTTACTTGGCTCAGACCTATGGTCCAGAACTTGGCATTTTAAAAAGTGTTCATCGATTCCTTAATTATGCAAAAGCATGCCACAAGAATGAATGTCCTGATTTGGGAGTCTTTTTACGTCTTTCTGTGTTGGGCCCCGATGGAATAACTTGGGATTCTATCAAAGAGGTCGTCGTCCATGAAGTTACTGTTCGAAATGCCTTTTGGATTCAACTAAAAGATCCAAATATGGCAAATCTTAATGATGGCAATGACATTGCTCGTGTGAAAATATCATGGGAGAGCTCGCAAGTATCATGCAGATTGATCATGTTCCATGTCTTTTTTTTGAGACAATTCGTGGAAAAGCATCGAGATCGTTCTTTGGAAATGATCGGTCGAATGTACGATGTGAATTATGGATGCCCAGAAGGGAACTTTGAACATGTGTTGCAGAAGGGAATCTTTAAGATTTTGAGAATTTCTCGCTTGAGTGAATATTTTCAATATATTGGAATGATGAGTGAATATTTGGACTCTACGGCAAAGATTGCTGACTATTTGAGAAAATGCGCGAAAAGGTCGATCGAAGTGGGATATACTCAACCACAACAACAACAACAAAAACAGCGTCGTGTCAGTAGTGGCAGTAGTGGTGATTACAACGATCGAAGAAGATATCGCTAGAGAGATCAAGAATAATACTTTTCATTGTAAATAGAACCATTGAATGAATAAAAAAAAGGCAAAAAAAACAACAAATTGAAACATTTTTAGAAAATTTAACATTTATGTGACCCCCACGATCACACCTTGTCATCATGATTCGGGCTCACGGCAATGTTGGATGAAAACACTCGAATGTCTCCATTTTCTATTAAAAACGAAGAAGAAGAGGGAGGAGGAGCAAACGTCAAACTGGTTGATAACTTTTGTCTCTTCAATTGCTCCTCATCCTCATATTGACGTTGTCTCTTTTTCACACAATACCACCTTAATAAGATCATACCCATACAGCTCAGAAATGCCACCACAAACACAAGGACCACTAGAAACAAATAAATAATCACTTCATCCGTTAATGGAACACAAGGCAATTCTTTGGGTTGAATCTGAAGTCGAGTTCCTTTTTCACATGACATAAAAGCGCGCCATTCGAAACCCAATTGTTGACTCATGGCTCTTGCGAAAGCAACACTATTCTCAATTTTAAAGGTGGATTCTTCAGTGAGAATGTCATGTGTACACTTGTCACCCGATCGACATAAATACGTGATTGGGATATTTGGAGGAAATTGTTGATTCGAACTCGAATACATCCAAGACACAAGGACTGAATTTTGAAGAGGAGAATGAGAGACAATTCCACTCAATGGAAAGTTAGCATCAAGTATAATGTTAAAATTTAGAACTTGTGTTGAGGAGAGAATGAGAAGATAATTTTGTGGAGAAGTGGAAGAATTTCCATGAGTTGGAACACGTGATGAGGAAAGAGGCGCTCGAAATGTTAAATCAATTGATGAAAAATCACTATTTCCAAAAGCCATCAAGAGAAGTTGAGTAGTTTGTGAGGTCGAAGAAATGTTGACATTTTCTGTGAAAAAGATCATGCTGTCCTTTTTGGAAGGATTAATTTTACACGAGATGCAAAATTTCACGTCTTGTAAAAGATAAGATCCGATAAAATCGTCTTCTGAAGAAGCTATTCGAGCTTGGTGTGAACGATCAGCGCCGCTCACAAACGGTATCCACGTGGTGGTGACAGTTTGGAATTGGTCGAACACGTACCAAGAATAGATGCAATAAATAACTAAAAATAGTAATAAATGAAATAATTTCATCTGATTTTTCTGTTGTGAATCAACCAATGATGATGATGAAGGAGAAGATTCTTGTGTTTTAAACGTTTTCTGCAAATTTCGTTTCTTTTCTGTTGACTTGTTGTTCAATTTGTAAATTCTATTACGAAATAAAAATTGAAGGAAGAAAATTTTCGATAGTAATAATAATGGTTCATTATTCCGAATATATTCATCTTGTTGTTTACGGCATTCATCCGGAGTGATCTTGTTGGCAATTTCAGTATTACGTCGACAGATGCCACCTGTCAAAGAATCTTTTGAGGATGACAGAGCCATGTCCATCCCGCCACTCGAAACTCTTGTTGCGTTTCGGTCATGATTCGTGTATTGATGGTGTTGTTGGTTGTATAAATCATGATCATACGTATGGGTCGTTGGACCTTTTGCCGTCAATGAATACGGCGACGAACAAGTAGTATTGAAATCATTCCATATTAACATTTCGGAAGAAGAAGTCAATAATACAGAACTCGTTGTGTCATTCAATAAAGATGCACATGATGTTTTGTAACCTTCCATATTGAAGCAATTTCTTGTGGTTGTTGTTGTTGTTGTGGTGATGGTGGTTGTTTCCGTCATCCTGTTGGTGGTGTCTCGATGCAACGAATCTCTTCGTGTGGTTGTTGTTGTTGTCATTTGTTGGTTGTGGTCTCATGAATGAGAGACTCTCGATAAGAGAAGACTTTTTTTGATCGTGTTTTTAAATGTGCTCAAGGTGTTGATGTTTGATCGAGATGGATCTTGCCATGGATGAAAGGTTGTCGACTGAATTTGGAAAGAGCCTAACTTTCACGTTGCTGAGACAAGAGATAATTCAACGTTATTGATGAGACGAATGTGTTTTATGAGGATCATCTTGTCGAATAAATGAACAATAATTTAGTAATTTCTGATATTCATAGTATTGGTGGCCTTGCTGGCTGTTCCTGAGCTGTATGGATATCCTTGATTGTAGTCATTGTTGAGAACTTCAATAAATTTCTTCAAAATGGCAGTTGAGCCGTCAATTCTCAAAGTGAAATCTCTGTTGACATTTCTCCAGGTTCTTTCATTACCCTTCTTTGGTGGGAAAACATAAGGTGGATTTGGATAGTCAGTACCTCTCCAATTACCAGTACTCATCATCAAAATATTGTCATCAATAATCCAATACTTTTCATGAGAGAATTCCAAGCATTCCTTTGCAGACAATGTCACAGTAATTCCATTGTCCAAGAGTTTGCGGTAGCATCTGTATGCGTCAAGAGCCTCTGATTTAGAGAAGACATAATGAGATGCAAAGAGTGTCAATGCAACACCTTGTTGATTCAATTGAATGACATAATCACAGAGATCGGGATGAGAAATTTCATAAATACTGACTTTCAAAGATCTCTTTGTTTGACGCAATGCAGACATTAAGAAATCATAGGCATAGTCTGGACTGGCACTAATTGAAATGTTATAGGTATCTCTGTATTCTTGAATGGTACCAGATGAAGCATCACAATTAGCAAAGTGTAAATTTTCTGGAATGGTGACAGTTGCAGTGCTTGTTCTGACAAGTTGAATGTCACTTTGAGAGTATTGGCTGTAGTCCACTTGAAGAGGAACAGCTTGTTTGAAATCATATTCAAAAACTGATTGAGCGAACTTTTGAACAATTCCAGAGGAGGTTTGACACTCGTTCACCAAAATACCAGCCTCTCTGTTCTTTCTGAAGGAGGTTTGTGAAAAGTTGATACTTGAAATTGCTGCCTTGCAACCATCAATAGCAATATATTTGGCATGCAAGAATGTTGTGGTTGTGTAATATCTCACATCAGCACCAGCAATCTTCAAATAGGTCAACAAGTCCATCTTTCCGTCACACAATTTATCATCATACTTGTTGGTAATGATACGAACACGAACTCGATTGCTCACAATTTGATTGATTAATGCTTGGAAAATTGGAAACTTTTCAGTATTCAACAAATCAGAAGCAGAGCAACCCATACAGCCATCCTTTGGATAGGAACATCCACTCCAACTATCAAATCCCGGAATGGCAATATCAATGCTGGAGGTTGCACTCAAAACAAGATTGGTTTCCTCCTTGGTGGAGTGATCAGGAGAGAAGAGAGGAGTCAGTCCAATGGATGCACGTGGAATATTGAGTGGATGGAAGGGACTGGTGTAGGTGGTATTTTGCAAATCCGCACACACCCACAAGGATGATGAGAAAGTGAGAACCACAACAACGGAAAGGAGAAGCAACAACAAGCCTTTCATGATGAGAATCGGATAAAAGATAACGCTGCAGGATGGTAATAAGGATGAGAATTTAAACCTTCTCGGATGATGGAGTGGTCTCTTGGTCTCTTTCAAAAATTCAGTTTCAGCAATGATGATGATGAATCGACACCGCCGCGTGTATGTGGAATGATTTTTTTGAAAGATGATTCTCCTATTGTAATATGAGAATGAAATTTTTATCGGAGTTGGATTCAAGGAGCAGGTCGGACCATGAGACAACAGATGCGCGATTATTAATTCCATGTGAAGTGAATTTACAGTTTTTATCCTTAAAAGAAAACTTGGGCTTGGATTGTTCCGTCTTATTCTGCTGATCAATCAGAAAAACATGAGATGCAACATCCACATCTCATATTCATGATTGAGGTACAATTAAAGTGTTGGTGTCTCTCTCGGTACAATTCATCAATTCGAAATTTGTTGCTTTTTAGTAATATCCAAAATTACCTCGATTAGTGTTTTCCTTATTTATTTGAAAAGCACACTACCTGTGAGAGATTTTCCATAACAAGCCTGAACAGCCTCTCTTCACTAAACAACTTCAAAAGAAGCAGCCCTTTCAGTATTTACATGTACCATTCCATCATTTGTTACATGTACCATTCCATCATTTGCACCATCATCTCTCTTTTTGCCCCATTCGTGCTTGATGGTTGTTGTTGTTTTGGAAAAAACAAAATGTCTCTTTCAGGTTCACGCATTTCAACTTCGTCCTCGCGAACAACAGAGTTTACGGAATTTCATCATCACCAAAAGGATGATGAAGAGGAGAACGATATTATGGGTCGTTCATCATCACCTTCATCATCATTGCGACGACCAGTACTACTTAGGCCTGAGCTCGGAGAAAGAGTAGCACGTGATAATGGTGGTGGTGGAGGTGGTGGTTGGGAACATTGGCCACAACCTTCCACCTTGGACCATTCAAACTCCAATTTGCTTCCTCCCGATGGTAATTCTTCTCGACAAGAACGTGCAACACACATTCCTTCATTAGCCTTACCTCGTTCATATTGCTGCGCGGATAAACTGCAACAACAATCACTTCACCGATTCAACAGTATTACAAACATCATTCACCTTGATGATTCCGCGACCAGTAACGACACTTGGCAATGCGCCAAAAGTTCATCTTCGTCGCAATCATGCCGAGATCAAATAGCCTCTACCAAGAGGCTGCTGGAAGAAAAACGATCATTCTCGCCAGTAAAATCAAGGCTTTCACCGAAAAGAAAGACTTTGTCAAACGCTCGTGGTTCTCCTCCGTACTCCTTATGGAGAAGAAGGACAAGCTTGAAAAAACAAGAATGCATCGAACATTTATATACCATTTGCACAGAATCGTCGAGCATTCAGGATGAGAATGAGCTCATGGATTCGTCTAATATTGAAACAAGCTCTCTAAGCTCCTTAAACTCTAACCCTCGTTTGCAAATCCCCTCCTCTAGTGATCACTTGCCTGCCATTTCCACTCTAGATACATCTCCTTCATCGTCGTACACAAAAGTATTTCTTCCTCAATGTCAACGACGACCGTCTCTGCCCAACTCAGAGAACAAACACGCCACTCCTGAAACCCAAAATACCAATTCGTTTGAAGAAATTATGGATGACCTAAAGGATTTTTTAAAGTTTTTGCACATTTCATTTATTGGGGGCGATTTTTCTGAATATGCAAGTGCGTTAACAAGAGAAACACACTATTTGTTCATGAAGTCTTTTAAATATTTGAATATTATTTTGGGGTTGTCTGTAATTTTAATGATATACTATTTCAAGAAAGAATCTTGTTCCATGGCATTAATTTGCTTTACAACTTTATTCGAGCCAATGATCCATCTGTGCTGTACTTGGCTAACCATTTCTAAAGTGAAAACTTTAAGCCAGAAAAAACGTCTAACTATTTCACGATGTTTGGCCTCTACCTTGATTGCATTCATTGTTCACACTTACTATCAAGTGACTTTGCTTTATATGGTCACACTTACTAAGATCATTGTATTTTGCTTCTTTTTTAATGAATCTCTAGGAACAACAATATTTAACTGTTGCATCATGACCTTCTTTACCACAGTTGCTTTGATTTGCACAAGCACTCCATGGTTCACAATATTCGAAATTACCACGATGCTCATTTTTGTATCAACCATGAATATTTTTATTTCCAATATTCAGGCTTTAGAAAGAGACAGTAGCTTGAGGGAAAAACTTGAACATTTGCAAGAAAAGATCTTAAGCCAGGAAAAAACAAAATTTATTGGAAATTTGTCGCATGAAGCAAGGTATGTTTTGTGATTTTCTATATCTCTCCATCTTGACACATTTAATTTACCAAAGAAATCCACTCCATGGAATTTTAGGAGCAGCAACGATATTGAAAAACGAATATGAAAAATGTGAAAGCCCTTGCAAACACAAGAGAGGTGGCCGTAGAAAGAACAGTTTGCTGCTCCAAAAAGATCCAAAAGCCTCAGATCATGAAGATGGACTCAGTGACACGGATTCAACATCAAGTGATGGCACATCCCAATCTCATATTGAGCTAGTGAATGATATTTATAACAATGCAAATATATTGCTTCAGGTTTTCAGTACTTCACTTCAGTTATCAAGTTTAGAGATTGGAAATTTCAATCTTCATTATGAAGCATTTTCTGTGCAACAATTGGTTGAGTCGGTTACTTCTGTGTTTTATAACATAGCCAACGACAAGAAGGTTGTCCTTCATTCATACGTGAACCGTAATAATATGCCTTTACAAGTCATTGGAGATCATGTGAGGTAGGTTTGATGATTAGTTCATTTTTCTTGAAAATTGTGTTAACGATGGGTAGAATTTCGCAAGTACTAATGAATTTAGTTTCAAATTCCATTAAGTATTCACTTCCATCCGGTGGTTATGTGGTATTAAGTTGCTCCTTATGTGAAGATAAAGAATTGATAGAAGAGTTCAAAATTGACAAGCAATGCATCATAAATGCTGTGCTTCAAGACAATCCTGATTTTTCAGAAGACGAGAAATTTGTGTTCTTAAAATTTGAATGCAAAGATAACGGAAAGGGAATTAAGCCAGAGAGCATCAAAGACTTATTTCAGCCCTATAAAACCATTCAGGATGCACATGTTCAGAGTGATGAGAGTGGCATCAGTCCTAGTGTAGAATCTTCAGGCTCTCTTTTCGATCAATATTATCTCAAATCGATGCACAAAAGTTCCAGCAACTCAGGATTAGGCATGTTGTTGACAAATAGAAATGGAATTGGATTGAGCATTTCAAAAAGATTGGTAGATAGAATGCACGGAACTATAGCTGTCAGTAGCAAGATAGCACATGGGTCGTCTGGCACGATCATCACCATCCTTGTGCCTGTTAGACTTGGAAAAGATGGCCCTATTGGGGTTGGTGGAAACAGCAATGAATCTATTTTACAAGATGAAGACATGTATGCTTTGAAAACCAAATTGTCTAATTTTACAATCTATTTGGTGGATTCTGATCATATATTCTTGGACATTTTTGAAAAGTACTTATTATTTGCAAATCAAGAATGTCACATTGTCAAAATACCTAACATTTCTACAGAACTTCATTTTCCTCCCAACGAACACAAAAAAGCCCTCATCATCTATAAGGAAGATGCACACAAACAAGTCAAGAACCTATTTACCTCGTTCAACAGCTCACATAGAATTTTAATGCCAATATCTACTCGTGGAAGAACCAGAAAATATCCAAATCTTCTCTATATTACCAAACCTCTTAAAATTGAGGAAATGTATCACACTATAGCTCAACAACTCATAAGTTTTTGTGAGAGAGAAGTTCAGAAGCAATGTCAACAGAATAATACCATCATTATACCAGAGGTCTCAATTACAATAGATGGAAGTGTTTCAGAAATTCCCAAACAAGACAACCCAATACCTTCTTCTAACTCCAATGAAAGCAGTTGCTCTCAAAAAGAAGCACCAGTATTAGTCGTTGATGACAATCAAGTGAATAGAAAAGTAATGACTAAAATGATGCATATGTTGGGATACAAGAATGTAGAGAGCGCATCCGATGGAAAAGAATGTTTTGAGATGTTTCGAACTAAACAGTATTCAGTCATTTTAATGGACCTACTCATGCCAAACATGTGTGGAAAACAATGTGTTTCCTTGATAAGAGAGTATGAAAAGACAAACGATTGCATGCATGTTCCTGTCATAGCCGTGACTGCAAATATTTGGGAAAATGTCACATCATTATCTGAGATTGGATTTGACTCGGTCTTGTACAAGCCAATATTATTGACAAAACTTAGGGAAGTTGTCGAGAAGAGCGTTTCGAAAGTAGAAGTCGATCAAGTTTAAGATGTTATTACAAATGGTTGTCATGTTGTTCAGTATTGGAAGGGATGGACTGATATTCCGATATGATTTGTTGGAACGTTTTTCTAGGTTCTGTACATAATTTGACTCGATTTCTAGAGCAAACATTCTCGACATGCTCATCAAAGTCACATCTCCGTACATCAGCATGACAAGATGGACATTGAATCTCATAGTTACTGAAATCCATTCTTCTTTTGAGCGAGTGATCATACATTAAATCTTGTGAGTAATGAAATCTTTGACAATGTTCTTCATAGTCATTTCGATTCAAAACCATTCCACACGCCAAGCATGTGATTTTCGAACAAGCAATTAGTTGTTTGAACTCATTTCGTTTTGACACGACTTGATCCATTTGTTGTGAATTTGAATAGTCAATATCGAATGGAATGAATGGATCGGTATCGATGGCGTCATGACTCATCATGTGAACCTTAATGAAATGTCTACATTGGTGGGTAATGCTATCCAATGCTTGCTGCGAAGGTTTTTTACGAAATTGGAACCCCAAATGAAGTATTTGACTGGAAGGTCGATTCTGTTCATAGTGCTTGTATAAATCATTCAGCATGTCCATTAAAGGATCAGAGTTTTCAGCATCCAAATTCTTGATTAAAATATGAGTCAATGCACTCGTTTCAGAATGATTCACAAGAAATTGAGACAAATGTTTCAAGAGTGTGGGACTCAATGTGCAGTACGAAGGTTGTGAAATTTGCAACTCCAATCGTTTCAACTTTTTCAAACATGTTTCCAATAAACCAAAAAGTATTTCTTCATCCACTTCATTGCATACAGCGCACGCCAGTGACTCCAAGTGAATCATCTTTTCAAGAAATGCATCAAATCCATTGCCAAGAAAGGAGCTTCCACTCAATCTCAATTCTTTGAGACCTTGAAGGGCCATCAAAATCATCGTTTTCTTTACAACAAAAACTTTCTCTTCTCCATCTCGATAATATGACATGCAAATGTCAAAAATCATGTCCAATGACAAATCGAGACATTTCAATCGGGGCATTAAACAAATGCATTCCATTAATTTTTCTACAATTTTCGTCATTTCCTTCTTGGAGACAGAATATTCATTCTTACAAATTGCAATTTTTGCTGATTCAATGTAATTTGAATGATGAGAGAGAAAATTTTCAAGCTGGATCAGTGACATGTTATTGGCACAAAAAGAAACATGTCGACAAGAGTCAGAAAAATTCGTAAGATTGGAATTCACATGAAAATATTCTGGAGTTTCGAACGAATTATTCACATAAAAAATATCATTGCAGTAGAGAAATCTTAATCCAGGCAATTCCAAATGATACGTTCGAGTCACGTCCTCCAAAACAAGAATTTTCAACTTGGAACATTGTTGGAGTTGTGATGCAAAATGGTAATTTCCTTGTATGTTCTTAATCACCAAAGTGTTCAAAGAATGTGACACACTTTTCAACAAGTCAATGACAACATTACAATCACATAATCTCACCATAGAACTCGAAACCGTTCCATCCAAATTCGAATGCATGTTAAAAAGAGGCCATGTATAACAATTTTGAAAATATTCTCCATATTCGTTCAGTAATTGTAAAAATGTTTCAGATTCTTGTTCGAATCGAGATGTAAATTCCATTTTTCCACCACCGTTCAAAGATTGATGAATAAAACGAGAATGATTGTGTAATAAAAGTGTTTGTTTCAAATCTCCATGAATAAATAAATGGTAAACTTTCATCGAATTGCTTTGAATGAATTTAGTTAAATAGGAAATGAATGGAAAAATGTCTTTTTCAATATTAAGGTCATCAATCTTGATGTGATTTGTTCCATTTTCATTATTTTTGGATTCAAAAGCATGCTGTCGATCATAAAGCGAATTTTGAAAAATATATTTTTCCACATTTGGATAAATATGAATGGTGTGAATTCGAGTAATAATGACGTTTCTCCATGAGGAACACACTTTCGGAATTTGTTGCATCATGTATCGAAAATCGAGATAGGTAAAGATCTGAAAACAAATTTCGGGAGGAACCAATTCTTCGAAAGTGTTTTGAGTCGACATTTTTTTTTTGGAATTTAGTGAATATTTGGGATGTGAATATTACGAGGGTAATATTGGATTGGATCGAAAGACAAGATTCACATCATCACTGAAACATCAAAATTCTGACATTCGTTGACCAAAATAGTTTCCCGCCTTTCAAATTTTTGACCGTTAACAATTTTCAATATGCCATACGTCAAAAAAAAATGATCCAACGCGCGTTGAATGAGAACACCGAAAATCCAATGTCTTTACCTGTCCAAACGATGAATCAAGAACCGTTTGCCTCCTCCTCAACCCCACCCATGATTGGAGGAGATTTTACCTTTCCAAATGCCTCTTCTCCTCCTTCACAGAACAATCCCTTCTCTTCTTCTTCAACACTTCGAATTCAAGACTTGTCTCCTCTTCGAAATTTGAAACAACAACGACAAACGGTAGGATCACCACAACATTCACAACCATTGAACATTACACCTTCCAAGCAAAGCCAACAAACTCAACAACAATCAACACCACAAAAAAGGCAATCACCAAAATTGTCTTCTTGTAGAAAAACTCAAATTATTCATTCACGATCTCGTGCCTTTGAGAAATCTCCAGAAGGGTCTCAGTTTTATAGAATCAACGATGCATGGCTGATGGATGCATTGAATTCACCTTTAGAGAATAAGGAGAATGAAATGGAAATTAGTCCTGGAAATGAATCATCTCCAAAATCGCCAAATTTAGAAAAGACACAACCTATTTCTCCTTATCGAAAAGTATTGAGTCCCATTTCACCAAATCAACTCATGGAAGATTCTCCTTCAAATAACAATACAATTAATACGACTCCATCCAATGTCTGTGATCTTCAACGTAAAAAACCATCTCCCAGATATTCTCCATATATGGTAAACAGTCCACAACAAACCAAATCCTCTCTTCGAAATGCTCATCCTTCTCCTCTTCTCAAATTCGCCACCACCACTGGCTCTCAAAAAAAGAAATCTCCATTGCACTTGCAATCATCTCTTGTGAAGAAAACAAATTACCATCGAAATGCATCTCTTAAAAGAAATCCCTCTCCCAAAGCGAATGCACAATCGAGTTCAACTGTCAATCATCCTAACAACAACATGCCAGTCACCATGAAACCCATTCAATTCGAACCACCTACTTCGAGTGCCAATGATTGTTCTCCTGTCATACATCACTTGCATGACAACTCTCAAACCACTCTACCACGAAGTCAAACCTTTGTCCAATCTCCATTCAAAACTCCAAGTTATTACAAAAAGAGACAAGCATTAGCAGAAGATCTTTCATTGGCCTACGAAGATACTTATTCAAGAACAAAAAAGAATCCATCCTTCTTGACACCATCCACCATGAAAAATCCATTCACTTCTCCTCTCCAATCGAATCATTGTACAACAACAACAACTGGAAACTCGAGTGTGAAACACATTCATGTCATTCCAGAAAAGGCTTACAAGATGATGGTTGGTAATACCCAACAACAAATGAAGGACAAGTTTAATCAAGTTGGTCAACAATCAACAACAGCAAAAGAACAACAATCGAAAAAGAAATCTTTGATTCGTTCGATGAAGGATTATAGAAAGACAAAACTTGAGAGTTTGAAAAACAAGTTGAGGGAACAACGAACTTTTTTCACAACTTCTAATCATCAAGCTACTAATAGTGGTAATGATGCACATAGAGAAGGCTATTCTTCTGAGAATTCCCATAATTGTACAAATATGGAAAGTATGCCAACAAGAGCACAACAAGCAAGTTCTTCCTTTTCAAGTACTGGAAGTGATAAAAAGAAATCTCCAGCACGTAAGAGAAAATACGACGAAACTGATGAAAATCTTCAAGGTGGTTCCACAATGGTTCGTTCTTTGGGAGTTGTTTTAACACAAAATCAAAATCTTTCACACGATTCGAATCTTGTGACTCTTCACAAAACAATCATTGACAATAACGCACTCGACTCCATGATGGCACAATCTTCCGTGATGAATTCCATGCAAGAGGATAATGACGACAATGACGATCATGGAATGAATCACGTCGAAAGTAGTGATGAAGAAGATGAAGAAATCAAAGAAGAAGAAATTCACAAAACTGTGGAATCTCCAACAAAAAAGTTGAAATCAGAACAAGGAAGGCCATTATGGAGTCGTTTGAAGAAAGCTCTCACTAGAAAATCCAATGCTTTGAATGAAAGTTCAAATGAAAATTCGAAATCGATTTCTGGATCTCAGTTGAAGAGAAAACTTTCAAAGAAGAGTTTAATGTTGGTTAAACAACAGCAAATGATGAATGATGGTGGTGCTTCATTGATGGTTGTTACGTCGAACAGTGCTTCGAATTTGATTTCCTTTACTAATTGTGATACGGAGCAGCCTGTGACACATCAGTCAACTGTCAATGTGTCTAATCAAGGTCCATTGAAGAAACAAAAGAGTTTTGGAGAGCATTATTTTACCTCACTCGTTAATGGTTTTCGTCACAAAGAAAATCACTCTTCTGAAATGTCAAATTCTTCCACTTGTTCAGATGAGGACATGAAATTGAAGAATCGACATTTTCAAATTCAAGACAATCTTCAAGATAAGTTCATGAACGACATGAAAGAAACATTTTCTGCTGGCACGAGTGGTGAATCAAAAGACAGATCCATGTCAACTGTCAATACTCCATTTAAAGTTCCTTCCCTTAATTTGAAAGGAGTTCCACCTCTCTCCCTTAATGAGTTGAATCACCAAACCAACCAATACACTCCACGTGAACAAGTTGTTTCTTCCTCATCCGTATTATTGGGAGAATCAGAAGAAGAGATTCATTCTCAAGAAGAACCATTTTCTTATAATTTTATTGAAACCATTCGTTCACCACATCATCGAGAGTATTTTATCAAACATTGTGAAAAAGAATACAACTCGGAGAATATTGAATTTTGGTGTGAGGTGAGGCTCAAGTATGAATTTTTGAGAAATAGAGCTCAACGATATGAACATGCCATTAAGCTCTTGAATGGTTATGTGGAATTGACATCTGACAAGGCCATCAATATCGACAAAAAGTCCATTCTTCAAGTGAAAACACGAATCAAAGATGAAAATGATGAACTCGTCGATCTATTCGAATCCATCACCAAACATATTGAAACAGTCATGCAAGATGCCTTCAAACGATTCCAACTTTCACCTCTCTATCAAGAAATGATTTCTCATCACAAACAATTACTTGAAAAGAATTCAGCCATTGTTCCAACCTCCACCGATTTAGATACACCTCGAGGAGCTCATGCCAATTTCAAATCCAAAGTCATGAACTTTTTATCACCAAAAGGAATTTTACATCATTGATCACAACATTGTGTGATGACATCTCTTCAATTTTAGAGGGTGAAAACCTTTCGAAAATATTGTACCATTTCATTTCAAATAATAATAATAATAACAACAACTATTCAAACACAACCTTAAAAATCACTAGGATTTCAAACAACATTCCTTTTTGTTTGAAATCCTAGTGATTTTTATCGAGTCTCAATTCATCATCCTATTCAAGAAATGAACAAAAAAAATGTTTTTTTCAAATTTACATTCACAACATTCCTTTTCATCATCTCGGAGCATTGCGTTCTGTTGTGGTTACAACACCAATTCATTTCTAGGCGTTCATGATCGGGATGATCAGAACCACCAACACAATACGAATACCTCATCATCATCATCATCGGATCTCTTATCATTGGTTCATTTGGAAGCATTGGAGAAGGAAATGAGAGATCAAGGATCAGGCTCAATCATACAAGTGGCTACTCAATTTTCCACCTCCTATTTTCTAACAAGCAATCATCATGTGTATTGTGGGGATCAAAAGAAACGATTGGATTGGCCTGATCTTTTGTCTCCCGATCAAATTATAGACATTAAAACGGGACAAAATGGTGCTTTGTTTTTGACTTTATCGGGAAAGGTGTATAAACTGGAGGATCATCCGGATCTTGCTGTTCCATTTCTGGAACAAATTCCTCGAGCTCGAATGATTGGTGCTTCTGGAATGTGTTATTGGATGTTGGATGAAGAAATGGTGTTGCATGGAGTTGGTGATCTAAATTCCGATGCGATTGAAAGTCCATTGAATTTGAAATCATTTTTAGAGGTTGATGAAGATGTTGCCGAGTTGGTCACTGGAGGAAATAGGTATGTATGCCGAATAATCTTAATGATCTCGAAAAGAACGAAACGAGACATTGTCACATGACCATCACATTGCAAACAATTGTTTCTTCGAATAATTTCAACATGTTTGCACTTTTCATCAAATGTATTTCAATCAATGAACCTGTTGATAGTATTTGCTTGATTACAACGAAAAGAAATCTTTATGTGATGGGAGAAAAGGAATCCTTTGGAATTTCTGATTCAATTTCTGATCGATTTAATACACTCTCTCGTTTACATCGATTTGATGGTATTGTAAACAAAGTTTCATGTGGATGGTATTTTACAATCGTGTTGACGACGGATGAAAAGTTGTTTGGAGCAGGTCGAAATAGCTATGGTCAATTAAATCCACCAAACCCTCAACACCAGAGACAAAAAAGCTCTTCACCCTTAACTATTGACATAACGCCTTGGGTGGACATGACTCCACATCTTCCTCCTGGAGAATATATCGAGAACATTTGCTGTGGATCCGATCATATTGTCATTGGCACCAATAAGGGTAAAGTCTACACAAAGGGAATGACGACGTATGGCCAAATTGGAAGACCACGCAATCATGACGTGTTCGATCTTCCAAATTATAGTAATCCCAACTATGAAGAACTGGTTAAGAATGCAGTAGGAGAGAATTACATGGCAAGATTTGCCACCAATAATTTTAACACTTTGAGCACGTATGTGATTTTTGTTCCATCGCTGTCAAAGCAAATCACATATTTCAAAGACAAGCTGAAAATTGCATGTTCGGAAAACAAATTGAGTGATTTAATCGTCGTCACCTTTGATGTCTAGTCACGTCTCGTCGAGAAGCTGATACTCTGATCAGACCCACCATAAATCAACATTGAACAGCAACTGAATTGAATTGATTGTAATAATAATAGCAACAAGAGAGGAAAATACAATGCCACAGTTTTGGCGGTCAAAAATTACAAAAAAAAATGTCTGCAACAACCATCAAATCCGTATCGTCAATGACCACGTCGGGAAATAAGAAGATCGGACCACCATCACTCAATGATCTTTCATTGTTCTCCAACGATAGAAAATTAGACATCACGAAGGAAGAATTAAACAAAATAGAACAATGTATGAAAGATCCTGAGTTTTTGAGGCTATTTGAGGAATATGCCAAAGAAATTTCCGATCCGAACGCATTGAAGGAAACGGATTTGTATATCAAACAGTTGGAACAAGAAGGAAGCAAGTTGCCTGAATCTATTGTGATTCCAAAAGCTGTAAGTCAATGTTTTATGGTTCTTTGTGATTCATCTTTTTTTAGAGTTTTTGTATTCAATGTTCAACTGCAGAAAAGAATGCGAAACAATTCTTTGTAAATATTTGCTCGAGTGATAAGGTTGAAATGTACAAGGAAGAAAAAACCACACAACAAAACAAGAGTATGTATCATCGTTCTGTAATGTTTACCAATTTTCATGTCAAATCGCATAGAGGGTACTCAATTTAAAATTCCTTTAATTGTTGGAAATCCAAGAGACTCTGAAAAAGAAACAGTCATTGATGTTGTGTTTAACACAAAAACCTGTGAAAGGGCCCTGAAAGATTTATTGTTTAAGAATTTTATTTGTGAGCTTTGTTTGGATTATGTTGAAAAAAAATGCAACGTGACCCTTAAAAAGAAATATTATACTGAAGTGCTTGGTGTAAAAAGCAAAGGCGATCCTTCCTCACTTACCATACAATCCTTGTTAAATAACGATAGAGAAAAATTTGATCCCAACTCCATTATAAAGTCCTACGGCAAGGAAATTACAACACACACGAAACAGGAAGATGAAAAAGAAGAGTTAAAGATGCCACAACCAAAAATATCTCCAAAACCTAATTTAATCCAAGAAGTGAATGAACCAATAACTCCCAAGTTTGAAATTGTATATAAGAATGCTTTTGATATGTCAGAATACACCTACTCCGCTTACACGAGTACAAACAGAACGAAACCATCTGAGATTGGTGTAAGAATTTTTCTTCCTCATCTAGATTCGGCTGCCGGTGTGGATTTGGACGTCTCTGAAAACTTTTTAAAGCTCCATTCTAATGAGCCTGCAAAATATCATCTTGAGATACATTTGCCGTACAGCGTTCATAGTGACAAGGTTTCCGCCAAATTTGACAAGAAAACAAAAACGTTGAAAGTGTCACTTTCAGTCATACCAGATCCCGTTCAAAAAGCTATTTTTGATGAGATTCCAAAAGAACAAGAAGAGGAAGAGAAGCAAACATCCCCCCATTTACATACCGAAACAACCGAAATGACTCCAAAGCTGGTGGAGGAAATTGCATCAAATAATGAAACTAGTGCACAAGATGAAGAAACATCACAAATGCAGTCAGTTGCTCCAAAGTTGTCTTCTCTTGCTCAAATGCCTTCTCAACAACTGTCGTCCTTTGTGAAAACAGTTCCTAGTGAATTGGATGTTGCAGCGGTTTCAAACCCAAAACTGCAAGAATTGAGACCTGTAGATTCAGAACGAGAAAGTAAGAAAGTTCAGGTGGCAGAACAGAATTCAGGAAAAAAGAAAGTTTCTTTCTCTCCATGTGAAGCAGATGAGAAACCCCAACAGTGCGATTTCAAAAATAAGTATTTATTTGATTTGGATTAAGCTCCTTCTCTAGCATTCCAATAAATAGCAGCTTTTCTTCTCAAAGGAAGAGACCAACACACGATTATTGTCCACAAACTGTACTCCAGTGAGAAGGCAGTCCTTAATGCGTTCGCCCTTAATGGCTGAAAATTCAATGTCATACTTCCAGATGAATACGGAACAATCCTCACTGGCAGTTGCAAAAACAATACTACCCTTATCTTCGCATGCATGAAGAGCAGAAACTCCTTTCGAATGTGCTGCAATTTCTGCCATCTTGTTGAACCCATTTTTCAAGCTATACAATCGAACGTGTCCGCTTCCAAATGCTGTGACAGCAACATCCTTCACGATTTGAATTCCTGTACATGGATACTCGAGAGCTTCAACTTTGTTTTTGTGCAATTTAATGATCGTGTTAAGATTGTGAATGAAGGCAATGTCTCCATTGGCCAGTCCTGCACAAAGTTTGGAACCAGAGAAAACTTGCAAAGCACTAATGGCCACTGTTGAAATATTTGCGGAAGATTCAAATTTGATGTCATCCATCGATTGGAGGACAAAAGAAGTGATATTACCAGATGAATCACCCACATAAACTCGATCATCGTCACTTGCTATTGGACCAAAAGAAAAGGTGACATTTCCTTCAATTTTGTAAAAGTACAACAGGGAAAAACTTGAAATGTCATAAAACTAAAATAAATTATTAAGGGATATCAGTTGGAACAGAAACATCATTAAATTCCCTTGATCAATATATGTTTGAACGGTACCTACCAACACTCCAATGTCGCAGGAGGCAGCCAAACATTTTCCATTCAGACAAATTGCCAAATGCTTGACCTCATAATCGGAAATATTCGGAATGATGGTCTCTTCTCCCTTTCCAGCAAAAAATTCAGATAAACTTCTCGTAACAATACTTCCATTCGAAATGTAGCACAATAAATTTCCTTTTGTATGCACCAACAAGTTATTAAAAGTGAGTGAGGGAGTTTCTTTGAGTTGTAATTCCTTCATTTTTTTTTAATGATGGAATCGCCTTTGTTGCCCATTGAACGACAATACAATATACAACCGATCAATAATCATACATTATTAAATGATGATGCTTCTCGGTTCATTGTATGATGATGAAGATACAGATCATCCAATAATAAAATAATATACAACTAGATGTTTCTTAGAAATTTTATTAGGAATATCAATTCTTTATCCTGATTTGAACAATAATACAGCCACTTGCCCGAGGTAGAAATAGATAAAGTGTTTGGTTTCATGTGTTACATAACTTCCGAAATTTCTTCCAACCACACAATGCCATGTAGGGTTGTATTTCTTATCAAATTCCTTTTTAATATGAGCTGCAATATCCTTCTCAATGTTGAACTTGTCCAATGCTTGAGCTGCAATATCAACCGCATCTCGTTGCATGTTTTCTTCCATATCTGCGTTTTTGATCACAGCCTTCTTGTTTTCAGACATTGTAGGGTTTGAGGAGAGTGGGATTGGGTGTAATTTTTTTTGTTTTGTAAGTTGTAAAAAAATGGCGGGCTAGGGAATGAAATGCATCCTGTTCCGACGACATGTTCCGAAATCATATTAATTACTTATATATATTAAAAAAACATGTATATACCTCTCCTCTCCAAGTTGACATTGAACAAAATATCGACACAAATCATAAGGCAAAGATGTCACGGCTTGTTTATTGTTTGAAACGAAGAAAAAGTTGGGAGTGGGGTGAAAATTATTTTGGAGTGTGGTATTTGTCATCATAACATTATGATGAGATACAATTATTTGATGAGATTCTCAGCAGCTTCCTTGATCTTACCCAAACGACTCTGAATATAGGCCATTCGGAGAGTCTTGTCTCTTGCCAAGAAAGGTCGAGCGCTCACGGCAAACTGGAAGCGTGGATTGAGTTGTCTGGCAATACCTTCCACAACAATGGTACTAATGACGAGTGTTGAGAAAGTCGATTCGATAGGAACGTGATACTGTCGTCCAAGTGACAAGACAGTCTCCATAACTTTTCCAACTTGAATTTCCTCAATTGGCTTATCGAGAACAAAGGTAATTAAATCTGCCATTTCAGTCTTGAATTTTTCTGCATTTTCAGGTGTCAAAGTGTATCCGCTATTTTCTCTCAACTTTCTCGATCTTTCAATCATTAGTTGAGCAGCATAGTAGCCCTCACCACGAATAATCGCAGAGAAGAGATCAACAAAGTTTTGTCTATCCTCATGTGACAATTGGGTGACCATTCCAGCGTCCAACACAACAAGCATTGGTTCATTGGTTTCCTTATTGATTCTTACGAGCAGGTTTCCAGGATGAAGATCTGCATGAAGAAGGTTGTCGTGTAACATCATCTTCAAGAAAAGATCAGTACCTAGCTCTGCAACGCGATGTCTGTGTTTCTTTTGGAGCAATCGTTGTTGTTCTTTTGCGTCAAGTTGTTCAACTTCTGGAGGAATAGGTTTGTTTCCCTTTTCTTTTACAAGCTCATCCATGTCCTTGTTTGGTTGTTGTGTTGGGTTTGGCAATGAAACTTCACGGTCATTACGAGCTTGATCCATATAGTGTTGAATAGAAATTCCAGGTTCAAAACTTTCGATAAGTATGTTTGGAGAGTAGTAATAAGGTGTTGGGAAGATGATGGTATTTTTGAAATCTTGGAAATTCTTTTGGAATGCTTTGAGATTTTCACCCTCAAATCTAAAGTTGGTTTGTAATTTCATGCATTTCGTGAATTCCTTGACATTTTCTTGGAGCTGAAGCCAACCCAAAGATGGAAGGAATCTGCTGGTAATGACACAAAGTAGCTCTAAAATCTTCAAGTCTTGTAAAATTTGTGTTTCCACATGAGGGTGTCTAACCTTAATGGCGACATCTCTAATTTCATCCATGTCAGTCTGGTCATTGTGATATCTCATCTTTCCTTTGTAGACTTGACCAATGGCACCACTAGCCAATGGATGTTCACTGTCCATCCATACAATGATGTCTTTGTCGGTGTGTTCTCTCTTTCTGTATTGTTCATTGATGAGTTGCTTCACATTCTTCATATGATGCTTTGGAGCATTGGAATGGAGTGTGGCAAAATGTTTGCATACTTGAGGGTCTAATAAGTCAGCTCTCGTTGAGAGCCATTGAGAGAATTTGATGAAACAGGTACCACCATCCTTCAAACTCTGCACAACAAATGAATAAAACTTTTCATCGAGATCCCTCTCAGCTTTTTCCAACATTTCTTGACCATTCTCGAATTTAATTCTTGTATACAAGAGTCTATAGAAAGGTTTTAACACAAAGAAGTGTACGAAAGCATAAACAGCCAAAGGTGAGAAAATTGAAATAATTTCATTCAATCTTTGTCCGATATGAATCAAATAATAGATACGATGAAAGAATGAATGAGTGAATCGGTCGTAGAGTAATTGCCCATATTTGTCACTGCTGATGAGAGTGGGTGTTTCAAATCCATATTCTGAGGAAGGTTTTTCATCACTAGGTTTGGACCCAAACAACAAATTCAACCATCGACTCTTCTTTCGGATGACTCCAATCTCTTCCTCTGCTTCCTTCTCATAGGCTTTAGCAACAGCCCCAAGAGTAATGCCACCACCGACTATCAACGATCCAATAACAAATCTTCTTCCGAAGCGGCTTGAATTGGCCGTAACAGTTTTTACAGCTTGACTTGCTTCTGTGTTGGGAGGTGTTGAAGATGACGATGCTTGTTGGACACCTCGACGAAGAAGCCTTCTCCACATTTTTTTCTCCTTCAATTTGTTGCTGCAGCGGCCTTAACGGTCCGCCGACGACCATACAATCAAAATTTAAATATGGGAGATTTCACTTTTTCAATTATCAATGGATATGATATGTACTACATGTAAGAATCATATCAATTTATAGTTGAAGATGGTAAATAATAAAATATGTTGTAATATTCAAAGGATGTCCATTTCTTCCGAGAGCAGGTTAATTGTTGTTGTGTAAACAACTCTTGGTCTAAGAAGTTACAAATTCAGAAGCGCTGCAAGTTTTCGACAGATACCATTCAGGTACTACAATAACGATTAATTTTGCTCATCATTACCTGCATATTCCTTTCTACCATGATGAAGGAAGAGAAGGCTTGATGAGAGGAAGAAAGAATTGTGGTTTGAGAAAAAATGGGGACTCGTGGGTCATCATATTATTATTTGTGATGATCATCATGAGGAAGGAAACAATTTATTTGCTAATGAGTAATAGATACGTGTGGAATGCTTTCTTCCGATCATGATCTTTGGATGTTCTCAACAAACGCATGGAATTAGCATCATTGTTTCACTCGAAATTCTCCTTGAAAATAATAAGAAACCTTGTTGGTGGAGTTTAAACGGAACTCCTTCTGTTTGACTTTCTCATTCGGTTCGGACAACATGGGTGAAGACATGTGGCAAATGTATCCATGAAAGCCTTACTCGAGAATAGTACATAATTCATTCCTGCTAGTGTGATCCCGATCACATAGCATGCAATACGCTGTTTGAAGAGAATTGTCCAAAGCACATCAACTTGATAGATACCCACTTCGTAAAGAACTTCTGAAAAAATTTCATAAATAAGAAAGAGAAGAGGACAAATAAGATAAATTAAGTAATGAGTGAACTGAATGATCATGTTCATAGAATCGCGTAAAGTTGTTCAACAAATTATACTAACCTTAAATTTGAGGAAGTTCACTCTTCGATTCTTTTTTAGAAGCACATAGATTTTTAATGAATATCCAGCAAGGACACTCCATGAAGCAAGTAGTACAAGAAATGATAGTGGAATAGTTCCAATTCTAACATAACCCTGAATAGCAGTTGATGCAATAATAGTGGAAATGAAACAAGATGAGAGAACGACAAAGAGAAAAGAGAAAACAATAGTGGTTGTTACTCTGATTTGAGATAATATGCATAGTAGGTGCAGTAACATTAATGGATGAGATCAGTATTGGGTTTGAATGAACAACAGTGTGAATACTTACAATCCAACAATTGAAATTTTTTTCCTTTCAAATGACAATTCTAACAAGATTTCATAGAACGTCACAGCTAGAGGAATATTTCCGGTACACAGAAAGGTAGCAGCTGCTACTATTAATGTTAAATTATAATTTTCAAAATATGCATTGCCAGGAATTATTATATAGAGAAGGGCATTGATAGTAATCAATATTTGTGACAACATGGAACAGATCATAGTCATGGTTTTGATGTCACACAGGGCTCGGATTGCATCATACAATAATTTGAAATCTCTCTTCGGTTTGAACGAAAGTATGACAGGAGTTGAGGATGGAGATGATGGAATTAATGTTGAAGGTGATACTCTATTGCGCTGCTCTTCCATCTTTTCAGCTTTCCATATTTGAACTTTCTTCTGAAGATTGTTCAAAAATTCGTTCCATTTTTTGAGGTATCTGAATGTGATTGGAATGGAAACCAAAACTGTTATGGCAATTAATTGAATGAAATGAAATGAAAATTCAATGGCCTTGTAAGAAACATGTGTGGCGAGTGGAACCCAAAACGTGACATAACTATCTTGACAATTGAATGAGGAAACGGTTGTTTCATTTCCATTCACAGAACACACACAAAGAAGCGTGTTGTGAAGTATTGTCAACGGATATACTCCTGTATGACCACATAATTCGTCCATATTCTGGCCATACATAATATCCAAAGTTTGAACTTGTGTCAAAGAGCTTAATTTGACGATACTGGGCAACCATTCTCTATGAAATATTTCAAAATAGGAATTGTTCTCTTGGCAGTACATTAAATAATTGAAAGTATGCACAAAGTCAAGCATGGAAAGAGAAAATGTGGAATTCAGTTGTTGTTTTGGAATTATTACTTTTCTTCCTTCCAAAAAAGCAAAATCACTACGTTTTTGTTGGACACTTTCAGAGGTATTAACGAATATCATCAGTTCCAAATAATCTTTCACAAAATGTTGCATGACTGTTTCATTGGTGAAATAAGGAAGTGATTTTTCGTATTGAAGCATGAGATATGAATTCTTTTGAAATGTTTGACAATAGGACATGCCATTAGGATAGATTTTGACAATGCTAAATGCTCCTACCAGAATTCCATCAAAACTGTGGTCATAGAGAATATTTGGAAGAGAATTGCAACTCCATCGACTCATGAAATCATTCGTCGATGTTGTTGACAAATAATGCGTATAATTAATCATCGAATTTCCTCTATTACTATCTCTAATAGAATTCAAAGTTTCAATGACTTGACAATTGCCATTGTTCCAGCTATCCGCACCGAAGACGTGTGACACCATGAGGAAAGCGATCATGAGCGAGAGTACCACAAGGAGTGATGTGCCGCTTGTTAAAGAAGTGCTTTCAGAGAGAATCATGATGATTTTTTTACCTATATGAACAGTAGTAACGTTATCGTCTCCTTTTCGGTACCATTAACAGAGATAAGGATTCACTCTTTGAAGTCAACTTAACACTCACAGAGGCGCCAACCGCCATAACCGATCGGGTGCTTGATCTATCTAAGCAACATTGGCCTTTTATGATTTCGTATGAAAGACTTCTTGTATCTCACAGTTCATACAACCAAAGGTTGTAGCGGGAGTCGTCATATTACTAACAGGCATCCCATCCAAAATGGTCTCAAGAGAAAAGTAATACATTAAGGCTTTTTGATAATGCAAAGCTTTGGTTTTGGATCGGTTTTCATGGTGTTAAACTTGATTTATAGGTTTTACAATTAATAATTCAATGGCTACGGCCATATCACGATGAATGCACCTCATCCCGTCCGAATTGAGAAGTTAAGCATCGTCGAGCTGCATTAGTACTGAGGTTGGAGACAACTTGGGAACCTGCAGTGCAGTAGCCTTTTTTAATTTCCTTTTGTTGGTGGTGGCATGATTGCCTTGTGTATTTCAAATAAGATTCTGCCACCCTACTCTTTCCAATATAAACAACGTATTCGCAAGTTGCTTGAAGGTTTTAGTATTATTAAAATATTTTGGATGGTAGCGTATTCATTTTCTGTTTCTTTGATTGCAAGACAGTCGAATTTGGAATTATATCGGAGCCACGCAGTGAATGAGACTGTCAACAACAAGTTGACCAACTGTTGAAAAAATTACAAAAAGAAATGAAAGCTTCCCGAGGCATCATTCGTAAAATTTCACCAAACGTTCATCATGGAATTTCTTCCAAACATGATCATATGAAGGACTGCTCCTCCTCCGAGGATTTCATCAACAAACACAAGGCTGAGAAGGAACACCAAGAATACGTTTCTATTTTGAAAACTCATTTGGAAGAAGTGATCGAGTTGGAGAGTGATGAAAGGTATCCCGATTGTGTTTTTGTGGAAGATCCGATCGTGGTGGTTGATCATGTTGTTTTTGTAAGTGATGGATGGAACTTCATTCATTTTGCTGATTGAATGATGAAATATATTTCTTCCGATGAATATCCGTAATGATCATTCATATGAATTTAATTTATGGCGGCATGTAAATGATATTAATTTCTGAATCATATCATAGCTCAATCGAATGGGAGCCTTATCCCGAAGAGGTGAAATCGACGCATTCCGAGAAGTGTTTCTCTCCTCCAAAATATCCAACAGTTGGACTCGGAACTACACATTGGTGGACATGTATGAAAAAAGTGAGACTGCCACTGTGGATGGTGGTGATTGTTGTGCCATTTATGAAACCAAGCATTTGTTTATGGGAATATCATCAAGAACCAACATGGAAGGTATCTTGTTGTATGAAAAAGTACTTTCAGAACTTGGTTGGAAAGTTATTCCTGTAAAAGTGAAGCAAGGTCTTCACCTGAAATCGTTCGTGACCTACTTTTTGAGTTCAAGTGCTGAAATTTTGTTAACTGTGAACGATGATGAAATTGGAAGAGACATTTTCTCTCAAATTCAATCACATTCAAATGAAAAGTTTACATACAGAGCTCTCTTTGTTCCAGAGGAAGAAGCCTGTAATGTGGTGAGCTTTAAAAGCTTAAAGACCAACAAACATGTAATTATTTACAAAAGTGGCTATCACCAATCAGAGATTATTTTCAAGAATGCTATGAATGAGTCACAGGTTTTCAATGTTGAGCTAATTCCTATCGAGTACGACGAATTAGCAAAATTGGATGGATGTCTCACTTGTTGTTGTGTATTGTTTCAGTGAAACAGTTGTGTAGTTACAAGTGGAGGTCTTGAGGTATTATTATTATTTATTGCGAAACATTATGTGAGGAAAGGAGTCAGTTCACCACTTTACAAAAATTGACATTCATCTCCATAAAACCTCTTGCTCATGAACAATAATGATAAATTCATTGCAAATGAAAATAAGCTGTCTCTCTAATAATTTGGTATAATACTGAATGTATGCTGAAATTCAAAGAGATAATCTCTAACTGTCATCGCTCTATTGCAATGTTGAATATATCTCTATTAGGCAATTCCTTTTTGGGCTAGAAGTATTTATTTTGAAGTATTGTGAAATGAAATACAAAAGCAGCGATAACAGATACTGACATTTTACCACGTAATCCGCCATTCAAATTCATCCGTTCTCTCCAATCTTCAAATGTCACATTGTTCCTTACAAGGTTGTATGAATCTATTCGCGAGAGACAATGATCTTGAAACAAACCTGCACGATCGTACAAACATAATATCGTACCCAAACATCAAAATAATTTATTTCAACAACCACCACTTGCCATCCCTCGAAAAACACTCTTCAAAACGTCACATCCCATGATGACTCCTGCAACACATGGAAGATTTCTTCATCCTTCTCATCCTCAAGTGATACATCCTCATTCTCATCAGCATCATGATCGACCTGTCATTCCTCAACGTGCGAGATACCTTATGAATCGTCGATAATTGATGATTCGTCGTGGTGCTGCTGTCAACCAACTGTCACCTCCAATCCATCCCAGATCTAATGCTCTTTCTTCATCGTACAATCCAGACCAACACTTCCAGCACCTACCATCCTATTCAACTCATCACCTTGATGTGAATCCTTCCAGGATGACAATAACGAATATTCAAAAGGATTCCTCAGTGATTCCAGTGCACTCTCATGAAACCAAGTTTACATTGTCACAGAATGATCATCATCATGGAGAGTATGCACAACAACGAATACAACGAATACAACGACAACAACATCAAGTACACCCTCAATCAACCAACACACCAATGATCCATGTGGTGAATGATCTTCTCTCTTCAAACATGGAACATTTTTCAACCCTTAATCATGATCAAAATGAACCAAAAAGGTATTTGAAATTACCAAGGAACACTTGTGATCCACCATCCACCACACACCATTCTGACTCGAATTACCAGCAACATCTTCATTCCTTTCCGAACTCTCTAATGTCTTCTTCCATTTTACTTTCCAAATTTAGAAAAATTCACACCCCAAAGAGTTCTTCTTCTTCTTTCACACCTTTAATTCTCTCCCAGAATAGTGTAGATACCAAACAAAAATATCATTATCCAATGCTCAAAACAGATCATTTAGCCATTACAATTCATCCTCCAACAGGTATGGATATCGCGGACATGAAAGTCCATCCATTGTTACCAAAAGGAAGAATTGGATCACATGATAACAAGGAGGTTATTCTTAATAATGGAAATACGTTACCTATATCTCTCGAAAAGCTTTCCTTGCTTCGCTCTCGTGATAAGGAAGGAAATGTTACAAATTTGGAAAAGATAATGTCAACACAAGCAATTGCTTCCTGTTCGTCGGTTGCTATTTTGAGAACAACAAGAAGTAAGGAGAGACAAATAGGAGATTCAGATGCATCTTGTTTAACCTCCACACATTTCCCAACTGAAGAAAAAGACTCAACGTACCTCACTACTGGAGTTACAGCTGCCACTTGTCATTCCTCCAACCTCGTCCTCCTCAAATCAATCCTCCACTGCATCGACAACCATGGTCCATCGAACCACCACAAACAATTCCTCCTCCTCCACTCGAGCGTTCATTCCACCTGAAATGGTGAGTGGTCATATTCCACCATCGTCTTCTTCACTTTATCGAACACAACCATTGACTTTCCAACAACCAACTGCCATGAAAAGTATGCAATCTGTCATGAAGGTAAACACTGCCTCAATAAGTCCTTCACTAACTCCTTCACAAGAACAGTTGCCTCAACAACAACAACTTGTTGCAGGAAGAATGAGAAAATTATCTTTGACACCCTCTTCATCGTCCTCTTCCTCATCGTCGTCAACACCACCAACCTCCAACATGTTGTTCACCATGTTTATTCCGCCACAACAACAACAACAACCATCGTCTAGTGCAACCCATTGGTTGAAAAATGAATGTCTCTCAAATGTTGTCATCCATTCCACTCGGAATCCATGCAAATTCTTTGAGTATAAACCTGGAAATGGAAAAAAGTTACAAAAAACTCAGTCACGTACTCAATCTGCAGAACTCGGACATGTGGTTGACAATAGAAACAAGATAATGCCTTCAACGTCGTCGTCAATCCTGAACAGCAATAAGATTGAAAAGCAGAAAAAGATGAAGACGGCCCTCAATGGTCATGCAAAAACGGCTCTTTGCCAAACGGTCATGATGATGAATCCACAAACTAGTAGGTTAACATCACAACAGAACCATTCCAAAGTCCCAAGTCATGCATTATCCACGCCAGACAGTACAACTACCACATCTAACACCTCTACTAGTAGTTGTTGTTCTCCCAAGTTGTCATTCGACTGCTCAGACTCATCAATGATGACGACGATGATTGCTACACCCGTTGCGAATGCTTCACCTGTATCCTGGAGTTCTCCAAGTCATCTTGAAAGTCAGTCTTGTGCACAAATGATGCCCATCGAGCCAATGCCTTCTCCTCCAATGATTGTCAATGCGAGTGGTAGTGCAAAATCCTCAACAGCGGTGTCACCAAAGCTTCCACCAGTTTCAACCTTACAAACACCAAAAACATTCCGAAAGGCCATTTCGATGCATGATATTCTAAATTAAACAACAAAATATTAAAATATAAAATTCTATAAAACCAATAAAACACTAAATACTTTGAAAACAATACAAAGAATTTAAGCTTATAATCCAACGAAAATGATCATTTATTGCTTAGATTGTTGTTGAGCAAAGCAGCATCCACCACTTGTTCCAGTTTGTCCACTCACAGGACAACATTTTTCAGTGTTCACACCGTGTCTGCAGTCATCGTCGACATAGTATTTGGCAAACAAGTCGTTTTGAATCCAGAACAACTTATTGAATGCCAAGATGGTCTTGACACGTTGTTCCTCGCTCAATTGATCACACTTGGCAATAGCTCCCAAAATGACATCACTCACATAACCAAATAAGGCATTGCAATGAATGTAATCCACAATAATATCCTTATTACCAGCCTTGGCAGTGTGGATTTTACCAACCCAATCCAAGTAGTTGATGAAACCCTTTGATGAGTAATCAGCAGTCACCAACTTGACCAAATACTTGCTCAACATATCCTTACGGAATTTAATTTGTTCCGATTTGGTATCACTCAATTCATCCAAAGTCTTTTCCATCTCACCCTTAAATTGATCATTTCTCACCAAAAAGACCTTCTTGGTAACATCAAAGGAGAACAACTTGACATAGACCAAATCGACCACAGTTGGAACGAGAGGAGCCAACACAGAAGCCGAGTTATGAATTGCTTCAATATCTTCTGGTCCGAAACCAACAAATTTGCAGACATAGTCAAATCGATAGTGGAGATCGGTGAAGAGTTTGTTTTCTTCAATGGTTTGCATTACTGGAGCCATCGTGGTGGAGTGTGTTGTGGTGTGAATGTGTGAATAGGTTTTTTGTTGAAATAATTCTCTCGTGAGAAGAAGGTTGTTGTTTTTTTTTGTAAAAATTTTTCTGGTTGGCTTTCGAATTAAGGAATTTTTGAAAATTTACTGTTGAAACTTTGAAGAAGGTCCTGTGTTGGAATTTGCCCATTTCCACTCGCTTGAATCTTTCGAGTTGTCGATGGGCATGGGTGTGAGGAGAGATTCGATGAGGGGTTCGAATGGGACGATACGGAATTTTATGTACTTTTATGGTACTGGAGGTTGTTTAAGGAGATTTTTAAAACGCGTGGAATGTGTTGCTTTTTGCCATTCGGGGAAAACTTGTTACAATGAATTTGATTGAATGGACAGCTCACAACAGAAGAGAGTATTATCCGAGAATGATCGAAGGGCTTGAATGTTTCGATTGTAAACAATTAATAAGAATAATAGAATAAGAATAAGGTTAATTGACAAAATATGCAAAAAATCCCACAAACACAGGGTCTTAGGGATCAAGGTCGAGTGTTTGACGAGAACACAAACTAGTCCTTACTAACCTTTCTAACGATGTTTATTGTTTACTTTTTCGAAACCTTCAAAAAATTCTTACTTCAAGACCGATGAGATTTTTTAACTCTGCCTTTAAGAAGAATCATCGTGAGCATCTTAATCCTTGTTCCCAGAAATTGGTAAGCAAAGCTCCAATTAATTGTGACATGAATAACGAATAGCACATGGTTATGTCGGAATTGTGAATCCTTAGATCCTTAGTGAAAATATTATTTATTGAAACAAGAGAGCCCTTCTTCCAATGATTAGTAGAAATTCACATCCACATCCACACCACATTCAGCAGGACCATGATCCCAATATTGCTTAATGGCTGGATAGGTCCATCCTCCAAAATGATAGGCCTATGATGATATCAGTTCATCAAATGGATTCACAAACCAATGATTCATTTCACATTGAACGAATGGATCATGACAGGTTGTCAAAATAAATTGGTCAAACGTTCCATTCCACATTTCATCATACAAAAAGGATTCATCATCATCAAAGAAAAAAACTCATTCCATAGAATCATTCACACAAACACACACAAATACTCACCCATGCATCGTTAAAATTACTTGCATTATCATAATGAGCATACCACAATTGCAAATGTGATAAATTACTTTCTCCTCCAACTGTTTGTTGCCATTCATAGACAGATGAATAAATTCCCACTCGACGATTCATTCCTTCTCTTGCAAAATACTTCTCAGCAGTCATAGATGCATTAGTGACATAATTTGCATTGG
Source organism: Naegleria fowleri (assembly GCF_008403515.1). Taxonomy (NCBI): domain Eukaryota; phylum Heterolobosea; class Eutetramitea; order Acrasida; family Naegleriidae; genus Naegleria; species Naegleria fowleri. The sequence goes on from NW_025407966.1 coordinate 543,303, forward strand.
CAGATAAATCTCCAAACCAACATCCGTCACATTGTTCAACATCGAGCCATAATTGACCATAATCGACTTTGGAATCATGTAATCGGGAAAGTATGGTTTCAATGGCAGATGATGCAGGATAATTGTTTCGACAATTTGGACACATGAAAGCATAGACATCGACGTATTGAAATCCTGCAGCACGGGCATCTTGGACACATTGAAGAATTCGATTGTTGTATTGATAGCCTCCATTCCATACTTCAATGATGGCTTTGGAGAGATCACGTCAGTGCAGTAGGGGCGTGTGTGACCATATTATTTTTGTTGTTCGTGGAGAGTTCATTTTGAATTAAAATGAATTTGAAAATAATAAAAAATATATATATATGGAAAAAGTTCAAGTCGAAATTCATACAACACCACCACCGGATGATCATTTTCCATCTCTTCAAAATTGTTTTTTTCAAAATAATAATTCTTCGACCTACCAAAATCAAACCCATTTCTCTTGAGACAACGCCAATTTTCCAAACTAGCTGTTTGACATTGTTGTAAACTCATGTCCACTCCACGAATGGCCCATACACCATTCATAAAGAATGATGATGAGGTTTCAAAAAGAACCACAAGAAACAACAAGAGGCTGATCCTTCTTGCCAATAATGACATTGAAATGGTCAATAATGGAACGGAAGTAAGAGTCGATGTTGGAGACTTTTTTTTTCGGATAAAAAGGGTTGAGGGAACGGATTGTAATCTCCTCTTCATTCAGGGGTTTCTATTGGAAAATCTGCAAAGGTGTTTGATGGTGGGGGTGAATCCAAGAAGAAGAAGAGAGTATCGATGAAGATTCAATGGAATTGATCGAAAAATCCGAATTTACTGAACTGCAAAAAAAGATTACAAAAAAAATGAAACCATCGTAGATCAATGGGATTTATGAAAATCAAAGGGTGATGATGAAACTTGTTGTTTTTGTTTGATCATGATGATGAACCATACCATCATTCCGATCATGAGGTGAGGAAATTTAAATAGATCGGATTTTAGGATTGACTGATAGAAAGTTCAAAAATAATCGCTGGAGCAATCCAATCCGTCGATCCTTTTAATTAAATTACCTCATTTCAGCAGTGAAGGAATTTTTATGTATGGAAATTCATATGGAACTGTTGAGTCGATTCATGAGATATATCGAATGTTAAAATCTACGACTTGATTCTTCCTCATCATTGGTGAAACGTTTCACGTTTGGTCAAACTATGCCATTTCTCTCCTCCAAAACACCATTCAGTTAATTTATCAAAATGGATCGATTCTGTGCTCACCAATGCTCGATATTATTGACAGTGAAGATTATTTCAGACAATTACTCACTCGAATGTTGTCCAATGAATCTATGAGAAAGTATTTCTTCCAGCATTATTATACAGATTGAATCGATGGCATGGATATTCCAACTCTTCAAAGAATTTTCTCATTCATGATTGAAAGAAGAGAACAAAATAAGAATTCCTATATGGACTATCCACTTTCACAATCTCCATTATTAGGGTACAATATTATTTATTCTGAAATTCTGTGGACAAAAAAATACTTGATCAAATGGAGATGCTCTATCATCAATCGATTGGAGCCACTCGAGATGCTCTCTCCTACAAGACAGCGCTTAATCTCTCAAATTGGAAAACCTATAATTTAGATCCTCAATAATGTTGAGGACGGATCAAAAAAAATCAAGGATCAACAACAATTCTGGCCAGAGTATATCAGATCGTGGTTGGAAACATTCACAAACATATGAAACTGATGGTAGTAATTCCAAGGACTGAATTAATGGAGGAGAGTCATCAGATCATCGTTACACCACTTTAAAGTCAACTCTGTGAGAAGAGTGTTTTTGTAGCATTGACAAGATCAACAGATTGGCCTTGAGCAATAAATGGGACAACAAAATTTTGATTTTTTCAGAAATAAAGCAGTTCATGGAATTGTTGGATATTTGGCATTCCTTGAATTATTTAATACAGTGTGACATAACGCTAGTTCGCTGCATGTTTGATGGGGCCTTTGTGTGACATATTGGAAAGCCTATTTGAAAATGATATCATTATTTTTGAAAGAAATAGGGCACTGATTTTCCTCCTCGCCTACTTGTTGATTAATTTGCGTTTTCATTTTCTTACTTGGAACTTCATGATTGGTGTTTGCATTTCTCTGGAAGGACATTGGATTTGAAATGCTCTTCAGTGGAGTTCGAGTTAAAATGTTGCGAATCCATAATGATTTCACTTTTTCCAATTTGTCTTTAATTTTCTTCAGAACTGGTCTCTCTTCTTCTCCTGTTGCCAACATGTATTTAAGCAACGACACAAGATGCACAATTTCATCTCCATACATGTGTTTGTAATTGGTTTGAAAATCATTCAAAAAGTCCAACATTTGAATCTTGTACTCTATACAAGATTGGAATGAATTATCACTATTCAAGGTGTGTCTGTGTTGAAAGTAATGTAAATAATTAACAATAACCACAGCCATTGAATAAATGTCTGCTTCATCGGTGTCTAAACTTGGTGCTGAATATGGATACTTGAAAACAAGATCAACGTTTTGATTTGGAATAATTTTTCTATATACCACGTTGCTCTTATTTGTCGTCGTAGTTTCTTGTTCTTTCAACAACATTGAGGAGTTGAAATCAATGATCACAAGCTTAAAGCTTGCATATTTCCCCTCATCGCTTGAAGCACTATCCCAATGATCCTGATCCAATCGAATCATTAAATTTCCAAAAGAGATGTCCGTATGGAGAATGTTAGATTGGTCTAATTGAAACAATATGTCGAAACATTGTCTCACAAGGTCCATGAAAAATTTGATTCTACACTTGTTCAACCAACGACGAACCGACGGCATATTCATAAAATCATCCAAAGAGATTAATCTCTCTTGAATGGTGATACTCACCAGGTCTGTAGAGTTTACAAGTTTTCTCAGTTCAGGAATACACTTGTCGTTGTGTTGTTTCATCAAATTGAAAACAACACTGATCAACTTTGAGTTTGAACTAATTGCATGATATTCAAAAACTCGAACAATGTTTGAAAAAGTTGATCTGGTTTGAGAGAGAGTGACAAGGCGTTTCATATCGGATTCATTTTCCGTTCTGAATACAGTGCCCTTGACAAACACTGGTCCATAGAGTTGAGAAAATGCAGAACCATAAAAACTGGTGCATGATGTATCGCATCTCATAGAGTTTGGTAAGAACTGGAAATTTGTCAAAGCCAACAGTTCCTCCAAAACAATAGCACACTCTGTTTCATTCATTGGGTCAGGAATATATTTGAAAGGTGGTTCAAAAGAGGTACCTCTTGATTGTTGATCGTGTCCATGATGGAAATTTCTACTTGATTCATCATATTCATATTCACTGCGACTTCTTGAATCATCGCTTCGATGTTCGTCAAGAATTTTCATCCATAATTGTTCTTGATTTTTCTTAATAGAGAGAGAAAATAGATAAGGTTTGAGGGCAAATTTCGTTTCAGCCCAATAAATCTTCCTCATTCTACAAGAACGAATGAAGTAATATCGTATGATCTGACGAAAATATATGGATTCGAAATCTTGAATACATAAACAATATTAGAAGATTCTGCCTCAACTTCCCCAATTTGCTCTCCAATGACAAACATTTCAGAAAGAATTTTCTTTGAAACTCGTTTCCCTTCTTCAAGAGTTTCAAATGAAGTTGTGGGCATATAGGGCGGCATGTTTGTACCAAATCTCACATCCATTTCCTTTACAAATCTTTCTAATGATTGAGTTTTTGCTCTCGTTGGTGTGCTTGAGGAAGAAAGACGTGCACTTTCTTCAAACCCTTCCTCATTAAATTCTAAATTGCAAACATTTTCGCACATACTTTCAATGAATGCTGTTAGTGCAATAATTCCCTCTGTGGAAGATAAATCAACAATATCGGACTCTCTTATAGCGTAATCAAAAGGTATTCCGTCTGAGCTATTGTGATCATCGTGTATCTTAATAGATCCTTCAAGAAACATGCACTGAAACTTTGATACTAGTAAACCGTAAACTTTGATCTTTTGAGCATTTTCAAAGGAATGTGCTTTTTTTTGAAAAGGATGGACATACAATCTTTAAGCATGCTTTTCATTTCAATATATTTTTTAAAATGGTCTTTGTGTGTCCATGTTTCAGCTCTCTGTCCTTCACATTTAAAGAACACGAAAAGTTGGTCTTTAAAAATTTGAGTCTGAGCAAACGCGTCTGGAATTAGTCTTGCCTTGTTCTTGAGTGATGTACCTTTAACAGCATATGAGTCAACATATTGGACTGCTTCTTGACTTGTTGTGATAGATGAATGTTACAAGAGTAAAATACACAGTTAGTATCAACATACGTTCTGAAAATAATGTTTTTCCTAAATTTAAATTGGTGGTTAAGAATATTAATAATCATTCCCATCAAAGTGGGTTCCCAAACATTATCAGGAAGAGACTTTTGTGACAGTAGAAATTCATTATACACAGTCATTATTCTTTGAGATGGAAGATCCTTAAATTGAGCAAATATTTCTTCATTATTCATTGATCTTGAATCTTCTTGACTTGTGAGAATCTTATTTAGTTTGCTGATAAAGGAATAATAGTCTAACCAGGTGGAACTGTGTTCAGTGGCCACGTTTAGTTGTTCATGAAAAATGTTTGAAATTTCCTCATACAATGGATTTGTTGTAATGTCAATATTTTCGTTCTACGTGTTTTGATGACGGACACGGGTTGCAATTATTCATTGAAAGGCTTACCTCAATAGAAATTAGGGAGTGGAACAGCCTATCTTCTTCATTTGTTGCGAATTTGAATGGACTTGCATCATCATGCTGAGAAATCTTGTCCAACAAATTCTTTACCTCTTCAGATTCCTCCAAACTGCTCTTCTTAATCTTCTTCATTTCTCGGCTTCTAGATGTCAGAGATGATGATGATCCGGATTTTGTTGGTGTCTGAGATGTACTTCTTTTCTTGATGAGCATTTTTTTTCTGGGTGTTGTTAAGGCCAATTCAAATGTTGAATCATTTTGGTTTGGCTCGGTTTGATTACTTCACTTACCCACAGAGGTGGTGTGTCTTGAATGTGTGTCAGAGAGGAGAGTTGTTTCATGTGGAGACTGGATTGAATCCAGATAAATTTAATGTTTAACCAAAATCCAACACAAACACCATGTCGCTATCCTTATTCAAAATCCAAATGACATTCAGCCCTTGTTTGGTCTATATTGCAGATTCAAGAATCGATGGATCCTCTCTTTGTTGTTTTCCTTCACTCGTTTTAAACCAACCAAAGTGAACAATTATTCCAAAAATTGTGTGACAAGAGAAATACAAAGTGAACAGCACAAAAGTTGCGTTCGTAAGGAAGGTGAAGAACGCCAAAAGACTCTGTCGATTAAAGACCATTTGCTAGAGCAAAAGAGTGGCAAGCGACCTAACACAAGCACACACTCTAAATATCAATAACACCGTGGAGTACTGAACAGAGTGAGAGGAGGAATTAGTACTTTTTGGAGTAAGAAGACTAGATTCAAATAGAAAGTGTGAAGGTGATTGATTGTTGACCAGAAACACACAACTATGAATGCTGAGCATGGACGATACTTCAATTCAAGATGGAACTCGATCGAGGTCGACAGATTGGATTATTTTTCAACTTTCTGTCAGTCAATCCAATCCTAAAATCCGATCTATTTAAATTTCCTCAATAGGTGTTTGATGGTATGAATCAAGAATATCGATGAAGATTTCAATGGAGTCGGTCAATGGAATTGATCGAAAAATCCGAATTACTGAACTGCAAAAAAAGAATACAAAAAAAATGAAATCATCGTCGATCAATGGGATTTATGAAAATCAAAGGGTGATGATGAAACTTGTTGTTTTGTGTTTTTGTTTGATCATGATGATGAACCATATCATCATTCCGATCATTCATGGTGAAACATTGCTTTCGGAACCTGGTGAGAGGACATGTCATGAAAATCTGAATGATCGCTGTGGTGATTTATTTATTCCTGCTGTGATGATTGATCCTACTACAAGAGCATCCTCTCAAAGCTCATCCATTTCATTCCGTAACGGAAGATATTTGAGAAAAAGCAATGACAGTGGAATTGAATTTGATTGGTCTGGCATTATCATTTCAACTCAAATTGTTTATACAGAAAATTCATCACTTCATTCTTCAAATGCAGTGTTGAAAACATTGATTCATTTGAAAGACCTTGGAAATTTATATAATATTTATTTATGGAGAGCAGTTGATTCAAATAATTCACAAAAACAATTCTTGCAAGAATTGACACTTGTCACTAATCACGATAGTAATAGTGTTGGCTATGCAGTGGAATTTTCTTGGGCCAGAGTTGCTCGTCTCACTACCTATACTCTTGAAATTGAAATTGAAAAGAGAACCGAAGCCATGTTAGGTGTTGCAACATTTTATGGCTTTTCTTTTGTTAAATGTGACATGTTTTCTGTTGAGCCAGCGATCATGAAGAACACTCAAGCAACACCATTGAGAGGAGGCAGCAATTCCAATACTTTGAAAATTGAATTCATTGGTGACTCAATCACCTGTGCCTATGGAAATTTAGGAAAACCACCCTGTGCCTATACACCTAATACTCAAGATGTTCACGAAAGTTTTGTGGAAAAGACAGCTCGTTATCTTGGAGCTTCTGAAATTCATGTCGAATGTTGGAGTGGAAAGGGAGTTGTGCGAAATTATGGAGACAAAAATACCACCTCAAAAGATCCCTTTCCAGTGTATTATCCTCGCACATTGGCAAATAATCCAAATGTGAGTTGGGATTTCAAAACTTCAAATTTTATTCCAGATATTGTTGTGATCACACTTGGTTCAAATGATTTCAGCACTCCTCCAAGACCATCCTATGAAGAATTCAGTACTGGATATCAACATTTTATTGATTTCATTATGAGCAAGTATTTACCACTCAAAGGACCATCTTTTAAACTTGTGTTAGTGGTATGTTGTGTAATTTTCTACTCACGAATAATTATTATTGGCCATCTTTCATTTTCGTGTTCACAATACTTGAATGGTTGATTTACACTTTATTAAGAGCGTGGTTGTGACAGAAAATTATGGAGAATTCATTCAAAAGGTTGCTCAATCTCAACCAACCTATGGCAAGACTGTTTATTTTGCATCCTTGGAAGATGTTTGGAGAAATTTCCAAACCAATGATTGGGGATGCAATGGTCACCCTTCCGTATCGGGCGATGAGAAGATGGCCAAAGCACTCAGTTCGTTTATTTCTAAATATGTAATTGGTCAATAAATCATTTTGATTCAACATGATCATGAGAATTTTTATTTACACATATTCATTGAATTATATATACCAATTATATATAATCAATGGATTGCCATTCATTGAAGTAATTAATTATTATTATGTGTATGATCATTACTAAATTATTCAGAGAAGACCATCTCTAAAGTAATAAAAAATTCTCTTAATTAATGAGCTCATCAAAGAAATGTCATCCTTACCAACGTTAGTGTTTGAACCTCACGAAACAATTGAAAACATTTCTGGTTAGAATGTTGAAATTTGGTCCAATGTCTTGAATTAAGTGTTCATTAATACATTTGAACGAAATGCATGTTGTGACACGTCAACCAATAAGGCCGTGATGAATATTTCCAATTTATTTCCATTAAGGTTATGCTTTTCAAAAATAATAAGGACTATTTTGTACTGCTTGATTTTAGAATGGCTTTGAATTTTTGTTCTTCCAAAGTCTCTTCTCGTGTCTCCATCTCTGACTTCTTTGGTTCCTTCTTTTTCTGTTGCTTCTCCTCCTCGAGAATATTCCTCTTTGGCTTGATAAAGCTTGATAAAAAGTCGAGCGTATGTTGGTTGTGTTGTGTCAGATAGGATAGTGTTGCCATTTTTTGTTGTAACACTCTCACCAATGATCTAAAGTTGGCACCATGAGCAGCACTCGACAACTTTCGCTGAGCAAGGACAGATTTCAGCCACAACATGCAAAATTGCAATCTTTTTGATTCGAGTGTTTCTTTGGCTAAAAATTGTAAAAAACGATCGAGATAATTGTCAGGAATGGATCTCACAATCAATGGTACTGATTCCACAGGAATGGCATTGAAAACCTTCACCATAATATTCGGCTCGTTCAATCGAATCGAATTGATCAAAGCTTCTGTATAACTTTCCTTCTCGAGTAGGGCCAAAATGGACTCAGGTGTGATGGATGGATCGATATCAAGTGGTTGGAAGGATCCTTCTTTCGTTACATTGGTAAATATTAAAACTCCTTCATTGGGTGAAACGAGAGCAAATTCAGTATTGGTTGGACTAAAGCAAATTCTATCGACTTGAATATTTGGCTTAAGTTCTAACTGATTACCAGGAATGACTTGCTCTCCGATTTTCTTACTCTTGTTGCCACTCTTTCGTGTTTCTTTTCTGTCATCTCTCAATTTCTTAATGAGAGGATTCAATAAATCCATATCGAACATTCCTTCTAATGACATGTTAAAGCTTACAATGAATCTCTTAATCAAAACTTTTTGTCTCACATTATACATGCAAACGAATGGTTGATACTTGCCACCACACAAGACATTCTGGCCATCACCAGTGTAGGCAATGCATGAAAAGTAGTCACCGTTTGGATTTGAGAAGAGAGTTTGAATGTCTCGTTTGCAGTCAATATATCCGAGGGCTTTCACATTCAACAAGTCAAAGAACTGAATTTCACCATTCATAACGACAGCAGCCAATTCAGCTCCATCCGTTGGTCGCACCGCACAATCCAAAATTTCAGCTGAAAATTCAATAGGTTCTGCTGCTTGCTTTGAACTGAAAATATTCCAAATCTTACATGTTTTATCCCAAGAGCTGGAAATGAGAGTAGATTCGTTGGAAACAGAAAATTGAAGACGAGTGATAGGAGCTGTGTGTGACTTGATGACTTCCAGCAATTGATTCGTCTGTACATTCCACATGTAAATATTGTAGGTCGTATTTCCTGCTGCAATCACAATTTCACCACTTGGATCCACAGTGAGACATGAGAAACCTTCAGCGTCCAAACTTGTGAACATTCTAAATTGCTTATATCTCAAAATATCAAAAGCTCGAACAGTACCATCGAGACTGCTTGTATAGAGCGCAGCATCTCTTGAACCAGGAGGTCTACTGAATATCATACCAGTGATGGGGCCAGAGTGAGCATTTGGTAAATTGCAAAAACATTGATTGTTTTCCGTTGAGAATACTTTGATGGTTCCTTGAAAGTCTCCACTCGCAAGAAGTTGACCATTTTCATTGTAGCAACATGTTTGAATTTGTGAAGAGTGGTTGGATTGATTATAAATAAATGTTTCACTTTCATAGTCGAAAACAGAGAGTTGGTTTTCCTTAGAAAATGCAATCCAAGTGCTATTTGGGAGAGTAATATCGGTAGAAATGCCATTGTCTTCATCTGTCTTTTTGGAATGGGAAGTGTTGAAAACATTTGCTTGTTGATTCTGTGACGACAATAATTGCTCAATAGAAGAAGAGTTTGTTAAAAATTGAATACCGTCAATGTTGTGTGGTTTGCTCAACCTGTAAATAATTTGTTGGTTTTCAATGTCAAAAATTTCAAAACATCCTGAATTTCCAATGCCATAAATTAACAAGTTTGCAGTTGGATGATAGCTACAACACTTGATTCGTAATTTTCCTTCGCCTCGTGTTTGCTTATTTTTCTTAGCTGGATCCATCTTACTCGATAACTCGACCTTTTTCAAAATTTGCCATTGTCTCTTGCTTGGACTGAATGCCCAATGTATAAAGCATCCCCTAGTATCGATGGAATAAATTTGACCTGGATTCTTTTTTCGTTGTGTCTTGTTGAAAACAAAATAACATCCAACAATTTCATCCTTGTTACCTGCAAGGGCGTGGTGATTGGAAAAGAAGTCCACCATTTCAATACCGCTACTTTGTTCTAAATCTAACTTGTAAACGTGAACAATACCCTCATTGGTTCCCACTGCAAGAAATTGTGAGCCAATCCAATCGGCACAAGTATGGCAAACGGCCTCCTTGACATCACCCAATTTAATTGGTCTCGAAGATGTTTGATGGAGTATGGAAGAATCATTGAAGAGATTATTTTGAGGAGAGACAGCAGATTGGAATTTGTAAATTGAACATTTAGATCCAAGGAAACAGACCAATTGTCCATTCGGAGATGGAACTACACTATCCACACGAGGTTCCAAAAACTTTTCAAATTTGGACAAAATGATTCCCTTTGGATAACTCAATAGTGTCAGGGTTCCGTCCTGTGAAACCGTACACAGAGCCCTATTGTTATGAAGTAAACAAAACGACTGAATATTGTACTTGTGTCCATAAAAACTTGTCTTACTCGAATTTGATGCAAAATCCACGGTAGTAATTCTATTTCCGACCGGAGAAAGCAATTTAGTTCCATCCAGAGTATAGCAAATCCTATTCTTATTGTTGGTATCATTCTCATTATCAGTTGTGTAGACCTTTCCGAGCAAGGATGAAAAGTAGAAATCGGTTCCACTCGTGGAAGAAGTCGCAGCCGCTGCAGCAGGAAGATGTCCCGAAGATAAACGAATGAATTCTTGTTGTTGGGTTTGCATTTTTTTTGAACATCAACTTTTTCAACAATTTCTTAGCTGTGATGAAATCTTCAACCCCTGAAACCCCTGAGAAGAAACCCATCACCACAGATATTAGAATGAATAGGAGCCAGTAGTTACTGGACAAATTAGAACGCTCTCGTGATGATGAACCGAGGGAAGGTTTTGAAAAGGCAAAATATCGGGTTGAGATTAATATTTCTATATTATTATGATTATTTACATTTACAAAAACAATTATTCATAGTACAATTCAATTCCACTACCATCACTAATTTCATAATCACTCAACGTAATGTGATCCTTGAAGATTTGATTCCATCTTTGAAGACGAATTTTCTCTGGTTTTGTTCCGGTTTGAGCTGCTACTAACTTCTTCAAATCCCCGATGGTATCATCTTCATTACATTTGACTCGAATCTTCTTTCCGAGACGATCATTCAATACTACTTCAATCATGGTGATGATGATGTTGCTGGTGTGTTGTTGGAGAACGAGATTTCAAGCTTTTTTTGGGTTGGTTCATGGTTAATTGAAGCTGAAGCAATTTGATGGCATCTTGAGCCGTAAAGATGATAACAACTCTTTTGAATACCATCATCAATGATAAGTTCTTTTCTGATGAATATCTATTCAAGATTACAAGCAAAGGCTTATCATTGCCTGCAAGATCTATTTAGGCTTTACAAACACGACTTACAAAAAAATACATTCTTATTTGAGCGTGCTTCAAGATGTATGAGTTGACCCTTGCAACACAAAGCGTGCTGAAGGTAAGGCTCCAATCTATGGTTTGAAAACATGTGTTCAATTCTGTCTATCCATATTGTAAAGATTGCCCAGATTTGTATTCAAACAGTCTTTGAACAATTCGGAAAAGAGAAAATTACGGTTCAATTCATACCCATTGCAGGGGAGGAGCAGAATAAGAACTCTTCCAACAATAACAAACGTAAAAGAGAAAATGGAGCTATGGAAGAGAACTATGCTGTTGGTCTGATTAGGATGAAAATTATTCAAAATGAAGAAGAGAAAAAGAAGAACAGCATACGACGATTCGAGGAGTCTCTGCAGGAAATTCTCAAGGTGGGCTCTCATGCAGGAAGAATGATAACAATCCTAACAAAGGACAAGCAACTTCTCATGAATGGGTCTGATTCTGCTATTGGGCAAGACAAAATTTTGGAATTATTCAGGGCAACATCATTGGTCAATGAGAACCAAGTATACTTGGATCTACTTGTTTGCGAAGATCACGATTTGATGGTTCATTTAGTGTTGTTGGGTCAGTCCTTTCTTGAAACAATGGACCTCATAAGAAAAGAATTGTTAACTTTGGGAATGTTCTCTTCATACTTTACTTTTGAGAATCACTTCAATCAGGAGGAGCTCCATGGAGTGAACTCCTCAAGTTGGACCTCTGAAAAACTTACAGTAACAAGTCTTCAGCCAGAAATTGTGAAAACGCATTTGAGTGCTTTCATTCATGTTGAATATGCATCACCATCCACCGTACAACCCTTGCATGACAAAGAGAATAATAAGAATCGAATTCAGTTATTAACGAGTTTGAGTAAGAATGGAGAAATTCTTTGCCAAGACGCAAGACAAGAGATGATTATGGGTAGAGTGAAGGGAAAGAACAGAACATGCGAGTTGAGTATTTCGAGTGAGCCAAATACAATATCTTTTAATGAGACAGCTTGGGAACGCAAGTCGCTTTCATTTCCTCAGAAAATGTCAACGCTCGCTCTACCAGAGAGCAACAACCTCAGCAATTTTGGACTTCAAATTTCGATAGATTCTTTCGACGAGAGTTGTTTAATGTAAGTATGAATCATTAACAAAGTTTCTCTCAATAGCCCTCCTCACTAACATGAAACATATCCGCACTGCATAGAATAGAACTTCCAAAGGTCCGCTCAATTAACTCCTCACTTCGATCGATCTATATAGCTTTTAACATTGAAACAACCTGTAAAACGAAATGCAAACTAATCAAAGCCATGTTTCAATCACTCTCGCTTGCCTTGCTTGAATGTGCTAAATTACACTTGCCACACAGCTTTTTCAACAAGAATGAAAAGCGACAATCTGTAATGACACAATACTACATTCCTCTGGTAGCTGATTCTATAAGTGGCATTGTACAACATTCCCAAAACCATGCATTTAAAGGTGATTGTCTTAAGCTTTTACAAATAGACTCCCTTGACGAGATTTCATCAAAAATCCAGCAGTTACTTCTCGCCAAAACCAATTCTTCCGTGCAGCAGCAATAAATCATTCATCATTTCTGATCGAAGAAATTTATGGATCTTGTGCTTTGAGGGGTCACGTTAAACCTCAACACTCTTTCAATATGTACAATACACGTTTGTTAATTTTATTTGTTTGAACAGTACCGATCTAGTGATTACTTTCGATTATTAATATTTCGAACGTCCAACAATTCTTGGGCCTTCTTCTTAAGGCTTGCCAATTTCCTTCTCTCACTTTCGTATTTTCCTTCAACGTCGGCTTTCGCCTTGATCATCTTGTTGTATCGAGAAAGAGAGCTCTTTGATGCCTTCTGGGCTTGTTTGAAAGCTTTCAAAGCAGCCTTCAGCTTGGTGGCCATCGATGCTCTCTGAAGCTTTGTGGTGAAGTATTGCTTTTGAAGTTTCTCGTAGGTCTGACGGGCTTGTTCCTCATCCTTTTGTGCGATCAAGAGCTGCATTTGAGCATTCTCAACTTGAGATTTGAGGGCCAAATGTTGTTGGTGTAGCCGTTTGAGTAGGGCATCCATGGTCGCCATGACTTTATCATATGTTTCCTTGGATAATTGTTTAGGAATTACCAGTGCTGGTGGTTGCTTGTTGTCCATATTAGAGGAATCTTTTGAGGATGAGCCTGATGATGGTTGTGTTGCTGTTGTTGATGATGTTGTAGGGTTTGTCTGTGCTCGCACCGAGTAACCGCTCCATCCAACCACTAGCACCATCACGAAGAGTATACCCAAAAAAAGAGCCTTAGTGCAGTAGTGAGGCATTTTTTTACGGATGAAACTTTCAGTGCTTTCAAAAACTCAACAATATAGATAAATTAACATTGATGATTCTTTAGATAGATTGGCTTGTCTTGGCTTTCATAGCAGCAGTCACAAGTACAAACATCATCACCTTAATAATATTCGGAGAATTTCTTCTCAGAGAACTCATGGAAAGTCATTCCCTCTTCAAAGTGCTTGACGTTGCAATCCTCGGCAGTTTTTCCTGGAGGAATGTCCATCTTGTCGCTGTGCTTTGGTTGCATAAAGTTAGCCAATGTAGCTCTACCAATGCCTGTACATAAGAATAGGCACATTTCAATGAAAGGGCAATGTTATGACAACAAAATATCAATTCATTGTCATGATCATTGAAATGTTCATGTGATTGATAATATTCGTAATAGTGACCGTGACAACATGAACATGATTATTGTCGATTCAATATTACATGTTTACAACAATACATACCTGGTGTTCTTGGACCTCTGACAAGGTGAGGAGTGGCTTGTAACAATCCACCAGATTGAACTTGAGCACTCTCACCAATTTGATAGGCCAATTGATCAGGTCTGTAACCAGCCTTAATATAATTTCCTTTTCTTCCTTTAATGTAGAGTCCAGCCTTTGGATCGTCATTCTCAACAACTTTACCATCTCTGAAATACATGGCTGCAGTTAAACCGGTCAATGAGCCATGATCTGTTGATGTTTTTTAAATAGGCACATGATGGTGGTGGTTGTGAGTTCAAATTTTGAAAACATGATAAAGAATGTCAAAGAGCCGAAATAAATTCTCGAATATCAAGTTCTAGCAACCAAAATCCTAACTTACCCAAATGAAGTCCACACCATCCATCATCACTTTCAACATCATTTTCCTTAGCATCTTCATCACTTCTTGGATAGTAATAAAGAAGTCTGGACTTGGTATTCTTGCTTTCACTAATGGTCTTGTAGAGCATGTTAGGAGCACATGTAGGGCAATTCTTTTGAACATAGCGATCACATTGCTTGGCTACCAACAAACCAACAGAAACCACAAGTTGTCCCATATTCTTGAATGCATTCTCCATCTCTGGAAGATCTTCCTTAGGCCAAATATTAGGTGTGCAGTAAAATGGATACTGTTCTTGAGTTTCCTTGTCCTCAACAGGAACATCTACCTCTGGATTTGCATAGTAGGATCCCTTAAACACATCAGTCTGCAATTATACATTCAGTCATGTGGTGCATATTGTTGAACACGTCAAGTTTTTGCAATTCAAAACATGAGATGTTTTCAATATATATCATACACATTGAATTCACACACAAACCACGTACCTTTCCATTGAATTTCTCCTTTCCATGACTCCATCCGAATGAGAAATTGGACTTTTCATGCACATACTTGTTTTTAATCTCGTCAGGAAGATTAGCAAACTTGTAGGCAAGTGGTAAAATAGCTTGTCTGTACTCCATCACGTTGGGAACATTGGAAACAGTCAATAAACCTAATCCTTCAGGTCCATAGGCTTCAGCAATCTTGTCGGTCAAATCCACATCATTGACCAAGTCATTATAGTCCAAATCAACGACTTTGGCAATCTCGATAGGTTCCGAGGGAGCAGACATGTTGTGAGATGTTGTAAAGCTATATAGTGTTCGTTTCGGATGAGATGAATATGCGATGACGATGCAATGAGAAAGTCATCCACCACCACAATGCAATGAGATATTCACCGCAAAATCATTCAAAAGTACATCATCATTATCACACCATCATTATAAACATGTCAAAAAATCATTGAACGATGATGATGAAAATTTCATCACGAGTTCCGTAACTCCGTTGTTAAGAGCTTGAAAGTCAGAAGGAAATAAAGGCGAAACATACATTTTCTGAGATGAGGATATTTTTTTCAAACGTTTTTTTGCAGCGATTTTGTCCAAATTAGTTTGTGCTCGAAAATCAACATTTCCGTCGTCGTAATGGCCGATTGTAAGTCCTCCTCTCATACGCGCCACTGTTGTGTCAATCCATCTTGGTTACACCTCAGTTTCACAAAATTGCTGTAATTGTTTAATAACATTAAAAGATTCAAAGGGAAATGTTACAAAAATTTGGAGAAAATCGATACAAGGAGGCTTGAAAGTGTTAAATGTAACACTTGGGGAGGATGGCGAGTGCATTGACATCGACTTGGCCCTTCTTGTTTTGCTTGGCAATGTTCATTCTCTTGTGGAAATCATTCATTTGTTTCACAGCATCCACATAGGATGCATTTTGTCTCTTGAGAGAATCAATAGCATTAAGGAATACTTTTCGTATTCCCAGCATGTCATGATTCGAAACTTCAAAGAATGGAATGCTATACTTGAGAGCGAGTTCACCTCCCTCCTTCTTGGAAACTTGACGTTGTTCATCGGGTACATCTGCCTTACATCCAACTAGCACCATAAACTTGTCATTGTTATAATCGCTATCATCATCGTTAAGCATTTGCAAAAGTTCTTCTGTAACAGAGCCAGTCAGAGTATTGTAAGTAGATTTCGACTTGCTTGACTTGTTTTTCTTAGTTTCCTTTTTTCTTTCTTTTCGCTTAATCTTTCGAATGGCCTTGATAATGTGTTCCACAATAAGGAAGCTTGTCCTGTCTGTGACACTGTATGAACAAATGAAATAGTTGCCAGACTTGGCCTCTTCGTGAACTTGAGTTGGATCTTTAAGCTTCACCTTGGTCACAGTCATACCTGACTCGTTAATGCTTTCCTGCGTGGCCAACTCCAAGTTTGGATCTGAATCTTTGATTTGAATTCTATTAATCACTCCATCATGAATTACTTTTGCTTTAAAATAGAATGTAATAGAGCCTTCCATTAATTGTTTCACTTTTTCGTTATCCAGGCTGAGTGATTTCAGAGCCCTGTGTGGATGTAATTGAACTTCACTTTGTGAGGTGGTCAGTGTTGTTGAAGCTGACGAAGAGGTCGATCTGGGTTTATAGCACTTGAAGAAGAGATCAATTTGGTCATCTGTTTCAAAATTGGTACGATCCTCAGCATCAATGTCTTCATCGTAGAATACCATGGCATTCTTGGCTATACTGTCATAACAGGATCCAATGAAGGCCTGATTAACGTCCTTATAGAGTGAGAACATGCCGACAAACTGATCACGGGTAAGCTTGATATTTGAGGCAGGGTTGTGAAGTTGGGTATTTACCATAAGGATGGAACAAACAAGCAAATAACATGCTTCATCATTTCCATTAATTTCTCCGTCATTCTTGTTGTACTTGCTGTAGACAGAGGCAAAAACTTCGGCAATTCTGGTCACTTGCTGTCCTTCCTTTGGTAATTTAAATTGGATAAAGAATGATCGAATAGCTCTATCAAATTTGCTCATGTATGTGTCGTCTCCAGGTTTTTTTTCATCGCTATGTAACTCTTGAATATGGAACTTTACAAACTCTTCCAAATAAACAGTATTCTTAGGGTCCCCAAAGAATTCTCCCAACTTTTCCTTATTTAGAGAATCTGCAATAGCGAAAAATCGTGAAATGACAGCTTCAGGTCTTTCTCCTGAATCTGTTAACCCAGCCTCAACGTCTGGTAAAATACCGTTTTCTGTCAAATATTTGAGAGCATCCTTTGGTTTTCCCGTGTTAAATCTTCTCAAGCCTTCGGTTAAATGGAAACTAGGTGTCAAGAGTTTTACAAACAGATTTTCGTCGTATTTGTAGTCAGTTGACTGAACTACAGTGGGTGATTTTAACTTTCCAGCAGTTGGGAAAATTAAACTATTAGCCGTTACACTTGATTGAGCAATATTATCTTTAGAGTCTGACACTTTTGTTTTTGGACCAGAGCTGGCATTCGAAGAAACTGACATGATATCACTACTTTCTGAATAATCATTTTCTGTGTCCTCCTCACCAGTACTGTCCTCAGAGTTGGAATTTGAGGCTTTGTTAACGAGAGTCATCGGTTGAGTCTTTGGAATCTGGCTTGTCACAATCAAATTTGATTCCTCCGACCGATTGAACTCGTTCAGGAAAAGATTAATTTCGTCCTCGTTATCATTTTCAATTTCATTTGTGGCGGCAGCAATGCTATTTGTTTCTGGGTCTGATGCGTCGGCGTCCTCCTCAGCACCAACAGACTTTCTAAAATCTTGAGCAACGACTTGATATTGATTCGTTCGTAGTTTTTGGAAAGTGCTCTCTGTTCTCAAGTGACGTGGTTTTCGTTGTGCAGACATGGGTGTCAAGGTAACACTATTATTTGGATTGAAATTTTGTAAATCAAAAAATTCATCGTTGGAATTATTTCTAGGAGTTGGAGATGAAATATTGGTGATTGGAATTTGTTGTGAAATGCCTGGTTTTGGAGTAACAAGCGTGTTGGTACCAGGTTGTTGATGTATGCTCAATTTCCTTCTGTTTGGACTCAGAATACTATTGTTAGGATTATCAGGTAATTTGAATCCAAAGGGATCAGGTAAATCGGTTGTATTTGGATCCAAGTTAATGAGATGATGAATTTGATCTACCACCGAAATGTAATGATTCAATTCGTTTTCTTTCTCAACATATTCTTGTTCCAAATCCAATTTTTCTGTTCTTTCTTTTTTCCACATATTAGACAGCTCTTGAATAGTATTTTCCATTTCCTCCTTTTGCTTTTTGATCTCTTGATCCTTCTTCATGATGAGAAGTTTTAATCGTCGTACTTCCAAGGTATCTGTTGCTTTGAGAGAAATGTCAATTTCACTCTCCGCGATTTCGTTCACATCTTTTGGAAGAGTATCATTCGTAGCAGCTGTAACACCAGTTGACGTTGTGGTACTACTCGTTGCGTTGAGTTGAGTGTTCGTTAATGGAGGGCTTGAAGGAGTGGGCACGTCTGAAGTAGATGCTACGGAAGGTGTTGGTGGCTGTTGTTGTTGTGGACTCGATTGTTGAGGTGGAGATGAAGGTGTTACACCATTTTGTTTGTTGTTTGATAACGATAGATCTGTAGTGGTGCTAATGTGGGTGACGTCATTGGTAGTAGTGGACGTAGTATTTGATGTTGTCGGCGAAGCAGGTGATGAGACAGATTTCAACTCCTCCATCAACTTTCCTTTTTCTTTCTTTAATTGATGGAAATATCGAATTTCATTGAATAGAAATTTGTAAACCATTTCACTTTTGCCAATTCCTCTACATCCAATGACTACAATTTTGTTCTTGGACTGAGAGGGCATGGTCGGTCCTTTCTTGGAGTCTTTTTTCTTGGCATCTCGTCCAACATCTTGTGAACTTCTCGCCCTGTCCATCGATGATTTACTTGCCGATGATGTTAATGATGGAGTTTGTTGTGATGTTGTTGTTGTTGTGGTCGATGAGGGTTTGTTGTTGGTGGGTGTTGAAGATTTTCCATTTGAACTTTGTTTTGATGATGAGGATTGATTTGAGCCAATTCCTTTAAATCTATCCTTTGGATCAACCATCGATGAAGAGGAAGGAACATGAGAGAGGGTTCCTGATGATTGATTTGGTGTATTCGATGCTGAATGTGTGGTCGAGTAGGACGGCGTTGCGGGTGAAATTGGAGAGTGATCTTGATTGGATCCATCGGTGAGATGAGAGGAAGGGGTAACGAGAGAATTTGGTGTTGTGGTCGTGCTGCCATTCGATGCTGAGCTCAACAATGTGTTTTGTTGTTGCTGCTTCCGAATATCTTCACTACTAATTCCTTTAAATTTGGAATTATTGCTGTTGCTCATCATTATCATGGAATCATCACTACTGGTGGTCGTAGAAGTACCTCCACCAACAAAGGCTGGAGCCATACTCACTGATCTCCGTTGTTTGGTCATGTTATCGATCGTTTCCGCCGGCGTGGTTGTTTCTTCTTGTTGCTGTGCTGCTACTGTGGGTTGATTCTTTAGAGTGGTTGTTATTGTTGTGTTGTTGTTGTTGTTGTTGCTGTTGTTGTTGTTGTTGTTGGAGTCTTGTTGTTGCGGCAACAAACAATTTGCATTTTTCTCCTCCAGAAGAAAAGGCTCTCGATCGAGAGCAGCAGCGTCGTTATCGTTAAAATTGAGTGGTTGTTGTTGTTGTTGATGCTGATTCAGAAGAGAAGAGCCTTCTTCTTCTTGATTCGGCTTTTCTAAAGGAGAAGAAGAACGTCCTCTCGGACGCGGCACATCCTCCGCGAGCATTTGTTCAAAACTCATCGTCATGGTTCCTGAAAAACTTTGTCTTTGAAAATCAACAGGTTCATTCATGATGGTGCGATGTTGTTGTTGTTGTTGTTGTGGGAATGTCTTCTTCGTCATTGTAGGAAGATGATCATCTTGTTCTGCTCCATTGGCAGCGGTCGTAATAGCACTACTACTACTATTATCATGACCATTGTTACTGATACAGTGATTGGGTGTTGTTACAGTGTGGTTGGACAGAGATGATGATGAAGAAGAAGAAGAATCATCATTCCCAGACGTGGCTATCGACATGGATCCGTCCATCGTATATCTTCTTGGAGAGAGCCCTGAAACTTCTGTTGTTGAGTGTGATGATGGATCAAGTTGTTGTTTGTGAAGAGAAACAGAGGCCAACAAATTGGAATCCGATGAAGAAGCACTGATGTTGTTGTTGTTGTTGTTGTTTGAAATCAGAGAGGATGATGGTGAAGACTTGTTGTTGTTGTTGTTATTATGGCAAGCACCTTCTTGTTGTGGATTCGCTAATGAGGGTGCCGAGGATGAGATGGGAGATGTGTCACTTGTTCGCTTGTTTTTTGTTGATGATTGTTGTTGTAATGAAGGAGGGGGTAGCTCTGTGGAGGTGTCGAGCGCTGAAGAAGTGAAAATCCCACTCATACGATTCCGCTTGTTGGATTTTGAGAAGAATTTTTGTCGGAGTGACATTTTTTTGCTGATTTGACAGGTGACTGTGTGCGAACGAGTGAAAAGACTACTTGAGGAGATGAAGTGGAATGACTAGTGCTTGAACAGTCTCCAATTATTATGATGATGATTCTGTTTTTATCGCAAAAGAATTGAGACTTTACAAAGGTTCAAAGGATTCATGTTGTGAACCTTTTTTTTTGGAGATTGGAAATCTTAAAAAAAATGCGAATAAGTGCATTGTAAAGATTCAATCTGATATTGGAAATAATCCAAATTGTTTGAACACACAGTATTGGCTTGAATACCGAACAGTTTTTTTGCTGCCTTGGGAGCACACGAAATTCACTGTTGTGAAATTTTAATTAAGGTGTCAGTCACAGTTGTGACTTGATAAGGTTCACTTTTTAGTTCTCGATTCTCTTTCACATTTAGGGCAGTGACATTCAAACTTGTATTGTTCCAATAATTTTCTTTTCCTCTCTTCATAGGGTGCATTTTCATCGAAATAACTAATCAGAACTTCATCTCCCTTTTTCAGTCCATTTTCATGATGTGCATAAACACTCAAGACATGATTATTCTGATCAGAGACACTCACAGCAGTGGGTTCGCAACTATGATTCATGCAATTATGTATGGCAAATGCTCCCATTCCTTTCATTGAAAGTTGTAATAATTCATCTTTACGTGTGGCTTCTTGTTGGAAATTTGAAACATTGAGAGCTTTACAAATTTGTTCAGAAAATGTAGAGTTCTCATGAGCAATAAGATGAATATCGGTAATGGGATGAATGGTGGAACAGTTTTGAAGAATTAATCCATGAAGAGAACGATAGTGTCTGACATCACTGACCATTTCTACAAGTTGTCTGATGAGTGGACTCGTTGACAAATCCTGATGATGCTTCATATATTCAATCAAATTTTCTTGTTCCTGCTTCTTCACAACATCAATATTTGAGGGAAGATGATAGAGTGACAATTCCATCGATTCACGAATGAGTTGAGCAGCGAGTGTATCGAATGGATGAGTGGCTTCATGTTGAATAAATCTCTGAAAAATATGCATTGATTTGGCGAGTTGAGTTTCAATGAGCTGAAGTGTTAATTGGCTCAAAGTATCGGAAATCTTGTCACTTTCATTGGTGAGTCCAATTTTCATGAATACATCATTCACTACAAAGGCCATCATTTTAGCGATCATTAAGGGAGCAGTTCGACCTTGTTTGACAGACAAACGTTCCAACAAAATCATTGGATGTTCACTCGTGGAGGAAGCACTTTGCAACCCGGAGGAATTTCTTGTACACAACAAACTGTGGTACTGTGTCCATGCTTGATCTCGACATGTTTCGGAGCAAAATACTTCGAGCGAGCAATGATTGCATGCGACTGGTTTTGTTTTCACACAAATCTGTTGTTGATGTTGCTGCTGATGTGAATACTGAGATAGGATTGGAGAAGAGGATGGTAACAGAGCATTCTTATCTGTTGTGGCAGGATGAGTGAAGAGAATTTTCTGTAATAAGGATGACTGTGAGATGGTCTTTTCACTAAATATGGTCCTCATACAGTGATGGCAGTAATCAATTTTTCTGTAGAGTGGATTTTCAGAAGAGTCTGTAATTATTTGACTACAGACTGGAGCTTCTCTGAAAATTAATTCCTTGTCGTTGACATTCTCACAATTCAGCAAGACAGTCTTTCCTTCTTGTTGATTCTTGTTTCTCACACAAATCTTTGGCACACCTCCATCTTTTGTCAAATAATTTTGTAAATACTTGGGAAGTTCAGTTTCATATTCATTCTCGATGGTAATGTGTGAAATTTGTTCCAAAACAGGAGAAACATATTGTTCCCAATCATTCATTGATTTTTTCAAGAATTTTGTTTGAATCTCGTTCTTTCTTTCAATGTTGTAATTTGGATTGCTTAAAATGGAAATACACCTTCTTTTCATCCACTCGTGAATTGAAATTAATTCTCGGATTAAAATTTCCAACGTATTCATCATCGAGTCCCTATTTTTGTGGGAGTCTTGACGTAATAATAATAAATAAAATTTACATTGTGAAAGAACAACTTGTTGGGTCAGATCGAACCATTGTAAGTGTTTTTCATTCAATGATGAGTTGAGTGAAAAAAGACTGTCACTTGTCAAGGTGGCTGGTTCGTCCGGAACATTTCGGAGAGACTCCAACACATCGTCAAGCTTGTCTAAAATATTATCAACGAGTTGTCCTTGTTGTTCAGTTGATGATGAGGTTGGTGATAATGATGATAGCAGTGACGATGCCTCCTTGATGACTTGGTGTCCTTTCTCGATCATCACACTGAAAGAAGAGGCTTCCATTTTTTAATGTTTTTTTTGATGGCCACGAAAAATAATTTCACCTCACCCTCACCACTGTCAAGTCACAACCTTAATGAGGTTAGGAATGAAACTCAACTCTTGCAAAAACCTGTAAACTTGTTTTGATCGATTGTACTCGATACCCGTATGTCAAAAGATTCGGAATTTATTGAGAGAATCTTTTAATTTTTTTTGATTTTGATTTCAATTACCTGATAATTTCACAAACTTTGAGTATGGATGGCAGGTAATGGCTGGTTATTCAAACATTAAAAACAACAGCACAATGCTGTAAATGCTCTCAAGTATTGGATTCCATGGGATCTCACGGTTTCTCTTAGTATTCATCAAGATAATAAAGCACTACTAGAACTTGTCAATTTTTTTTTGAGACTGATTGAGTTTACCTGGTAATTTCACAAACTTTGAGTATGGATGGCAGGTAATGGCAGGTTACTCAAACACTAAAAACAACAGCACAATGCTGTAAATGCTCTCAAGTATTGGATTTCATGGGGTCTCTCGGGATCTCTTTTAATTCATCAAGATAATAGGCTATTTTGTTCAGTAGTAAAATATTATTATTTTTAAACAAATCCTGGTTGCCATCTGGTGAAAGTGTCAGGTAAATGTAAATACAAAATGTGTAAAAAGTGTTGCGATAAGTGTAATGTTGATTGTATTTATCATATCAAGCAAGGGAAGAGTAAACCTATTGCTGGCACTTCATCCGAGAAGCAAATGTAGTCGTTCATCACAGCAAATAAAAACCGCTGAATCATTTGAGGCTTTTTTTTTGAATATTTTATTGTGATTTTGTTGTTTGCTGGTTTGTGTGACCTGGAGCCGCACAACAAGACATACAAAAATCGAGTAGATGATTGGAAGGAGGTTTCGTCCAACTTTGGGGATGCATGAACAACAATTTTTCCACACAAATCTTCAGTCGTTGGCAAAAGCATTTCTAAATTTATTTTGTATTGAAGGAAAAATTTGCCAAATTTCAACGGCAAGATACCATTCCAAGCGAGTTGTGAGATTGGAGAAGAAATTCCGAGATCACTTACGGCTGCATTAGCTCCAGAAGACTAATGTTGATTTCAGCTCTTTTATGGCTTGTAAACTCACCGTTTTGTTTCATGCCAATGATCTACCATGTTACATTAACCTAAAATGATAGACATTGTGGACATGATGGTTCTCCTCACATCAGCGAATGTCCACAGCAGAGAAGAAGGACATGACAGATGTAGAGGCAGATCAAAGATGTCAAAAATTTCAAACTCGAGTACTGAAATGTGTCCCATCAAAATTGTTTTGGTTTCAACCCACCACACGCCACATCGATGTTTCGACTATTCCGTTGTCCTTCAAAAAAGAATCCCATCGTCACTCGTGGACACGCTTTGTTTTCGTAGTGGTGTGCTGTTTCTCCATATGCCTAAAGACATCCACAATCCCCGCAGTAACAACAACAATTCGAAGAACACTCACAGCAACAGCAGCAGCGCATGCACTCCCTCAAGACATTCCATCGACAAGCTTGACCACGACATCCATCACATCATCCAAAACTGAAACCAACTCCAGTTGCTTAATGATGAAACAACCTCCACACCCTTCATTAAGGCAAAAGCCTCAACGTACCAGTATTTCCATTCAAGAGCTTTTAAATTGAAGGAGATTGCTCCGAGACGTCGATCATCCTCTCAATCTAGATGCTTCATAGGTACTTTATTGTTGCTAGAGAGTAAAGACATCTGATTTCATGAGTACTTTTGCTGCTATTCGCATACGTGTTCATCTTGTTTCCATACGTGGACACTGATGCTCAATTAAATAATACATTTCATTTCAACTTTGAAAAAAGGCAAACGCATAAAGTTTTTGGAAATTTCATGGCGGTCTTTAATTTCGAGTGACCTCGCCCCTAAAAAGAAGGATTACAATCCAAACATGTGGAATCTGTTTTAAAATCACCGAACATGACTCCGTTGTCCCATTGTTACATAGATTCTAGTTAGAGATTCTTGTTGAGGGTGTTTATTTCTTTTGGATTCCTCTTCATTCGTTCGTAGAGGTTGGAGAGTTATTCAGGAACAACCTTTTTTCATCGTACGACACAACTACAGCTTTGAGTCTTTTAATCTGACTGTGTATATACGGAATGAAAGTTCATCACAGAACAAATATTCAGAAAATTCATCCCTATTGCGAATCATCAGTTATTACCAGGTGATATGGGTATTCACTGATGATACCCTTGTTACCTTTCATTGAAACACACAATCTCAGAAACAAACGTTTCGGGTCAGAAAATTCAAAAAGTACAAACCTTGAGATTAGCAGAAATTCATCATCAAATTGAGCGATTGCCAAAAAATGATGTGTTTGCCAAATGAATAATTTATAAATTGAGCAAGTGAACGATGAATATCGTTTAAGTTCTTTGAATCAAACCATGAAATATCATCATGTCCTCCAAAGGAGAACACTTGTTTGATTTCGTGCACAACATGTCGTCTTGTTTAGTTAGGAGATGACGCACAACGAAGAATAGAAGGAGATGCATTTACCCGAGAGAGATTGTGCCAGACAAGTGAGAGGTCTGATCATTGAAGATCGTCTATTTTAACCATCAACAATGTTTGTTCCTATACAACACAAGTCAGACCCACAGATGGGTTGCTTTTGCAAAACCTCCAATTCAACAACAAGACTCAATACGTGATGTGACACTCGCTCAGTCATTAGCATTTCCAAGAAAGGCCAGGATGAATCATTGCTTTTATTCTGTCATGCAAATCTCTTGTTCAAATAGAAAGCAAAGGTCATCCAGAGTCACACTCGCTTCCAAACACACGACGTCGTCCATTTCAACATAGACCTAGCTTTTTGATGCTTTCGCAGGTTAAAATTCTTCAAACCTGCCTCTAATGGTAACCATGAAATAACCAAGAGCGGTGTGTTTGTCCTACACGCCACACCAAGTCTGTGTGATTGCATCAAGCGCCGCATTCAGCAACTGCTCTAACGAACACACTGAATCAAGAATGTGTGTGATTGCAAGATCTCATCCTCCTACATTGGTATCAAAGGCGATCGTTTTGTGTCATTGGTCACAACGAAAAGAAAAAACAACAAGTCGAAGAAAGGGATTTGATCCACAACCTCCTCAGGCCTGCACTTTTTTTGATTCACTCCTTGACTCCAATATGTCACACCATCATCATAACCATATTAATAACAATTACATGAACACGAATGGCAGCACCATGACAACATACACACAACCCACCACACAATTGTTGTTGCCATCCAGTCATCATCATTCTCAACCATTACATTGGGCGCAACCAACTCCATCATTCACTCACCAAGCCAACAACATTTCTGGAAATGCTGTTGGTTCCAACCAATATGTATTTTACAGCTCTTCCCCAATGACAGTGAATCACAACCCAACTCGTGACTCTCACAATCTCTTGATGAAAAGCTCCGCTAATGGATCATCTCCAAACATGTCTGCCTCCTCATCGCCTTGCCTTTCTGATCCAATGAGACACCAAGAACAAGGACGAACGAACAATAACTCTTCCTCTTCCGCTTCTTCGTCGACACCACAACGAAGAAGAACGTTGAGCTCGTTCTCTTCTGGATCTTCACATAACAAATCAAAATCTTCTCTTGGTCTTGTCTTTTATGAACACAATGGCATCCATAAACGAGCAAAGAAGAAGGATGTGATGCTTCCATTTGAAAAGGTATTCACATGTAAAGATAAGAAGAATGGAATGGCTATGATGATGGCGACAGGATCGATGTCACCTTCTCAAACACCCTCATGCGAAGATCCTCACTCTGTTGTGTTCATGAATTGTTCATCGCCAACGACTCCAAGCAGCTGCTCATCGCCCAATTCATCTCCCACAAGATTGTCTTCGGCTATTCAGAACATACAACAATGTCACTCACCAACTATCATTCAACAAGCACGTCATCAATATCAACAATTTCCTCAATCAGAGATCAATCATTCAATGACCAGGATCATCCATTCACAAACAACAACATCGCCAAGCGTGCATCACAATGTTGAATGCTCAGTTTCGCCAACGATGAAAACACAACAACCATCTTCGTTGCTGCAAAGACAGGCTGTTGTCAATGTCGAACAACCTCCTCATTTGGCAGGTAGTCCACAAATTGGCGGTAGTGCTAACACGAGCTCTATTTCGGTCGTTGCAAAAGAATATCACTTGCCATCAACGTCGACAAGCGGTGGTGCAGTGTCTAGACCCTACACGAGTTGCAAGCTCACGTCAAAACCTTTAACAACTTTCGCACGAAGTGGAAGAACCTCCATCTCAATTCATGAATTATTAAATTAATTTGTTGTTTACCACTACAAAATTTAAACAGTGTGATTTTTGTGAACATACAGTCAAAACCAACTGACAAACAAAAGTAAGTTACTAAGAATGACTGTGAATTTATTCAAATCTGCTCATCATAGAGTAAGGCAACTTGAATCAACTTTCACTTTAATTTGTCTCGAATATCCACACCGCAATAATGTTTACAATATTGGCACCACACTCTCATCAAATAATTATTTTCTAAGGGTGGTAGGGGAAATCCATCTTTTTTCGCTTCTTCAATCATTTCCATCAATTTTTCATATTCCTCGTTCGCAATTTTTCTCAACGCTAATTTGTTTCGAATAATGAGAGAAGAATTGAGAAATCCTCCCAAATTGCCCATTCGAACTTGACTGAAGCGTGTTCGAGTCTTGTCGAGGCGTGTGAACACTCTTGTGCCAATCACAGTAACTTTAATGTCATCATTGGCAGTTTTATCAAGTTCACACGATTTGTAGAAGAGAGTAAATTCGGTCAACTCATCCCCCACAAATTTTGTTTTGGTCGAAAAGATGACTTTGACTTTTCTCTTTTTGACTAATTTTCCCAAGTCCAATGTGGAGCTCATCACACCCGAAGGATATTTGTGTAAAGAACTGGATTCAACGATTGGAAAATATTCATCAAATTTCACATTAGAAAACGAAGATGCCAAATGCTTGTCCGTATTATATGATTTCACCACATCTTCGATGGAATAATCTAAATTGGCAATGAGCTTAGATCGACCTCTCAGATCCCAGTCATTGTTTGAATATGAAGATTTTGTTGACCATTGAATGTATTTGGGAAATTCTTTGCATGTAAGATACCAATCGGATGAGATGGTATTTTTGGTGAAATACTTCGAAAATTCCCAATCCTTATCAATGATACTTTTGGCATTGAAATCATCTTGATGAAACTGGAATGTTTCTAAAGCTTTCTCATCCTCTTGTAGTTTCTTTCGATATAATTCGATCACATGTTTTGGAATGGTTTGATTTTCGATGCCCTTTTTGAGCCATTCGGCCATTAACTCTCGATTCGATTTCACAGCTTGAAAATACGAAAACATGTCGTCCAATTCAATGTAGAACATGTCACAAATGGCACCTATATCCCTCAGGCATGACTCGAGAGTTTGGTTGTGAGCGTTCAATTCTTCTGAATTTTCACTGTTTCCATACCGAATAACCTGCGAGTTTAAAACAATCAAAGAATTGCATAAAAACTCTTCAAGAGTTTCATGATTCACTCCTTTAAACGGACTTCCATGATGCGACAAGTAGGTCAGAAAGGGGCAGTCACAGCCTGTTCTTCTTAATTCCTCAATCGTTCCAAATGCAATATGAAAATCATTCTGCAGTTGCAAATAAGTGATATAATTTTTACAAAATTCTTCCAATAACACTAAAACGTCGATACATTTCCTTAATGGATGTTTGCAGTTTCGCCTTGTCGTCTCATAAAACAGATCTAAAAACCACAATTTGATTTCAGGAGATTTGACATTCATAGAATCATGACCTTCAATATATTCAATAAATCGTCTTCTCAAGAATTCCACGTTCCCACAATCTTCCAATTTCATCTCTTGTTTCTTCGCCTTCTGAGGAGAGGTGCGAGGAGATGCCGATGACGAAGTTGAAGAAATGTTATCATTTTCTGAAGAGGATGAAGAGCTATTACTCATTGTGCGATTCCCCACAGATTCATCTGAGTGATCATTGTAATGATGATGATGTTGGTTAGGTACAGAACGACTTTGGAAAGGACGACGATTCACAGAAAGCCTCTTTTTGACAAGCTGGCCCTCGGAGGAAACGGCAGTTAATTCTGAACGAGATTCGTGTGGTGGTGGAATCATCATGGCAGCAGCAGATCCGCCATGGATGGATTTTCTTCTTTCATTATTATTACTGGATGGTTGTAATAATAAGGAAGAGTGAGAAGAGGAGGATGAGGCTGACGAGGATGAAGAGGACGTTGATGATGAACAATGATCACCACTTTCATTTTTCTTGTCGTGAATTTCCAAATTTAGAAGTGAGGAGGAAAGATGTACCGAAGGATGCAACAAGAGACAATGAAGAGGCAGAATGACACAGGAACCAAACAAGGTGGACCACGATGATGATGACGAATGTTTGCTACTCGTGTTGCTGGGTATTGTATTTACAGAAGAAGGAATTGTTGAATTGGGGGACAAATTGGAGAGAATTTTGCTCAGAAAGGTGTTGTTTGGTGTTTTGGGAGATTTGGAAAGCATTCTCTCTTGAAGTGTTATTTGGAACTTGTTCAAGGGTGATGACAATGCTCGGGTCGTGGTTGATGTTCGATCAATAAACATCAAAGAGATCGCAACTTGAGAAAATTGGATCAGAACTCTCTCAATGACAAACACACAGAAGAATGAATACGCGTTCGTTGACTGATGTACAAGAAGGCGATCACTCCAGCAGCAGCAATGAGAGACGATAATGCTATGAGAGAAAGTCGGATGAGAGAGATTGATGTGGTTGATTTCTTTTTTAAATATGGGAGAATCGTCAGAAATAACTGATATGACAATTACAAAGGAATTTCATTCGTGCGAATTGTGGTTGGCAAAGTTTGATTCTTGACAGCTTTTGAGGTAAATAATAGCGACATGAAACTGCCAAAAGTAATGAACATCGTCGCATGTATTCTTTCTCCTCTTTGGTAAGTAGTCCCTTGTTTAAATCAAACTACGATGAATGGACAAAACAGTCGCACCTCAAGAGAATTGACATTGAGGCCTACAGGAAGATCTCAATTCTTTTCTTTAAAGTTGAAAAACATACAGTTGTATAAATACCTCCGTTCATACGCAAGAAGAATTGGCATGTGGTAAAAAAGGTTCTAATATAATTTAATATAGCAGGTTGAAGTATTTCTATTTACATTGATCGTCAACAGGATGATACTTATTGAAATGGATCAAAAAAATCTTGGGCTGTTTTGGGAATTTGTATGCTGTTACTGTTTTGTGAAAGCTGTAATGAGAGAACTTGTGCCTCTAGTTGTTTGATTCGCTCTTTGAGTTGCGCGTTTTCTGTCACAACTTCTTGGAATCTGGTTTTAGCTCGTTGCAAGACAGATTTAAGATGAGCGTTCTCCTGTTTGATAGTTTCTACTGAAGGTGATTCAGATGGAGAGTTGTCCACCTGATATGCACTGGTTGGAGAGAATGTGGAGTTTGGTGTACCATTGTTGTTATCAAAATTTGTTAGTTGCAGCCCAGGGGAGGAGTCGGAACGAGATCTTCCGTTATTCACCTCAGCTCTCTTTTTGAAAAAGTCGCTCATAGAGCTTTGATTAGAAAGTCCATTTGAGCTGTTATTGACATTTCCCATATTACTGTTCATGGTACTATTTACAGTAGTTTGCCCGTTATTATTGTTATTATTTACATTGCTGTTCGTTGAGGATGGCGAACTAGTGCTCGATTCAAACTGAAGTAAATTCATTTCCTTAATAATGTTTTGTGGTGAAATTTGTGGAGAGGAAACTGTTGTAGGAGTCGACATTTGTACAACTGCTGTGGTCGATGTTGAAGTGGGTGTTGAAACGCTTACAGGCGTTGAAGATGTTGAATTGGTGGCTACTTTTGGAATTTGTTGCTGTGGAGATGTATCTGTTTTGTCATTCAGGGAATCGATTCGTTTTAATGGTGGCGTTGTTGACGAGCTATTTGCTTTACCTCTTTGAACATCCAAACTGCCAGATCGTCTTCCATTTGAACTTAATTGATTTCCCACAACAGAAAATATTTGTAAATTAATGTTTGCAGTCACATCTTTCGTAATTTCAACAGGAATAGAAACTCGTCCCTGCCATTCTTGCTGTAAACTACAATAATGTGTTAAATCCAATAAGCAATCATTGACAAAGGCGGGTTTAGAAGCAGTATTGAATTTCTTGGATACGACAATGTGCAAGAATTTTCCGTTACTATTATTGGACATCGCAGCATATTCATCATCGCTATCATCATTGGTATCCTGTTGAGAATCACAACATGTTGGTTCAAAAACAGTTGAGGATGTGACTGGTCCTTTCAAAATACGATTTTTCTGTTTATCGATGGGAATGTTGACCAAAAATTCCAACGTAGAGGCATAAGTAATTTGTTTTGAGGCACTATCAGTCAATTTAAAAGATGTTGCTCCAATCAATTTTCTCTTTCTGAATAGCTTTCCTTTCAATGTTAGAATGGCTTGGCTAGGAATTGAAGTCAAATTCAATTTGTGCAACTCCACGCCGAGCGGAACTTGAAAATAGAGAGGAACATTTTCTGTGATGTGTGGAGGATCATCAAAATGGTCGGTAAAATTGGAGATTGTAAGATCCATAACATTCACGAGTTGTATTCAAAAAAAAAATTATGGAAATGATCATCATATTGGTAATTTACAACAATACAATCCATCTTTGATAAATCATCATCTTGGATCAAAACACATACCAATACTCTCAATTTGAATAGCAAAAGTAAATTGTTGTTTTTGTTCCGAGCTATTCGAGTTGTTGTTGGCACTGCCGGTATTGATCGCCGAGCTATTCTTTCGCTTGAAGAGGAACATTTTTTTTGATGTTGTTTATGAGAAACTGATTGAACACCAGAAAATAGTCTCATTCTTTGTTAACTGTAAGGAAGGTTCAGATACATGTTGAGCTCATAAGACTGTGACTGAACCTCAATGGTTTTATTATTAAAGGTTGAATTCAACATTTTGGGTTGTGTCTTGAAGTCGTGGGCTAGAAACTAGATCAAATGAAAATTGATATGCCATTGATCTTGATGACCTGTCACTATTCCTTTAGAGTTAATGTTGAATAATAAGAAAATTATTTGATTATTCCTTTACCAATTTGCGAACAAACCCGACATCAAAAGTGATCAGACAGTCAACTGTCAAGAACCAAAGTTTTTCCGGCCGCGAGATATTCGTGATTTTTTGTTTATCACGCATTTATCACGCTTCAAAACAAGAGTGATATCATGGGAAACACCTTCAGAAGCAACCAAATGCTGAGACAATGAAGAAAACCACCTTTGAAAAAAGTGAAAGCATTGTGGATCTGAAACTGAACAAGTCTCGACTCTTCGTGTCTTTTCAACAACCACCGTCTGTCCTGTCCTATCCAACCAACGTTGTCCAAAGAGAGCGCGCATGATAACACGTGCTGCCATCATCACACGAAACCAAGTTCTTTTTTAATTTGTGTGTGTTTTAATATATTCGATTTGACTCCCAATATTCCTGTCTCTACTAAATTCAGCCATCAACACCACTTACGGTACTATTGAACAAATTTTGTGAAATCACAATTATCACTCGTACATTCACAACAACAACACTTCCCATCTTTAATTGTAAAACTCCACTTCTCTAACATGATGATGATGAATACTATGGAATTATATCATTCTCTCTATCATCCAGTAGCAGCAGTAGCAACAGCAACAACAACTACCTCCACTGCTGTGAACACGACGAACGATGGTGGTATTCATAGCACCTCCAATCTTCTTCTCTATTCAGCACCACCACCTCAAGTCGAATCGAATTCTTCCAATCGGTCATCTCCCAATCATCTTAACCTTCTCCACTCACTCCATCCAAACACTACCACCACAACCACCACCACACAAATGCAACACCTCTTATCGACTGCTGTGAATGCCAACAACAGCTATCCATTGACTTCTTTGATGTTGGAAAAACAACTTCATCCACACTCCACCTTGTACACTTCACCTTCTGCATTTCAATCGAATATTCATCATAACCATCCATACTTGCATCATCATCAACTTTCTCATAATTTGCTTCAAAACCAACAACAATTGCTTGTTTTGAATCAACAGAATTACCAACAACAAGCATTGTACGATTCCAACATGGTCAATTCCAACAGCAACAACACAGACTTTCTTGGTTTGGACATGGATGAGGCACTTTTTTCACACATCCAACAACTTCAGGAATTGACCTCTCAACCACAACAGTGTTCTCTCTTGAACCATTTGCCACAACAACATGCACCCATTCAGTTACCTTCTCAACATCAACAACAACCCACGATAAACACACTCTCGTATAAGGTCATCGCCCAACAACAGGCATCGTTGCTTCAACAACAACAACTTCAACAACAAGTAAAATCCAATGCAATCACACAATCTCCAACTACAATGACCTCATCATCATTGAATTCAACAACTCCTCTTCAAAACACTGCAAATAACAACATTCCCTCTCAAAACACCGTCGTGAATGACCCTTCGTCGACGAATATTGTTGAGAATAACAACGCTGCATCCTCCAATCATCAGGACTCTTGGCAAACAGAATGGCTCGATTCCAAACGAGAACATGAATGGGAATTGGGTGAATTTCCTCAATTCAAAGCTTGTAAGAAGAGAAAGGAATTTTTCACTTCTCAATTCGAAACCATTTGGTACAAAATCCCATACAAGTATCACATGCTCATGAAGATGAATAGCTTTGGTAACGATTATGTGAGTACTGCCACTCTCACTTCACAGAATGCAAAACAACCTTCACGAAAAGCCCTCAATGAACTGAACAAGAATAAGGTCAAGTGCCGAGTGGAGATTTGCTTTGAAGATGGTTCTCCCGTGTTGCCAGGAGATGGTCAACCTTGTTGCATGTCCAACACAGAACATTCCTTCGATGGTATGAATTTGAAATTGGGTCCATTTCAGTTCAATATTTGCTCCTACAAGTATGGATACAAAAAGTTTAGGTTATTAGTGATCTTGTCTGTGAGAGAGGGAAATACTAACTCCAACACTTACAAGGATGTGGTCGTGTTGAAATCACCTCCATTTGTCATCAAATCCAAAAAGCCCATTGCAAGACCTGGCTCTAAAAAGCAACAACAACAAGCTTCAACATCATCCAGTAGTTCAAGCCCAAATTCTTCTCATGAGGAAGATCATGATTCCCCTCGAACGACAGTTGCTTCTGCTGCAACACCACTCTCACCACCCGAAGAGTCTTCTTCTCCCAATGAAACCTCTCCAAAACCTTCCATGACTCTAACTTTCAAGAAAGGCTCAAAGAGAACTCGAGATCAAGAATCTGTTGGTCTTGAAAACACCTCAGCCTCAACACCATCCTTCTATGCTGCTGGTGCACAATCACCCTTCTCCTCATCCAACATGTTTGCATCCAATTTGTTTGATACTTGCGAGAGTTTGAAATTGCAAGGAAATAGCGAACAACACACATTGATGGAACAACAATTATTGACGCTCTTACTGGGCTCCATGAACCCAACCGTATTGGATTTGCCATTTACCACCACAGAAACACACAACAACGCCACCACTAGTACGGTTCATAACATACCAATTGAAGTGCAACAACAGCAAATCATGAATGATTTCGTTGATCAATCACCTACATGGAACACTTATGAAAGAGAGTTGAAGAAGATGTGCACCGAGAATAAGCAAGCACCTTATCAACAAGAACAACAACAAACAGATGTGAATCCATTGTTTGGTCTCAAATAAAAATTCTAATTCCAGATGGAAAGTATTCTTCTTCCATACTCAACACTCGATTATGTTTCCAATGTCTTTACCCAAACCATATGATAAATAACATTCATGCAAATGTTGTCCTCTTTGACTCTCTTGCGGCATGGTTCTTGAACTCGGGAACATATAATCACGGATGATCAGGCAGAGATACCTAATCACAAGCAGTTTTTTTAATCACAAAAAAAAATTCGTTAAGGCAGTTGGATCGTTCATCCCAACAACCCTCAAAGAGTTGGAGGACTACCCCATCATCATCATCATCCTCATTACATCATCTTCATAATCGTTTGTAGGAAATATTAATTCATCGACGTATCTGCTTGTTTTTCTTATAACATCTAGAAGCATGAAAAGCACCAGCGCAATTCCGAAAAAGAGTGGCTCCTCGTCGGGATTGGCAAAAGACACTCACCTCATCAAACGAAGACCTGCATGGGAAGCGAACTTGTTGGGAAGCAGGTCGGGAAAGAGGGGACTCCCCAGTAGTTCAGGAGCAAGAGGAAATTCCATGACTACAACAATCACAACCAATACCACCCTCAACAATTCAAACAACATCGTCACAACCTCCTCTACCACCTCCACCACACAAACCATTGTCAAGCATTCCTTTATTGCGTCAAAACCACCAGACAAAACATTCTCTCAGTACAATCGGAGAAGAGATCAAAAGATCCCTACCAACAGCAATGCCACTACAAACACTCAAAAAGATAGCTCTGCCATTAGTTCCTCTGTAAATAAGCACACAAATCCTGGAAGTACTGTGAACAACACAAAGGCAAAATCACAACATGCCACGCAACGAAATACTAACGATCTAAAGGCTGAGGTATCAGCTCGAAACAACAAATCAAAGCAACAACCTAAAACAGAGGACAAACAAGCAACTCCTTTGATATCAAAACAGGCAATACCACGTCCTCAAGTTCCTGATGCAATCTTAGAAAATTTTGAGCCAACCCCCTTCCAACCAGACTTTAGAAAATTCAGACAATACGAGCACAAATATGCAGAAATAGATCGACGTGCTCTTTCCATATCAAAATCAGAGGAAGCAACCTTAGAAAAGTGCGCTCACTATTTGACAGATCAGTATCATACTATTGAGGAGAAAGCAAGAGCCATCTATCGATGGATCACAAACAATATTCGATACGATGTGGAGGGATTATATAGTGGTAAGATGTCGTACACCTCAAATTCGGCCTGGCAATCACGAAAAGCAGTATGCTCTGGATATAGGTAAGAGAATTATTTTACATTGCATTGCAAAAATTTTACCAAACAACTGCTGCAGTGACTTGTTTAAGGAGATGTGTAAAGTGGCAGGTATAACTGACTGCCAAAGTATTGACGGTTACGCGAAGGGTGCCTCTTATGAAATTGGAAAACCCATCTCATCAACAAATCATGCTTGGACAGCAATTAAAACTGAGGATGGTCAGTGGCATTTGATAGAGGCAACTTGGGGCGCTGGCCATGTAAATGGACGAACATTCACGGCAAGATTTGTCGATAGATACTTTTTCATGTCCCCGTATGAATTTATCGCTGCACATTATCCATCAGATAGTAACTGGCAGCTTCTTCCTTCTCCCGTTTCCAAGTCAGTGTTTGAGGATCGAGTTTGCATAATTGGCTTCGATCATGGTCTCACTTCAGTCTCTCATCACAAAGGTTACAATATTCTGAAAAAATCTAATATTGAGGAAGTAGTGATGAAAGCTCTCCCTGGAACCAAATGGTTATTTAACTTAACAGAGGGGCATGGTGGTTCTCCCCTCTTCAGTAATGTAAATCCTATTTATTCAGAGAATGGTGACACCGCCCATGTAAAAATTTTCTTACCAAAGAAGAATGTTGAATATCATTTGGTGGTATTTGTAGGACGTGAGGCGAACGGAGAGAAAGATTGGGGATGTACATACGTGTTCAAAGTTGCAGATTCAGCCTCCATGGATCTCTCAGGCTTTCCTCTCGTTTTCCCAAAGATGGGTGATCTAGGTTTTAAACTTGTTGAGCCTTCATTTGGAAAACTTTCGAGAAACACCGAATATACCTTTAAGGTTGAAGCTCCCTCAGAGTCATGCGCTATGGGAATGTATTTATCCATTGATTCTGATATGAGAGCCTTTTCAAAAAAGGAAGGGTCTTGTCTCTACACATTGACAACCAAAATGCCCAATAAGGCTGGAAAAGCCACAGTTTTTGCAGGTGACGGTCATTTAGATGGAATTCTTCAATATACCATCGAATAATAATAGCTTGAGAGTCATGTTGTCATAAAGGAATTAATTGCTTTGGCAGCCTTAAAAAAATAATGAACGGTTATTTGTAATGTCTTCTCCCTCATCCCCTCCTGTAAATCCTTCATCATCGCCTGCTCTCGGTAATCCATCACCGCCCAATTCCAACAACACGAATGAAACCAATGATTACCATAAAACAGAGGAGACTAACCCCAAATTAAAACCCCAATCCATCCCGAAATCTCCCTCCATGTTCAGTATTATTAACAATCAACGTTTTTCAATTGCTTTAAATCCTTCCGATTTGAAACAACAACATCAACAACATCAGCAAGTACAGGAAGAGTTGGGAATACTCGATCGTGTGAGCCGACTCCAAAAAACACTTCGTGAACAACATTTATTTCATCAACAATTACGAACCGATATCCAAAATGCATGTGATAGAATCAATGGATGGAGAATGAATTTACCATTAATTATTAATCATACACGATTACAATTTGTTGCCATAGACAAGAATTATTCTTTCATGATGGTCGATGATCCGAACTTCATGAATATTCTCATCACGACAATGGCTGCAGGCAGCAGTAATTTAACAGCATCATCGGATGATATACTCACTCTGGTTCCAACCAGTGCTTCTGCAACCTCTATTGCCAAGGCAACGGGTAAAAAGCTTTTCCAAGGGTTTTTCAGCAGTAGTGGTAGCAGCAGTAGTCTTTCGGTTGGCAATTCTCTAAATTCAACAACATCCAGTCTCAATGACAATAATACGGCGTCGTATGG
The DNA here is from genome assembly GCF_008403515.1 of Naegleria fowleri. NCBI lineage: Eukaryota > Heterolobosea > Eutetramitea > Acrasida > Naegleriidae > Naegleria > Naegleria fowleri. The sequence goes on from NW_025407966.1 coordinate 581,345, forward strand.
AAGCTCTCAACAGAGCTCGTCATTACTCAAGTTGGCCTCGGTTACTAAACCATCAAGAATGTTTAAATATCACGATAAGGATCATCCTTTTTCTGTACTTAAACGGCACTATGAAGAATTTATTGAATATATTCGTCATCAACCAAAACTATTCTGTAAAAGTATCAAGAATTGGATTTCAAAGCAATTTATTAATCAATTAATTTTGCAAAGAAAATCTCTTAAAAATGGGAAAGTTTCAAGTCCCACAGAGACATTGTCACCGAGTGGATCCTCATCCATCACTGAAGAGTTTGAGTCTTGTGATCGACTTGCATTTATAATGATTTATTCATTGTATGGAAATTCTGGAAATCCATTAGAGACAAAATGTGTTCTAAAATTCATTAAGGTTTGTATTAAGGAAGTACTTTAGCATCGGTTTGTGAAAATGTGTGACCGTGGAAATTTTTTGTGGATGAATAGACCACATTCCACATTGTATTTGAGAGTTGTTCTTCAGAAAATCCTTTTGAATTATTTGAAAACATTTTCCTGTATCGACTTGTGTTCCTTTATTTGAGGAGGAAAGGAAAACATTTTATCAAGAGTATCATGACAGATCCATTATTTGATTTGTTTTCAAATGAAGATCTCGAAGTTCCTCTTGACATTTCACCCCTCGCATCACAGTCAACGCAGCAAGAAAAATCAGTACCAGAATCAAACAAACCTTCACAGAAGGTTCCTATTTTATTTTTCCAAAATACGTGTAGCGTGAATGATGTCTCTCCTGTTTCACCCGACTATGTCACTAGCAGTGTCTTTAATACACAACAACAGATGAAACAGCAACTAATTACACAATCTATGAGTAAGTATTACTTCAAAATTGAATCAAAATCATGAAATTTATTTTTTCGATTTATGTCACTAATATACGGTTTCAACGAAATGTATTTGTAGTTGATGCAAATTTATATAATATATGCACAAGAATTCTACACAGCCTCTATGAGAAAATCTCAACCCTACCACCTCCGATATTATTGCTGTTCAAGTACTTACTCAAAGGATTGACGAAAAGAAACGGGCCTCAAGTTCCTCAAAATCAGAAAATTCAAATGTTGAAGCGACTTCTGTTTGGCTGGTTTTTGTTGCCAGCCATCTCTAGGCCAGAATGCTTTGAATTGACCGATGTTCCAGTCGGAAGCAAGTTACAACACAAACTCAAATCTGTCATCCAAGTTCTGCACTACACGTCTATGGAAAAAACCTTTGACAAATCATCACCCTTCTTTTATTTGAATGACTTTATCAAAGGACACACGACTAAGCTCAACTCAATGTTTGAGAACATGTTAAATGATTGGTTTCATGAGAGAAAAGATCTCGTCGGAAACTTGAAAATTTACATTAACAATCATGTCAGAAAATCCGTAGTAACCTCGTCCTCCATTGAAGAATTGAAAAAGTATCAAATATTGTCCCCCATATGCATTTCCACAAAGGATGTAGAATTATTATTTCATTTATGCATGGAATCAAAGTTTTTCCAAACATGTGAAGATGTTCCAAAGATAATCCTTGAAAATCTTCAAGAAATCCAGTCTTGGAATAGAAAAAATTATCGAGATGAAAAGTTCATTATCATGAATCATAAGATTCTGAATTCAGATGAAATCATGAAAAATATAGACGTCTTAGTTTCGAATAATAGTAACAATAACAACCATGAAAACAGACACACTTCTACTCAACGTACTTCACAATTATTGAAACATGTATTACTTTCTGTGGACTCTATTGAGAGAATTTGCTCTGAGCTTAAATATTTGGGAGAAGACGATATGCACACATTTATACAATTACTAAACTTGATTGATTCTCAGGAACGAAATGATGGATCCATTGAAAGGTGTGTCATTAGTTGTTATATTCAAGAACTCAAACAGGAATTACAATCGCACCCAGAAAATCAACCCATGGAGGATCTCATTAAGAGTGTCATGAGAGATGTGGATTTTTGGGAAGAAAACATTCAGCTCATGATAACTAAACACAAGAAATTATTGCGTATTCTTCACAGCGTTGAACTTCAAGTGAATGAACTGGAGAAGGAACGTAAAACAGCCGATGACATTTTTGACAATATTTCAGTCGGAGAGTTTATCAATGAAATTGATTCTAAACAATTTGTGAAAGACTTTTCAAAATCTGCCTTTTTAGAAGATCAGAAAAAACTCATCAAGAATCAATTTATCTCTAAAAGAACAGAAATCTTTAACATGTTGAAAGAAGTCAAGATTCCAGAACATCAATTGGAGCGCATTGAAAAACTTTTACAAAAAACAATCATGTCAAAGATTTATCGGCAAATGATTCCCAGAATTTTTGACAACGCAAACACCTCACAACGACAATTATTCAACAAGGAGGATAATTTGCTGAGTACAAAAAATTCCCTCCTCTTCGACGTTGAACCTCTTGACTTTGGAATTCCATCAAAATATTCAAAAGTTTGTGACAGCAAAATGGCACAATTGGAATTACGAAAATTAGATACTTTCATCATGCCAGAAGAAAAAGTTAAAGTCATTGTACATTGCTGTTCCATTCTCATTGAAACTATGAAAATGGCAGGAAATTCTTACAATATTGATGATTTTTTAATCTTGCTCGTGTATAACATTATCCGCTCAAACACTCCTTATTTGTATTCACATTTAATTTATTGCAAGAGATTTTGTGGAGTCTTTTCCGAATCATCACCTTCTCACTATTCCAAACAAGCTCACCAACATCAACTACTGAGTGGCGTTCCTCCCGAACATGAATATTGGTTCAATCAATTTGAAACAGCCGTTCAATTTTTATTAGATTTTAATGTGGATGAATCCTTAATTACCACCAGCATGAGCACCAACACGGTCACCACTACAACATCTTCACCACATCACTCAAAGAAAAGAGTATCTTCCAAACCTACCATTTCTTTGGCACGAGATTCTCGAGAACGAACGAACACTTCGTCTCATCATGGAACGTCTGAACAACACTTGAATACATCTTCTATTGGTTCTTCCAGAACATTATTTGAAAGTCCAACCCTTTCACAAAGTCATGACACGATTGATGACATGGTTGAGTATTCAAACAATACAACTACAGAGGTGGATGAAACTATTTTCAAGACCGATGAAGTGAATACAAGTCCAATGGTATTTGTGAAAGCAAAGAAAAAGTCGCAACACGAGAGTGGAAAATTATTGAACTCATCGAATCATGATGGAGAGGATCCTGTTGGACAATTTGAAAATGCACATCTTGATGATTTGAAATATTCTGAAATTTCTAAATTATTGAAAGAGTACAAACAATTACTCGTATTTTACAAGAGTCATCATCGAGATGATAATCATGAACAATAAAATGGTGTTTGAGGTGATTCCTAATTAAGAAATTTGTAAAAATTAAAAAAATGCTCAATCATCGGCTCTTTTCTGCTCTTTCTTTGAACGTGGTGAAATACAGCAAGAATCATCATCATGTACAGAATTGTATATTTTCATCTTCCTCTCGCTCATTATTAAGAGATCGGAATCATGAACAATTTCCTTTTTATTTTTCTCATCATTGTCGGAATTTCCATTCCTCCATTACTCTTTCCTCAGAAAAATCTGGTGATGGAATGGTTGACCATACTTCACTCGGAGATTTTCCATTTACTCAAACTCAATATTTAAAAGCAATCAATCGATCCGTGGAATACATCACTGAAGTTTTGGATGAATTCTATGAAAATGAAACAGATTATTTGGAAGAGAAGGGTATTGATATGGAAGTTGAAGGAGGACATGATGGTGTGGTGAATATTAAAATTACAACGAGAAAGTCAAATGGACCTTTGATTTTTGTGATTTCAAGACAAACACCAGCGAGAGAATTGTGGCTTTCGAGTGCATTAAGCGGTCCTTGGCACTTCAAATACGATCATGTGGCTGATGATTGGATTTGTACGAGAGAAGGCTTTCCTAAATTTTGGGTGAGATTACAAAAGGAATTATCTCAAGTTTTGGAGAAAGAAATTAAATTTGAAAAGTCAAATTAGTTTGCGAAGGATTTTGCAATTTTGCAGGAAGATATGCGCCAACAAGTGTATATAACAAATAGATTCAGACGCATCAGCTAATCTCCATAAGACCTGTAAATAAAACGTTTCATTCATTTGATGTTTAAGTGTCTTATTATTGTTTTGAATAATATGGAGTGTGTGAATTATCTGAATCACTTTGAATTTTTCATGGAAAGTAAAATTGTGACCATTCCCAACCCATTTTGATCTTGAAATTCATATCCTAGACAATCATTTCGTATTGCCCTACTTGTTTGTAGTTGATTTAACAATTCCCAAATGGCACAATATTGTTCTTGGCCAACTTTTTGAATTTCCTTCGAAAGACATGCCGAAATTTGAGACCTTAATTCTGCTGTCAGAACGCTCTTATCTTTGGTTGAATCTTCATTCGCAGCAATAACATTCTGAATGGCTTCTCGGAGTATGAGAGCCCAATCTTGAAATGCCTTTGGAAAAGAAGGGTACACATAATAGGGAATCTCCACATGTTCAAGCTTGCGTTTAAGTTCCTTGTATTGAATCTCTTCCTGAAATCGAAGATCAAGTCGTTGAATAAACGCACGCTGCTGCATTTCTTCGCTTGACATTGTGCTTTGGCCGCTCAACATTTCCAAATATGGAGAATCTTCCTTGCTCGAGCTCAGTAAATACCTTATCCTCGCTTGAAGGCAATTTAACATTTTACAACACAAGCTCTTCATTCTCTTCATACACAATTGTTGTATTTCTTTGGGAAAGCTCGGCACAATAATTTTTGCTGCTTGTAATTCTTCAGGAGTGTCTTCCACATGGGAATCCAATAATTTTAGAATTTGATAAATTTTAGAATGATCTTCAGATCCCAATGACACAAAAAGTACATCATGAGCATGATGATCCAAGTTGGAAACCCAAAAGTCAATCATTTTCTCAATCATTTCTTCTTTTTTGTCCGTACAATGATGAAAAAAGTTCTTTTCAATTTCAATAAAATGTTCTCGTGTGGGTCTCTGTTTAAAATTTTCAAAAACAATTTGTAAATATCTCTTTTTCTCTTTCTTTTCAAATAATGTCCTTCCAAGTCTTGAACCCAAGTGACCATCCTTTTCTAAGGCGATAATTTTGTGAATGAGTTCATGACGTTGAAGAGAAGATAATAGAGAACCATTTCTCAATTGTGAAAATATCTCAAAAATTTCATCCCAGAATTTTGTCCAAAAATTAGAGGACTGAAAATACGAATGGACTTGAGTATGATATTCCTTGTGTATTTTCTGACACAGCATGATAATCTTTTTCAAATACAGAAGGATAATTTCCCATACTTTTCTTGTTTTAGGTTCAAGATCTTTGAGGTGTTGAACCAGCTCGAAGCAATGGTCGTGTAAGGCTTGAAAAGCTTCTCCTTCAGAAATAAATTCCACAATATTGTCGTGTATAGTCTCTCCGGTGACGCTTGCCAATAATTTACTGCTTGCATCATGAATAGAGTTCATAATGGGTGAATGTGTGAGCTGAAAATGAAAGTGTGAGGATTGTTCCTCAAATTCCTTCATTGAAAAACTGTCAATAAATGTTAGAATGTTAGTAATAAGAGTATTAGGTGGTGTTTTGTGAAAAATTTTCACAATTTTCAGCCTAGAGGTGTCATCTCCAACCTTTGCAATGATATATGTCACAAGTTGTGGCTTTGTGAACTTGGAATCCATGCATCTATACAATTTGCAAATTGATAGGTCTTTATCGACAATGATTGAATGCTTGCATGATTTTTCTTGTTGTTGAAAATGTTGTGGTGCACACACTCCAATGACCTTAGCTTTCCGTTCCTTTGTAAATGTCTTCCAGTTCTTTGAGAAGTTCTTTGATAAATTTGATTGGTCTTTCGACTTTTTGCTTTGTTTAAAAAAGTATAAAACAACAAAATCCACATTCGAGAAAAGTTGAGAGAGTTGTATCGTTTCGTGTGAGATTGCATCAATCGAATTAAAGTCAGGAGCCTCATCGACTTCATCCAACAACAGGCATTCAATAGGAACAAATGACGTTTCCTTCTCTGCAGAAGCTATATCTTCCGAATTTAATACAAAACCGTGGTTCAAAATAATTTCATAATCCTCTTCGGAATCTTTTTGTGGAAGACTTTTTTCGTTATTTTCTTTGGCATTATTATTGACAGGACCGCTCGTATTATTTTGAGTATCCAAATCATGTGAGCTTTTCATTGTATTTTTAATCCTCTTAATTCTATTCAATATGATTTCTCGTGTTTGTTCGTGAACCAATGAAGTCTCCGAATCCTTTAAATTATTTTCTTCATTCATTAATTTTGTAGACTCCAATGCAATTTGTTTTCTCTTTTTTCCATTCTTGTTATGATTTTCATCCGTAGTTTCATGATGATGTTGAGAAAGAGGCTTTTGGCTTGTTTTTGATGTCGGAAAGGAAAGTTTTGTTTGTTTCATTTTTTTTGAAAGTTTGAGATTGTTAAACAAACCTTCCTCCCAAGAACAGAAATTTCACCAACATTTACCCCTCAATAGGAATCGATTTCAGAACCATAAATCTAATATTTAAAATTAGAGTGAACGTGATGAAGACTTTGGAAAATCCAAACAAGATATCCAAGACGAACTTGCTATGTCCTTACTGTAGTAGAGAGACAATGCAACACATTATTTTTGAATGTAAATATACTGTAGTGATCTTAGAAAAGAAATGTTTAGGAATTTATATAATATCTCAATATATGCAAAGAATAACAGGAAATTCTCCAAACGACTATTGTACCTCATCAAGACTAAGCAAGATATCCATAGCCTAACAGGTGCTAAAGTTGGATTGGGTAAGAAATGGGACAAAGTATTTACTAAGGAAGCTTATCGATCTATTACTAAAATGTGGATGAAACGAAATCATTTTTTCATGGAAGAATTGAAACTCACCTGGAATGAATTTGAACAACAATACGATTTTAATCCCAATTTCATTGATATGAACAAGACACTATCAATATTTGAAATTAACACTAAACCTTGATGACAGAAACAATAATTGAAATTTACAACAATAATTACACTAACTTTGATGACATGAACCACGTTTAACTGTACTAATTGCACACACAGCCATGAATAACGTTTGAATTTTCGAACAAATAAACGCATGGAAAGTGATTATTAAAAAAAAATTTGAGATTGTTAAACACTGAGAAGAACAGTTCATGACAAAAGAGATGAAACTATTCAGAACAAGAACTTACTACTCACTTTTCAGAATTATCATGGTTGTTTATTGATTCAAACAGTTGTTGTTGTTGTTGATTTGTGTTTTTATTAAAATTTACACTCGACATGGAGGTTGGAATGTTAAGGCAGGCAAGTTAAACACTAGCTTATTCATCGAGTTGGCCAAATAAGTTCCATCTTCAGAGAAGAACCATACAGTATCCTTGTCTTCCTCTCCTCTATCATCTTCTCGGTTCATGTTTCTCAAACAGAACGATCGGTCGAATGATTTCAAAAGTCGAATGTCAATACTAGCTGAAGCATCATCCGATTCAAAGTATTTCATGCTGTCAAGCCAATGACAGAATTCATTCAATTCTTTTCTTGTGTGGAAAGTGACATATTCTTGATCCCAATATTTGCTATCTGGATATTCCTTCTTCTTGGCGAGAATTGCCTTTGATAAATAGAATCTTCTTTCACTAATGCCTTTTCTTAAATCTTCCATGTATCTTTCGTAGGGTGTGAGAGCTTGTGGTAATTTCTCTTGCCATAAATTGAGACGACGCAAGACATTCATCACAAAGTGTTGGCAATTACATTTAACAGCATCGTAAGTCTTTGATCCATTGTATTCAATACAAACAGATGCAATTGTGTCGAGAGCTGTCTTAATTTGATCAATCTTGTGATAGCTTCCAAAATCAATGACTGAGACAGCATACTCGTTTCTAAAGTTTCTGTAATCTCCTCTTACTCTCACAATGGAATGATCATAAAAGTCAAATCTCCATGGTCCAATCAATAGACCTGTGTGGAAAGTTCCGAACAAATTATCATTGTCATTGGATCTGAAGAGATCAAAGATGGAATTTCTGAAATCGCTTGTTGTATCTGAGATAATGACCTTAACAGTCATGAGAGGAGGTTTCTTTTCGTCTTTGTGTTTCACACTGATATTATCCATAGCCTTACCAAAGTGTCTATACATGAATCTATCTTTACAAACAGCGTTTTGTGCTTCAATGTTCTTGTTTTCATCAATGTATAAGGATTTCCACATTTGACTCTTGAGTGTGGAATTTCCAGTCTTGTTTGAAATTTTCTCATCCAATTTTCTCAACTTATCCAAGAAGAAATGAGTGGCTTGTCTCTCATCGAATGTGAGTAATCTTTCGTCATAGGCCGTACTGTTCACATCGATTGGAGTGTTGTCACGATCTCCTGTTACTTCCTCATCAAACGTGATTTGTTGACCTGCAGAGGCAGAATAAAATACCTTTCTAAAGAGGTCAGAAATCCATCCAGATTTTCTTGGAGAGGTTCCTCCTTGAGGTGAAGTGGACAATGCAGTAGTATTGGATTGCTGTTGGTGACCTGAAGAGTTACCTTGTTGTGGTTTAACATTAATGTTTTGTGAGCGAGAAGTGGTTAAAATGGAATGTCTCACAACAGGTTTTGCCTTCTTCTCTTGAAGAGCTAACTCTAAAATGTTGTTTGGGTTCTTAGCCAAGTTGCACCACTCGAAAACAGCCATACCAAAGTTATCCTTCGTGTCAAACGGCATGCCAAACTTGTCCAATAATATTTTGCAATGTTTCTTCATCCCTCTGATAGCAAAGTGAGTGAGTAATGAGAATCCATAGATATCTCTTGTTTCGTGGCCAAAGTTATTGACTGCCTTAATGAATTCGTCCTCATTCAAGTCTGAATCTTCGTGAACTCCTCTATAGTACAATTCTGTAAATTGTACATACAAATTGGAGTAATTCTTGTGCATGTTGTTTGACTCACCAAAATCATTATTATTCGAAAGTGACAAGTTTTGAATTTCGTTGGCAATTTTTTCTGCTGCCGATCGTTTCACATCTTCCTCAAATTGAGAGCCATACATTTTGTAATATTCGAAAATCTTTTCCTTGAATTGAGTGGCCAATTCTTCCTTATCGATTGGATCATAGGTAAATTTACCTTGATGACGAGAGATTGGATTGGAGTGAATGACTTTCATATTATACAAGACATGGAAATACACGGTCTGAGGAGCAGTTGTTTCACGTATTGGACGTGGCATTCTCACTACCAAATCGACATGATCCACATGTTGAGTCACACGGACAATCTTGAAAAATCCCTTCTCCAAAAAGTCGTAGGGCTTAGAGGTCTCAACAAGAAACATGTCACCTTCAATGGTAGGATCTGCAACGAATTTTCTCTTAAGAGAGGGTGAATGTTGATCTCTTTCATTAAATGAAACAAAATCAATGGAACAGCACACATCGACTCCACCTCTTCCAGATTTTGGAGTGTTATTTCGGAACTGTAATTGATCAGACTCTGTTAAATCCCAATCACAAGTTCGTTTGGTTTTGCCAGACATGAGAGTGTGAGTGCTACGTGGAGGACTTATACTCTCTGTGGTTTGTGGAGAGCTCTTGTGACTGTCATAGCCAGCGGTGGTGGAGGATGGATAACCTCGTGAATGATTTCTCAAGCCTGAGCCGCTTGGTGATGAAGAAGATGGGCTCTCCAAGAATAAATGGCTCAACCAAATGTCTTCTCGATTCATAGCTGCATTACTATTTTCCTTCCTCAAATTGAATAAAGAGAAGAAGGTATAATTCATTTCATTGTGTTTGAATCGATATTTCACGAGAAGGAGTTTTCTCTTTCGAGGACCCTTTGCCTGCTCTGTTCCATATTTAGGGAATTTCATCAATAAAAGTTGATCGTCACGTTTCACCACGACAGATCCAGTTTGTTCATGAGAGAGTCTCTCAAAGCCCATTCCTTGCTTGTGAGGAGGTGCACTTGTTGGAAGAGTGACACAACTCTCTGAGAATCCCAATTGTTTCAACTCATCGACAAAGTCAGCTCCACAAGAAGTATCGGTCGTGAGGAAACCCCAAACATCATCATTCTCCAAACGATCAATCTTGATAAGACCCTCTCGTGACGACTCTGAGAGTGAAATTCTAATGTACTTGTTTCTAAAATCGAGAAGAGTGTCTTGTCCTTCCGCAGAGGCAGCATTGTTGGATGTGGTGTTTTTAGTGGAGGACGATGAATTGGTGTTACTTGTGGTAGATGAGGCCTTCTTTGGATTATCCTTACTAATGACAATGGTGAATAAATCTTTCATCTCTCCCGAGTTCAGATCCTGTTGATACCAAGTGGCAATCTTTGGCCAATGCTTGTGTCCATCACCGGTACTGTGAACTCGACATGGATAACTGGCCATGATACCCATGGAAGCAAGCAGAGAACCTCCATTCTGAGGAAGTACATGAGAGTCGGTACTGCCGACCAAATCGACAACCATTTCTGGTGAGACACTGAGCGCATTGCTGGTGCCATACATTCCAACCATGTTGTTGTTCGCTTGATGTGAAGAGTTGCTGTGAGGAGACGACGTCGAAGAACTGTTGCTGTTGGGTGATTCAAAGGAAGATATCATGTGATTGCCACCATGATGAGTGGTCATGAGTGGTCGATGAGGCCATTGTTGTTGTTGTTGTTGTTGCTGTGGAGAAATGCCAGAATTATTGGAAAGTTGCTGTTGCTGCATGGTCAAGAGAGTGGTATTGGTTGTGGTTGGTCCATTCAACAATAGAGGAGGCGAAGAGCTGGCATGGTGACTTGCTTGTGTCACTCCTACTTCTCCTCCTTGTCCGAGCATACTTTCACCTCCCAAAGAGCTCTGAACACTTCCCAAGCTCATCATTCCCGAAGAGGAGAGACTATTCTGAGCACTTCCAGTGACTGACGATGAAGAGGAGTTTCTCATATTTCCCAAAAGCATGATGGCGAGAGGATGATTAGCCACCGAAGAATTCAATGACGATGCATGACCAGCAGAAGAGGAGGTTGGAGTATGACCAACAGAATGATGAGAATTTGAATGATTCAATGATGAGGAGGAGGATGTTCGTACGTCCTGAGTGTCTAACAACATGTTGTTTGAAGTGACACTCGAAGATCCAAACAAGTCTTGATACGAGCTGGCACACGAACTATTCGAAAGGAAGTTTAAGCTGACACCAGAGTTGGCTGAGGAGCCCTGATGATGATTCGGTATACTGGTGGATGGTTGTGGAATCAACATGCTTCCAGAAGAACCCATCGATGTGGAATGTTGTAAAAGGCTTTGAAAATCATCATCGTTTTGTAAGCTTTGAGCATAATTAGAGTTATTGTGATGATGATAGAGATCTTCCAAAGTGAAGGATGAGGACGGAACGAATGAGTGATTATTATTGTTGGCATTGGTTGTTGCTGTTGTGGTGGTGGCCATCGTATGGTTATTATTGATGTTATTGCCAGTCGTTGAGGTGGTGATGGTGGTGTTAATAAGGCTACCACTCTTATTGGAAAGTGGAGAATTTGGAGCTTTTTGTTGTTGTTGTTGCTGGGAGGAGGATGCATGAGTATTGAGATGGTGTTGATGGTTGGTGTTATTGTTGTTATTATTATTATTATTACTGTTACTCGAATTCGTACTCAGAGAGGGTGAAATGTTATTGGAGTTGAGATGAGCAGGGTTTAGGAACAGTTGATTTTGTGGTTGAGAATGATGTTGTTGTAATGAATGTTGATGATGTGCGGCCATCATATTCATCATGGTCAAGACTTGATTCAATTGTTGCTGATCCAACTCTCCCACTAAATTCGGAGGATTGTTTGTAGTGGTCAATTGTAGAGGAAGAGTGTTCGAATTCATGATGCCATGATCCATATTATTCGTGTTTTGTGCAACTGCAGTTACTCCATACGTGTGTGCTGAAGTTGAAGTTGTTGTTGGATGATGAGATGGATGGGAATGAGCACTCGCTGCTCCATGACTCATCAACTGAAATTGTTGGAATCTTCGCATCAGATCCTTGGCAAACATGAGAGGAACGCCTAAATTATACAACTCGGTATGATCACAATTTTGTAAGGCATTGGTTGTTTTGACCATGTTCTGATTGAGAATGGAGAGAATAGGTCCAAATTCAAGATCTGAAATGTGCAAAGTTTGTTTCGTTTCTTGCAATAGGGATGATATACGAGGAGTGAATTGGGAAGGACTCGTATTATTGAGAACACCACCACTGACATGGCTTAAATCTAGAGAAGTGTGATGGCCAATAAGAGCAGTTGGACTGTTTCGTTGCAGATGTTGATGATGCTGAGATTGAAGGGATGGTTGTTGTAGGTTATTGTGGATGTATTGTTGTTGTAAAAGCATGTTTCGTTGTTGTTGTTGTTGTTGTTGTTGGAGAAGAAACAATGGATGGACTGAGCTAGCAGTTGTTGTGGAATGACCCGATGAAGAAAAAGAAGACACGGACGAAGAGGATGATGAATGAGAGGACATCATGGAAGAAGGAGAGGCTGTTGTTGTCGAAGAAGAAGTATGGTGGTTAACATTGCTCAGCACAGGCGGAACGGGTTGGCCCGTTGTTGTTGAGACCACCATGGATGATGACGAGTTTGTGTTCATTGACTATTGAAGTGGGTGATGGTGTTTTTGTAGTGATTCAAGAGGATCTCGGAGATTGTTAAAATCCTGTTGTTGATAGACCCAAAAGAAAGCGTTCTGAAAATGGGAGGATGATGATGGGATGACAACAGACTTGGAGTCAATTGTTTGTTGTTGGATGACAACAACCTGGAACGAACAAGAAAGACGTTGTGATTTCTCGAAACCACTCGTGATAGAACACAACACTCGATCGAGAGAAAGAGAAACTTCAAAAAGAGGTGTCGTACGGGCTTTTCGTTGTGATGACGACACAGTATTGTGGACTCGACCAATGAATTCTCTCTTTCACGTCGGTTGTGCGAGAGAGAATAACAATCACCTAGAGAGAGAATTTACAGAAGAGGTGCTCCAGATTCAGTTCAGAAGAAACCACACACTTGTTTGCAGTGGGACTGTTAGGGTATGTTCCAGATTTTTTTTTTGAATCTGTCCTTGTTGGAGCTTGTTGGCCCGTGATTTCTCTGTTATCATGGAGGAGTAACAATTTTTGACAACTGGCCCATAACAACGAATCGATTTCTCAACAGATCTATCTTTCGCAGTTAGTTCATAATTCGGACAAGGTATGAGAAGGCTGATACTTCATTGGAAAAATCCCCAAAGCTTTATGTACCACTTGAACGAGGTACTTATAAAAATTTGATTGCCTGTATTAAGGTTATAAACACAAACACTCGAGTACAGATCTAAACAGAAGAGGAGCAACTCACAGGTCTGTACTAATTTAAATGGTCGCGTCCTTCATCACCAATCATTATCTTCCGAAACTCGATAGGAACTTTGTAGGTTTACTTTTTGGATAAATTTGTTCATCCTCCTACAAGGTTGAAAAAGTGGTCAACCCTGTTGAGAGACGAATTGCAACAAATTCCGAATTCTTCTCTTCTCACTCTTACCAAATATCTTGCTCCTTATTTTGACTTGGAGTTTAATGGCGAGCCTCAAACAAGTCAACCGTGTTGTAGCTCTGTTTCTTGCTCTCTTAAAGTAATGAAAAACTTTCAAATCAGCTCATCCTGCTGCATCATACCCTTTTCTACATCTTTCCAAAGATCTTCATATAAGTAGGTTCAATAATTCCGAAGGCTTTTCCCTCAATTTTTCGAGTGTAAGCGATGGCCTGTTTGCTCATTTCGCTTCCATAGAACTCTCTCATCAATTTCGTGAGTTGCCTCACATCAGAGAGTGGAAGAAATTTGTCGTGCATAAAACATGCCAAATCCAAATCATCGATTGGATCTCCAAGATCCTTCCAGGTGAATGGACCTCCATATTTTCCATACCAATACTTGAATTTGGTTTTTTGTTTGGGAACTGAGCCGACGACACGATGAATCATCTCCTTGTATTGTTCATAGAGAGAGGAAGCAGCTTTTTGGATGATTTGAATGTACTGATCCTTGTAGGTGACGAGAGATAGCATGGAGGTGTTGGATTCATCAATAATGTGTGGTTGTTGTTGCTTCTGTTCGAACGGGAGAGACTCTGTTGCTTGTGGTTGGTCATGAGAAACGAACTCTGAGTCTGCAGATGTCATGTGTGAGAAGGTGATGCAAAGGAGACTGTGGGATCAATTGGTAATTTGTTTTTGTTGTGGTTTTGGAATGAGATTGACGTACTGTCGTTACTAATTTAGGATATTCTCGAACCAAATTGGTTGTATTCGTTGATAATAACGGTAACAAAATCCTCAAATGATTGTGATCCATAATTGCTGTTGTTTTTAAAATGAAAAAATTGAATGTCCACACATGAAAACAACAACAAGAATAATCATCCTTTTAAACTGAATAGATGCATCTTGGCTCAAGATGATACTATTAATTGTGAACTGTTTGGACATTCAATAGTTTATTCTTTAATGGAAAATGAATAATGTTGTCAATGAGTTTTATCATCCTTATACTTCATATCATGTAAGGCCTCTTTCTCATGATTTTGACACTACATACAACACAATCACGAGATCCACTCATCGAAGCTCCATCGAATATCCACTTTCATAATTTTTCACAACATCCAAATGCATCAAATATGCATTAGCCAAGGCATTGGTTGAAAAAATCCATGCACATAATTGCAAGACTCCTTTTGGAAATGTCCTCCAAGTGGCAGGGTCCTTTCATCACATCTTGTCTGCGAGTCAAAATACACTTGCAACCAACAGGGAGCTTTTTTTCTGGACAAATTCCACTCGCATGTGGATCCAAAGATTAGAAAGAACCATCGATCCGAATCAGAGATCTTCCTCGAAAACATGCTGTTTGTTGTTGTTATTGTTGGCCCTCATAATGGATAGTCGGTGAGGGAGGAAGAGGTGGTCTTTCTTTTTGTTCCAAAATAAACTGAAATGCAATGTTGGAATCCAACAGAGCAAGATAGATTTCTCTTCGTTGACGAATATGGACGGGATGCCTGTAAGGAATATGACGACTCTCCCGCTACAACCTTTGGTTGTATGAACTGTGAGAGACAAGAAATCAGGACGATTTACTTGAGTTTTGTTTTGGTGAAGATCATGATATATAACGCACTCTTGGTTTTAAAGATGCTAACTCACCACTCGATCGATGCTTTATTTTGTGGTTCATGAGTATTCGACATTGAAGATGAACTTTCAATATGGAACTCTTGAGGATTCAATGTAAAAGAACGAAACTGTTGTTTTCGAAAATGCATATTATTAGCTGAAACCACACAAGTTGCAGGTAAGTTTCAAAAGTTTCAACAGGTAATCCTATTCAAACTGACTTGTACTTTGAGGCAAGTTGTGTAATTCTAACACCGCGAACTGCTCATGATTCAGAAGCGATTGGTGGTGAAAATCCACCCTTGCCTTTTTGATGCTTATATTTGGAGTTCATCTTTCCCCAATTGATTTTTGAGATTCATTATTAAGTCGTGAATGGCTACGGCCATATCACGATGAATGCACCTCATCCCGTCCGATTTGAGAAGTTAAGCATCGTCGAGCTGCATCAGTACTGAGATTGGAGACAACTTGGGAACCTGCAGTGCTGTAGCCTTTTTTTTGCTTCAAGAAAATTAGCTTGACGATGCAAGGATGTAGACTGACTAGTTCTTCTTCTTAGTGTTTATATCTGTAGCCTTTTTGTTATTTTTTGTAGAGCCAGTCATATACTTCGAGGAATCTGTAAAGGTTTTAATCTCTTCAAACAGAATTTGATTGTTTATAGATAGGTTTATTTAGACACCTTAATTATAACCATTAAATGCCACACCATAAACTTCTGCACACTTGTGTAGAAAATTTCGATACCTCTTATTATTAATATCACCAGTTTCTTTTGCCACTTTGATTTTCATTTCAATTCGTTGCTTGATTTCATCCTTTGAAATGTATCCAGCACTGCATTTTAATGCTGTGGCTTCCACCGAATGTTTTGGTGATTGTGCAAGTAGATAATTGTCAATGGTGGTGTGAACAGATCTATTTGTCAATTGGTTTTGATTTCTGTAATTGGCTTCGCTGTCATTCTTGTTTGGGAGATTAAAGTATTCACGTTCCTTAACAGAAATGTAATGTGAAGCTTCCGTCACATAATCTCCAGTGTATGAATCACTACACTCTTTCTGGAGGTCCACATTTCTTTTCGATGATTTATTAATGGAAAGATTTTGCATCTTGGATGTCACTTGTTCCAAATTGTCATCTTGTTGAGGTGTTGAGGAGTTTTTCATTGGCATGAATCGACCTGTTACTGGATCTCTTGGTTGATTGTCATTTGTTGTTGTATTGGACTTGTTGACACCACTATTGGAAGCACTTGAAGTAGTATCAACAATAACACCACCACTACTACTACTACTTGGAGAAATAAAACGCCCAGTCAATGGATCTCTTGGCTTTGATGATGAACTCGAAGAGGACTCAACATTGGACAAGCTGCTTGTAGTAGACGTTGTTGAACTAGTGGTTCCATTATTAGATCCACCACTGTTGGAAGAAACAAATCTTCCTGTTGAGGGATCTCGTGGTCGATTGGAGTTTGACGAGGAAACAGAACTTCCAGCTGAGGAAGAAGGGTAATTGGAGTAACTATTAGAGTAACCACTACTTCCACTACTACTGTTTCCACTTGAACTGGATGTTGAAGAGGAAGATGAAGAAGAAGATACAAATCTTCCTGTTGAGGGATCTCTTGCGCGAGAGGAGTAAGAAGATGAGGACACAGAACTTCCACTTGAAGAGGAAGGACAACTGGAGTAACTACTACTGTAACAACTACCACCACCGCTACTACTACTGCTTCCACTGGAAGTTGAAGAGGACGAGGAGGATACAAATCGACCAGTTGCTGGATCTCTTGCTGGAGACATTTTTTTGATGTTGTTGGTGTGTCATGAATGTCAATGTTTTGAAGAACAAGCTGCTGTTTGATAGGAATCAAATTTGGTAAATATATATATATATTAAATTACCTACAAATGGTCAGCTGGAATTTGAGAGTCAATATTTGATCTCTCTGATTGATGATGACATGAAATACATTCGATGAGATTCATAAAAAGTCTTCATTACTCGACATTACTCGAAATAGGAAACTGTAAATGGGATCCTATTAAGGAAAACGTTTCAGGTAATCTTCAAAGTTGTTTGGTTTTGAAAAATTTGACAGTTGCTAAGGCTATTCAGCTGTGACTTTCATCAAGTTTTTTAATCGAGTTCTCTTTGTTGTCAACTATGGACGGGATGCCTGGCAGGAATATGGCGACTCTCCCGCTACAATCTTTGACTGTATGAACTGTGAGTGATAAGAAATCTTTCGATCCTTGTAGTGACGTTAAATAATAGAGGTAATGAAGAAATTCAATCAATTCCTTTGTTAAATGGTTTCGAAATTGATTATGATATGAAGAAATTTGGTGAAAGGTCATTAAACTCAAGTCGTGTCACTTGTTTGATTCTCATCGTTCAACAAAAAAATTGTGTTCTTCAAGAAGATTCAACTTCTTGGAGAGTCTTGCTTCGTGAACGTGAATGTGAAACCTTCATCTTCGTGATCAGATCAATAAATAGCAATGCCAAGTTCAAACAATCATCTCTTGATCAAACAAAAAAAAAGAAAGAAACGAACAGCAACAGGAGGTCGACTCTTCTGATGACATTCCTCTTGTCGTCACGCCCTTTGTGATTTCGAAACTTCACAAAGGGCGTGTAAGACCTCAAAAGGTGATTCAATGCTTCCTCAATAAAATGACACATCAAAACTGACCCCCTGCTCCGGAGAGGGTATCTCCGCACCGTCATTTTATCGCTGAAGAATCTTTTGAACGAATATTTTATGTCTCAAGAGTTGAATTTAACAACAGGGGTTGATCAAAACAATATTTGGTGGTGAAGTTTCGTTGTTGTTAGCTCCCTTCTCATGATCTTAATCGTATCAAAATCTCATCCAATACAAGGACACCACAATACTTTGCAATAAATAGCACTCCGCCGTCAGTTGCCTGCGTTAGAGAATTGTCAAAGTTGTCAAAGAGAGAGAATGAATTTTGAGTGTTTCAATAAAAATCAAAAGAAGTCTCTATTTCATTGACAAAATTTCAAAAAACATGTTCATGTGGATTCATCAGACTCATGATTGTTCTCATAATTAGAGATAGGAGCCTATTAACAATTTGTGATCTACGAAACACAAATTTGGATGTCACGCCAAAACGAGACGTCATGATCGCCCATCACCAACAGGTAAGAAAAAAGTAAAAAAAAATCCAATTCCTTCTTCTTCT
This sequence comes from Naegleria fowleri, assembly GCF_008403515.1. Taxonomy (NCBI): domain Eukaryota; phylum Heterolobosea; class Eutetramitea; order Acrasida; family Naegleriidae; genus Naegleria; species Naegleria fowleri. Next base: position 599,949 of record NW_025407966.1, read on the forward strand.
TCGATTTGTTGGTGTCGACGTCCATTATAGATTAATATTTTATCTAGTTTGTGTCGTTTCAATTGAACTCGTCGAATATATTTTGTCCGATAATAATAGTCGCGACCAACAAAAAACAACAACAACAAGTTCCCAAGAGAATTTAGAGTTTTCAAAATTTTGACATCATCATCTCGCCCACTACTACTCCTATCGGAATCTCAGTTTCTCATCATTGGATTTTTTTATCTCATCCTCCTATTTATTTCATAATCATCTCGTCATCACCCTTTTCACTCTTTTAATTTATTATTCATCTTCTCAACCATGCTGAAAAAGAAAATTTTCAATAAGGATACAGTCAAGTTTCAATTCAACTTGTCGGTGGATCATCTCTCTGATTTCAAGAATACCTCCATAAACAAACCAGGTCCCGAAGAGGAAGTTACTTATGCTGTATGTATTTATTTACGTTTTGTTCGCGGAGTTATAATGAATGGTCGATTAATTTCGCATTTGTTTTCATTGATGGAATTGTTCGAATATATCGAAATCAACAACTCTGTGCCGCACTCTCATGGAAAATTTCGACACTATGCAAAACATTATCCATTGACTATTTCTTTATAATTTTTCACATTTGCGTGGAAAAACAATACTCTTGCTTGCCCATCAACCACATACATCGGCATCATTATTAACATTGAATGATTCAATGTAGATTTTATGGAAACGAGGAAAGAAACGTAAGGGAGAAACTCCCTATGTAAAGGTGGAACGTGACACCATCACTTGGAATACTACTTTTAAATTCAATGGTACACTTGCAAAAAAGAAGGGGAACTTTCAAAAGAAGGACCTCATGTTAACACTCGAGGAGAAAATTACAAACAAGAAAACGAATCAATCGAAGAGTAATGTTTTGGCAAAAGAAGAAATTGATCTGGCGCAGTTTGTTAACGAAGAGCAAGAAATGACTCAAACCAAAGAAGTTGTAATGACTATCGGAAAGTTGTCAGGAAAGGCCAAGCTTAAACTTGTTATCAATTCCAAGAATTTGAAAGATGTCGCAGGAGCGTAAGTAGTTTCACAAGCGAAAATATATTTTGATGAAAGCAGCATTTCATGTCAACCATGTTCTTAATTGTTCAACTACAATTATTGTTGTTGTCTTTTGATTGGTACAAATATGCTCATATTTTCAAAAATTTTTTACAGTGACGACGATTTTGAAGGAGTCAGTACATATACAGGTGGAGATGCTGTTGAAGATGAGGATGAAGCAACCCATCATGTAAGTGTGGTTAACAATGAAATTTTTCGAACACGGCTTACACACAACCAAACTGGACATTTCACACATGACATCATCTATATTATTCGCAAAATTATCATTACTAATCTCATCACATCAATAGGATTATGCTCCCTACGAGGGAGGATCATTTATGCTTTCAAAAGGCTCTCTGACTGACCATAGTCTTGTTCCTGAACTTAGAAAACAAATTGAAACACTTCAAAAACGAATTACAGAATTGGAGATAGATGACAAGACATCAGTGGTAGGTTTAATTTTGGTTAACATTTTTATCAATTTTTTGAACACATAATTCATTAGGTGTCACAAATATCAAAAGAGAGAGACGCCCTTTTAGAGAAATTGGACATACTTCAGAAACAATCAGAAACATTGAAAGAAGAGCATTCAAGAGTACAAGAAGCTCATCAAGAGGCTGACAACAAACTATTTGAACTTCAACTCAAGCAAAAACAAGCTCAAACAAAGTACGAGCAACAAATCAAGCAATTGAAGGACAAAATTGAAGAGGTATGTTCTAATGTTAAATATGTGATTTTCTGAACATTTATAATTTTTATGTGAACTCCAATGATCACCTTTCAATCATATCAAATAGATGGAAGCACAAAGTATCGAAGTCGAGCAAGAAAAAGAAAAATTACAAACGGAAATTAAAACACTAGAGGAAAGAATAGAGGCTTTGAAACAAGAGGCAGCTAAAAAAGAAGAACTTCTTCAAGAGGCTAAACGACAACACCAAAAAGCGTCTCAGGACTATGAGCATAGAATTGAAGAATTACAGGAAGAAGCTACTTCTGTCTCTATGAAACTCAAAAAATCAGAAGAAAAACATGATCAACTCGAAGAATCCATCCAGCAGCTAAAGAAAGCAAATGACGAGATGAATCGAGAGCTCTCTAATCTTAGACAATTTGAAGTAGACTCGCAAAACAAAGGAAAGGAAATCGAAAAGTTTAAGAGTGACTTGAAATCACTGCAAGATCTTCGTGACAAAGAATCCAAAGATCATGAAGAGACGATCCAAAAAATTTTGAAGGAAAAGACTGAATTGTTATCCAAATTGGAAAAAACAAGTGAGAGTCTTGAAAAATCACAAAAAGAACACGAAATTCTTGTTTCTTGCATTCAAGAATATAACAAGCTAAAGAAAAAACTTGAGGGAGCAATGATTCATGCCACTGAAGACTCCAATTTCAAGCAGAAGGTTCAAGAGGCAACCAAAAAATCTGACGAGTTTGTCAATCACAGCAAAAATGCCAATTTCGAAAAGGTTAACCTTCATGACATTCAAAATGAGCTTCAACTCATGACAGACTTGTTACTGTTAAAACTCAACGCCATGAAAGAAGCCAATGCTGAACTCGAGAATGCCAAGACCAAACTCAATGCCGAATTAGAATCCATTCGAAGAGAGAAAGACTCGACAGAGAATAATGTAAAACTTCTCAATCAAAAACTCGAACAAATGGAGAATGAAAAGAATAATCTTCTCCAATCGGCCATGGAAAAACATCAAGGTTTATCTCAAGAACTTTTGAATACCATCAAACAAAAGGAACAAGAATTGAACGATGCACTCCAAGAAAAGGACAGACTTAACACTGAGTTGAAAACCTTAACTGAGAAGGTAATTTCACTTGAAAGCGAAATTGCACAACATCAAAATACAGAAAAAGAGTTGAAACTTGAAATTGAGAATAGTGAGAAATCACTCGAGCATGAACAAAAGGAAAATGAATCACTACAAGAAAAAATCGATGAGTTCACACAACAGATTTGCAAGTTGGAGAAAACAGTCGAGGAGCTCAAGATTAAGGAAGAACATCAAAATCAAGAATACAACTTACTTTCCGAGAAGTATAACAGTGTACTGAATGAGAGCGGTGAATCGTCCAAAAGACTTTCGCAAGAGAATGATTCGCTTCGAAAGGACCTCTCTGATACTCTCGAGAAAATGAATCTACTTAACAACGAGCTCACTTTGACAAGAGAGGAAAAAGAAAAGGCCCTTTCACAAATATCACTGCTCCAATCTCAAATCCAACAACTTGAAAATGACAAGTCGACTGAAGTGAATCGTTTAACTCAGGAGAAGGACGCTCTTGAAAAGAAGCTGCTCGATGACTTGAAACAAGTTCAACAATTACTCGATTCTACAGAACAAGAAAAGAACAAATTCTCTAAGGAACTTGCTGAGCATCAAGAAACGATTGAAAGACTCCTCAAAGAAAAAGATTTAAGCAATCAAGATTTGAACCAACGATTGGAAAGTATTTCATCAGAACTCGATTCTGCTAAAAAGGAGACCGAACTCGTAAAACAACAATTGGAATCTTCAACCAAGAGGGTGGAAGAGCTCACTGCAACATGCAATCAGCTTAACGAAACCATCGAAGGACTGAAGCAAGAACTTTCAAAATCACAACAAGAAAAGGATTCTCTTGAGAAGGAAAGAAAATCTCTTGCCGACACTGTTCAAGAGTACTCAAACAAACTTGAGCAATTTGAACAAACATTGCAAGAAGAGAAGAATAATTATCTCGAATTGCAAAAGGAGCTCAAATCCAAATCAGATGCACTCAATAATTCACTCCACGAGAATGAGACTACAAAGATTGAGTTGAATCGTGCCTTGGAAAACATTACCAGTCTCGAAAGTCGATTAAAGCTCCTAACCAGTGACAAGGAGAATACAGCATCTGAAGTGAATGAATTAATGCAAGAAATTGAAAATATCAAAAAGGAACGTAATGAAATTGAGGATGCATTACGAAATGAAAAGAAACAACTCTCCGATTTACTCAAACAAAAGGAAGAAGAGCTATCTGTGGAAATTTCTATTCGCGAGAAATTAGACAAGGATCTTGAGGATTATCAAAACAAGCTGCAAAGCACTACACAAGAATTGGAAAGGTTTGGAAGCGATTCTGATACTCGCTATCAACAGCTCTTGAAAGAAAAGGAAGATGTGTCTAACAAGTTGAAAGAACTTGAAAAGAGTAAACAAGAACTCGAATCACAATGGAGTGCCTCAAAACAGGAATTGGAGACTTCTGAAAAGAGAGTGAATGAATTGGAAAGTCTTGTGGAAGTGACTGAAAAGAAAGTTCAAGAATTGTCTGAATTATTGACACAAAAAGCTAAAGAGTTTGAAGCTGTACTCAGCGAAAAGGAAGGTCTTGATCGAACTTTGCATGAACAAATCTCAGAGCTCAACAAGGAGATTGAAAAGTTAACACAGGACAAACATTCTCTTCTTTCAGATTCGAGCCATGCTAAGGACTCACTTGTGAAGGAGCTCGAAGAAGTCTCCGAAAAGCTCAAGAAACTTCAAGAAGAAAAGCAAAAGCTGTCGAACGAGTTGAATGAGCAATTGAACAACAACCAAGTGTTGTCAGGAAAAATCTCAGACATTGAAAGAGAAAATCATGAAAAACAACAAGAAATAGAAACTTTGAAGCAACAAATTGCTGAGCTTCAAAACAATATTCATGAATTGGGTGAATCTTCATCGCAAGAGAAAAACAAACTCATGGAAACTATTTCACAACGCGAAGAGAGAGTCTCACAATTAGAGAAGGACCTCAAGACAAGCTCAGAGAAGTTAGAAAAGGCCCTTCACACACACAATGACCTAAACGAGCAAATTGAAAAATTGAAGCAAGAAATTTCTGGATTACGAGGACAATTAGAGTCTGTACGAAGTGAGAAAGAATCAACTGTTGGCAAATTGCATGAAATGTTGGAACAAGTTCAACAAAATGGAGCAGAATTGGCTGAAAGCAACTCAACTTTGAAGCAAGAACTTGATATTATTAGAAAGAGTAAGGAACAACTTGAAATCGAGCTCAAAAAACTTGAAACCGAAAAGCAGCAAGTTGAAGCGAGTCTGAAAGAAGTGTCTAAAGAACTCACAACTGTCTCACTCGAACATACCGATCTCAAGAAGCAACACCACGAGGCAGAAAATAAGATTGAAGAGCTGAACAGATTAGTTGAACTTAAAGAACAATTGTTGAGCAAGGTTGAAGAAGAAAAGGACACTCTCAACCAACAAGTTTCAGACATGGATTCCACCATTAAGAGCTTGACACAACAACTAAAGAATGCCAACGAAGATGGAGAGGAGTACAAGGGACAAATCAGTCAATTGGAGAAACAAATTGAAAATTTGAAACAAGAAAAGCAGGAAATTCTTGAATCAAGCTTGAACGAAAAGGAAGAAATTGGAGGCAGACTCATGCAAGAATTGAACAAAGCTCAAGAATTGCTCAAGAATGTGAGTCAAGAAAAAGATGAACTTTCTGAACAATTGAAACAAGTTAAAAGAAGCAAGGAAGAGGTCGAACAAAATGTAGACACTTTGAAACAGGAGAAGGCTGAAATTGAGGACAAGCAGAAGGAACTCCTCAACCAGATCAACAATTTAGAGAAAGAAAAGGACGCTCTTCTCAGACAAAGTGAAATTGAAAAGAAAGATTTGGGCATTGTCATTTCTGAACTTAGACATACCATCTCATCACTGGAGGATAAAATCACCGAACAACAACATCGTTCCTTGTTGCTCTCTAAAGAAGCTTCCGAGAAACAAGAGCTTATTGAAAGATTAGAACATGAAAAGGCACAACTCATCAAACAAAAGGAAATCTTGGAAGAGAGTACCAAGAAAAGTGAAAACTCTTTGTTGGAAAGCCTCAAAGAGAAGGAGCAATGCATTACTGAGATTGAGAAGGAACGTGAAACAACTCTCAAAGAGTTGAATGAAAAGAAGAATAAGATTGTCGAGTTGGAGGACAGTATTGCCAAGCTTGAACTTGTTTATAACGAAACAAAGGAAAGTCTTTCAACCAATTCAAACATGTTGCAAGATCTTAGAAGAGAAATTGAAGAAAAGACTTCTTCCATTGAAAAGTTGAATGAAATCCTTTCGAAGCAGGAAAAAGACTACAAGAATGAAATTTCTGCTATCATTAAGAAACTTTCAGAGCTCGTTGAAAACAGTGATGAAGAATTCGACTCTGCTGACACTGTCATTCAAGAATTGAAGCTTAAAGATTCCCGCATGAACAAGGAGATCAACACCTTGAAGGAACAATTGAATTCTCTTAAGGGAACTCTTGTTGAGAAGGATTCATTGATCGAAACTAAGGAAAGTGAACTCAAACAAAAGCAGCAAGAACTTGAAAATCTTCTCAAACAAGATCAAGAGGAAATCAACTCTCTTAAACATGATATTCAAAGCAAGACTGAAGAAAAGGATAATCTCGATAAGGAGATTCAAAGACTCAAAGTCGAAATTCTCCAAATCAAGGAGAGTTTAGAATTGGAGAGACATGAAAAGTCTCTAAACATTGAAAAATTGAGTCAAATACTGGAAACTCTCCAAAAAGATAAGCAAGAAATGGAAATTTCTCATTCCTCTGAAAGAGATGAGTTGAACAAACAGCTTGAGGAAGAGCAAGAAGAGCACTCCAAGACCTCTCAAAAATTACAAGAGATGACCAGAGAATTGGAGGGACTAACCAAGAGAAAGGATAAATTGGAGAATGATCTTGAAAAGTTGGAGAAGGAGAAACACCAAGTTGAAAAGGACATGGCAGAAGTGATGAAGCAACACAAAGACACTTCTCTTGAGCTTCATGACCTCAAAATTTTATATCAAAACTCTCAAAATAAGATTGAAGAGTTGACAACACTGATCACAACTAAAGAGCAGGAGTTGAATATTCTCAACACTGAAAAGAAACAACTCAATGAACAACTCTCTACATTGGACTCTGCCATTAAGAGCTTGACACAACAACTAAAGAATGCCAACGAAGATGGAGAGGAGTACAAGGGACAAATCAGTCAATTGGAGAAACAAATTGAAAATTTGAAACAAGAAAAGCAGGAAATTCTTGAATCAAGCTTGAACGAAAAGGAAGAAATTGGAGGCAGACTCATGCAAGAATTGAACAAAGCTCAAGAATTGCTCAAGAATGTGAGTCAAGAAAAAGATGAACTTTCTGAACAATTGAAACAAGTTAAAAGAAGCAAGGAAGAGGTCGAACAAAAGTATGTCGACATGAAGAAGGAACAAGATGAACTCGAAAAAGAGAAGAATGAAGTCTGCGATAAATTGAGAAACTTGGAAAAGGAAAAGGAAGCTCTCCTTCAACATAGTGAAATTGAGAAGAAAGATTTGGGCGTCGTCATTTCTGAACTGAGACGCACCATTTCCTCTGTGGAAGATCAATTGACAGAGCAACAACACCAAAATCTCAAATTGACACAATCGGTTGCTCACAAGGAAGAAATCATTTCAAACTATGAAAAGGAGAAGAATGAACTTGCTCAACAGCTCTCAAGCACCAAGCAACAATTGGAAAACAATACCACTGAATTACAGACTCTAAATGAAAGAATTTCAAGCATTCAGGAACAATTGAACAACGCTCAATCTAATTTGAATGACACTTCCCAAGAGAAGTATGGTTTGCAAACTGAGCTGCAAGCAAATAGCGAAAAAATTCATGAGTTGACACAAGAAATTGAGAGACAAGACAGTGAATTACAATCCATGAAGAAAACACTTGAAGAAACTACCCACGACCGAAATGAAGTGCTGGCACAACTCGAAGCAGCTCGAGTCCAAATTACTGCTCTCGAATCAAGCATTCAAACTTTGGAAGAGAAGAGTGCACATCTAACGGAAGAAATTCAATCAAACAAGACTCTTTGTGAAACACTTACTGCCAATGTTCAAGATAGAGAACAAAGTGTTGCCAAATTGAACGCTTTATTGAAAGAGAAAGAACAAGAATATGAGCAAAGCATCTCAGAAATTATTTCACAACTTGCGTCATTGATAGATTCTAATGAAGAAGAAATCAATGAAAATTCATCATCTCAACTTGTGAGTAAGCACGTCCAAAGATTGAAACAAAAACTTGATGAATTTGAAAGAGCGATCGAAGAAAAGAACTCGATCATTGAGTCCAAAGAAAAAGAGCTTCAACAAAAACAAAAAGAGCTGCGTGAACTCTTAGATTTGCAAGTTAACGGTGAAGATGCTTTGAATCGCATGAAGCATGAACTGGAGGAGAGAGTCGAAAAGTTAGAGAGAGAAAAGATTGAACTACAACAAGAGAAAACAAAGCTTATTGAAGCTTCAGAACAGCAAGGTGTTGCAATTTCACATCTCACCTCTGAGCTTCATGGAGTCAATGAGAGATTGGTAGAGAAAGAGAAACAAGCAACCGATCTTGAAGAGAAGATTAAATCCTTGAATGATGAATTGAATAGAAAATTAGTGTCGCTCTCTGAGCATGAACAACGTATTTCCACACTCGCCACTCAACTCGACAGCAAGGAATCAGAGTTACGAGAAGTTCTTGAGTCAATCAAACAGAAAGATCACGAATTAGAAGAGAAGACACGCGAGTTGGAAGAAAAGACCAAGTCGATCAAGGAATTGGACTCTGTTCTCGAGAAGCGTGACCAAGAAATGGAGAATCTGAAAGAATCCCATGCAGAGTCGAACCAGATCGTTCTCTCCAAACTCGACGAAGAAACTAAAGCTCTCAAAGAACAAATGCAAACCTTTTTGGAGCAATCCAAACTCATGGAAGTTCAAAGATTTATTGTGGAGTCGGCTATTTTGCATGTTCAACTGGTCGATGTCATCATCCACAAGATTCCAACACCTGTTAAAATTCTCTTCTTGTGCTTGAACAAGTGGAAGATCAATGATGAGGCACATCCAACCAACAAGTTATTTGCCACAAATGTGGCACGTGCTTTGGATTATGTTGTGGACAAGAATTCCTTCAATGATGACTATTTAATTTATTGGATGAATGCCATTTATCGATTACTTGCCCTATTCCATGCACTCAGTAAGGACGTTGCCAAGTCTGTTGAGAATGCACTGAAATCAATTACTCCAACTGCAACGGCAGATGCTACTGTCATTTTGGAAAAGACCAAGCCGTCATCATCAGATGAAGATCAACATTTGTTTGATCCACCAGAATTCCCAACACTTTTCACACGACCACTACAAGAGAGTGAACTTGCAACTTCTGAGGGATTGATTACTGACTTGGATTCTCTCTTTGTATCCATGTCCAAGACATTGGGTAAGGCTTATTCCTACTTGTGGATTAAGAACGTTCGTAAGGTTCGTGCCAAGCTCATCCGATCTCTCTTCAGCTCGAATCCAATGGACAGTGAAAATGGACCTGACATTAAGTTTGTGTTGACAAGTTTGACTGAATTGAAAGCCAAGTTTGACAGTAACATGACAGATCCTCGAGTGACAAATCACTTCTTTGAATGGTTAGCAAGTGGATTGGATGCTGTGTGCTTCAATCACTTTTTACAAAGCAAGATGAACACGAACAGTGCCATCTCTATCAAGATGAGAGTGTCTTCCATTGAGAATTGGTTCAACTCGAAAGGAATTATTCACACATTGAAACAAACCACTTCCAGTGCTGAAGGAGAGTCCTTTGTCTTGTGTCGACAAGTGGCCGATGTTTGTATTGTTCAAAAAGGTCTCTTACAGGAAGAAATGAGAAGTCTCGTTTGTCCAGAGCTCACCAAACAACAAGTGGGCTTTGTCTTGTCACATCTTTCAGAAGATTTCGCTACTGGAATTTCATCTTCAGAAATTATCAAAGAATTGGGAGAAGCACCCAAATTGGAACAAGTCTTTGCAAAACCAACTATTGATTTCAACAAGTATACCGATGTAAAGGAAAAGAAAGTCAAACAAGACAGTCTTTTCAATTTCAACAATTCCGAATTGGAAGGAAATGCAAAGGTTTTGGATTTGAAATCTGCTTCCGAATTGCCAAGACGTTTCAAACCCAAGATGTTCGACAATGAGTTGACCTTCTTAAAGTAAAGAGTCATTGAACTCTCTTTACTTGGATGAACCTCGATATAAATTATTATTATTATTCAGTTTAAGTGTCATTCCCGATTTGGGATTCATCACAACGGTGCGTGTGTTGCAGAATGAAACGTTTGGTCATACCAACAACTGATCTAACCGATGATGAAATTACAGTAAATTCCAACCGTTACATCTTTAGAAAATTTTTTTAAAAAAAACAAACTCACCACTCTCACCCTTAATGTTTTCGTCGCCTCTCTCAACTCGAAGTTTGTCACGAGGTGCCAGTCATGAACCAAGCCGAACGGGCAGCACTCGGAAATTATTCAGAAAGAATGGAGAGTTGTTCGGAGTTGCTCATCCTATTCATGCTACCAAACCTGCCCGAGACGATCGATACTTTCCCGAATCGACCTACGATTCGACCTTTATAACGCCCATCACGGCCGAGCAATTGCACTCGGGACGAAGACCACATTCAGCTTCGGGGTGCAGCACTTCTACGAGGAGGACTCACTCCGTTCCGAAACCACTCGTTCCCTATAAAGTAAATGCCCCTCGAAATTTGCTGCCGGTTCGATTTCCTAATGAAACGGTCAATCAAAGATATCAACGAAATGCATCACAATTTTCCTTAAAAGATGGATCCAATTCGGAGAGAACTCGATTCCGTACGACGAATCAAGTCACTTATATCGATAACCAGGGATTTCCTGTTGGATTTGATAATAAGGGAATTTTAGCAGAGAAGACCAAGTGGTTCCATCGTCGGCAAAATGATTAAGCGAGAGTCTTGTTTCAAACAAACACACCAATGATGATGACTACAATGATGAAGACAATTATCTCTCATCATGTCAACACATGATCACACACAAGTTCATCCACACTAAGAACACAACTAGATTTGTAATTTATTATTAAATTTTATTCCACACATCTCTTTCATGTTCTGTCCTCATGATCATCATCTCTCTTCAACGACCATCATCATCATCATGGTGAGCAGCAGCAACAAGACATGTTCTCGAAGGTTTCAAATCCATCATAATTATTAAAAAAAGAATCGCCACAAGGAGTTGAAGTTCGTTATCACTTTAAAAAAAATTTACAACTTTACGCGGGGAGAATTTCAAGCCAAAAGTCTCATTCACGAGAATTTCTTGAAAGTATTCATATTGAATATTTATTATTATTGGATTATAAGGGAAACAACTGAAAACTCTCAGTTTGGTAAGGAACATTACACAAGATGAGTACCATCCCCTCTGAAACAACTTGTTCCTCCTCTCAAAAACAATACGTTAATGGAGATGATGATCTCCTCATTATTGATAATATCAAGAAGGAAGTCGTAAAGCTTCCCGAAGATACCACCCAAGAAAATAAGGAAAATCATCCTCAACACGCAACAGAAGATGAATGGCCTCGTATCGATGATGATGAGAATGGAAGTCGAGTGCTTATTGTACGAAGAAGTTCAACATCAGCATCTCCCATCACACCCTCTGATTCCGATGGAGAGACTTCGGGAGATGTTAAGTCAACTTCATCTCCTCTCCAACTCCATACGCTGCAATTGAGTTCAACCTTGACTACGAGGTCCTCTCACGAGAGTTTGAGTGCAGGAGTGTTGACTATTGGACATCATGGTCATGGCACGGTTCATTCTCCAAATAGTCATCACCAGAGTCATGATTTTTCATCGCGTTCTCAACAAATGACTTCCTTCTCTTCGTCGTCGAATCAAAGAAAGAGAAATTTGCCACATCATTCGAACGGTTGTAGTGGAAGCCTTTCATGCATCAAAGATGACTCTGTGATCATGTACAAAATATTTTCTTTTCTCAGATATAAGGATTTAATTAGGGCAAGCAACGTGTCGTCGTTTTGGAGGAAAATATTGCGAGATGCATCCCTTAATATTTGTTCAACAGACACTCAAGTTCGAAACTCCATGTTGAAACATGAATATATTGATTTATATGAAAGAGAGTGCAGGAGATTGTGGCCCCATAATTGTGACATAACGAGGTATCCGAAACTATTTCCTTCCAACACAAATCCAAACAATACTTCTACTCAAGAACAATCTGTGCCGATCATTGTTGGACCATCAGAAGAAGACGATGATAGCATTCAAAACAGGCCTTCCATTCTTGAACTGGATGTTGGAGGTTATCGAGCCATGCTTCTCGACGACAATTCAGAAAATGAACTCTTCCCTATCGTCTTTTTGACGTTTGCCAAGATGAGTCGCAAGAAGTATTTGAATATTGACTCGTGTTCACAGGATGCAGTAACTCGTTCAGATATCATGGACATTGGAACTGTTGAAATTAAGCTTAACAAGAAATTAGCTTCAAAGGCTGCAGAAAACTTTCGATGCTTATGTACAGGAGAAAAAGGTCTTTCCTCACGATCCATCCCTCTCACTTTCAAAGGTTCAACCATTCATAAAGCGGTCCAAGCTACCTTGATTCAAGGTGGAGATATAGAATACTCAGGTTCATGTGGTTGGTGGAAATGTCACAACTATTTGGGAAATCAATTGTCATCGCCGTCCGCAAGCGAACCATGCATTTTCAAAGAAGGAGAAGGAAATGAATCAATATTCGGTAAAGTGTTTGAGGAACTTTCTGCACAATCGAACATTCATCATGCAGGATCTGTCTCTCTAGTCAATGTGAACAGTGATTTAGAGAATTCAAGGACGTACGGGTCGCAATTCATGATATGTGTGAACCGATGTAAAGAACAAGATGGAAAGAACATTGTCATTGGAGATGTTACAAATGGACTGGACATCATTCGGAGAGTGGAATCGGAAACTCTATCTTCGTCACAACATTTAGACCCTGCAGAACAATTTGTAGTATTCATCAAAGAATGTGGACAATTCGGTTACACCGGTCCAAATTTTGAGGAAAGTGTGAAAGAACAATTTCGGCAAAAAAAACAATCCGTTTTAGAGCCAGTCAAATCGCGAACATGCACGATCCTTTAAGGCAATAAAAATTGCAAAACCCAAAATATCATCATGATTTGTCTTCCCACTTGAGTCATGCATAGATCAGGTTAACGAGTCATGACACCATGCATCTGTGATTCATTGTTTGATTCTTGAAGAATGGAAGTTGAATGTTATGCTTGTTTAAAAAATTGTGGTTGGATTTATTACTTTTCAATGGACATGGTCTTTACATTGCACCATTCCAACATTCCCTCAGGTCCACACTCTCGTCCGTATCCACTCTCTTTGACACCTCCAAATGGAAGATCTGGACTCGATCTTACAATTCCATTCACAAATGCTAGGCCACATTCTAATTTTTCAGCATATTTCATTCCCTTCTTCCAATCCCTCGAGTACACACTTCCACCAAGTCCATAAATGCTATCGTTTGCCAAACTCACGGCATGATCTGCATTCTCGGCAGCAATGACTACAAAAACTGGGCCAAAAAGTTCATTTTGGAAAGCAAAATTGTCTGGTGTGACACCACTCAACACAGTTGGTGCGTAGAACCATCCTTCCTTGTCCTTCAATTTGAATCCTCCAGTCAACACTTTAGCTCCTTGTTGTTTGCAGAGTTGAACTTGTTCATCCAACTTGTCTCTAAGATCCTTTCTTGCCATTGGTCCGACTTCAACACCGTTCTCAAGAGGATTTCCCACAACAAGTTTGTTCACTCTCTCGACAAGCATCTTTTCGAATTGGGGCAAAACATCCTTCTCAACAATAAATCTTTTAGCAGCAATACATGTTTGTCCACAATTGTTAATTCTTGATGTGACAGCATTTTTGACAGCAAGTTCCAAATCGGCATCTTTGAGAACAATAAAAGCATCAGCACCACCCAATTCCAAAACATGTTTTTTAAGGTTTGCTGCTGCTTGTGTGGCAATAATTTTACCCACTTGTGTGCTTCCAGTGAAAGCAACTCCACGGACTTTTGGATGAGCAATCGCAGTACTCACTTGTTCATTCTCAAGAAAAACATTTTGATAGATTTTTCTCAATTCTTTTGGTGCATTACTGTTGTGAGTGAGTGGAATAAAAGGACAATGATAGTCATCATAATTATCACAGTTAATGTGACATGGTGATGCAGAAGTAAGAATTCATCAATTCAATTATTTGAAAGATATATCAATTAGTTATGGAAAAAAATTTTTCGATTCATACGTACCCCTTATCAAGAGCTTCTGCGAAAAGATGATTAATAGATTCTGCACATTGAGGAACTTGATGATTGTGACGAATTAGAACGGTATTACCAGCAAGCATTGCAGGAATGCAAAATCGAATCACTTGCCAATATGGGAAATTACTAATTGTGTTTGTGAACCGAACAATGTTTTGGTCGTCAAATTAAAGGTGGATCATATCATAAAAAAGGAAAATTCCAAAATATTTCACCAGATAAATTTGTTCATCATCATAAAATGGTTGCAAAAAATTTCAACCAATTCATCAGTCAGTCAATGAATAAATAATAACAACAATAATAATCATAGAAAATAAGAAGTCGAACGTTTCACACATGGACACTTACAATGGTGCACATTGCAAAATTGGTCCCAATGGTTGATAAACCACCTTGCTGATGTGCTTTTCATTCTCTGTAACAATTCTATCACGCATAATACTTTCGGCATTCTTTGCATAATATCGAATGAGCAGCACACACTTCTCGGCCTCAGCAATTCCTTGTGCGAGTGGTTTACCCATATCCAAAGCCATCAATTTTGCCAATTCATTCTTTTTAGAATCAAAAAGTTCAGCGAGAGGATTCATGACGGATTCGCAACGCCATCTGATGAGGTCTGAGAGTTCCTTTGGATTGACTAGGAGATCAAGTATTGCGGAATTATTATTATCATAAATGGATGATGAAAATATTTGCGATGATTGATTCCAAATGAAGATGTTCCGAATTCATTTCCGTCATGATACACATATAATAATAATTACCTACCACCATACAATTGTGGGTTCCAAGCCTCAAATGATTTCCAACTTGCTTGAATCGTCTCTTCCAATTGTTCATTACTCAAACTTGTAAACTTCTTCTCGGATTCCTTTCCGGTTGTTGGATTGATTGAAACGTAATGATTTCTAACAACAAACGAAGATGATGATGGAATCGTCAAACTTGATGTTGGTGGACTCTTCTTCAACACTTGACGAACGGATTTTGTGGATGCGGATTTGAACATTTTTTTTCAAATTTTTTTTTCAAATTTTGTTTTTTCAAACATTGAAGAGTGCGTTGACAGGTTGTTTTAATTTCATGTTGATAGATTTAGATCGAAACATCAACAATTGATAACAGATGAAAGGATCGATCATACATCTTTTCCATTCTTCAATGTCCAAAAGAGTGCGAATCAACTTGATTTAATAGTTATCAATGTAGCGATCTCTTGCATCAGCTCTTGCCAACCATCCCTTCAAGAATACTGTTTGTGAGGTAAGGTGATTCGAATTCACACATTTCACACAATTACGAGATGGATTTTGAATTTCATGATTCAATTTTCACATGTTCACAAATTTTCACACATTTCACAATTCAACCATCATCCACAATAGAATGATCAAATGTCACAATTCCCACTCGCATTCACTTACCTCTATTCTTACAAGTTGGACATCCCCATCTCTTATAATCAGCCCTATGTTTCTCATTCAAAGCACGAGCAAATTGTTTAGCATTTTGTCCATGATATCCACCCAATTCATTAATATATTGCTTTGATCTTCCAGTTCCAGAATTCACTGCAATATCTGCGCACACGTAAAAAGCAGGCATTGGTAATTGATTGCAACCTCCTGGTCCAAAATAGATTTGAGTATACAATTGAGCTGCACATTGCTTGTACACGACTTGATTCCTATCATAGGCATATTTACAGAAATCAGCAGGATGACCCTTAAATCCACCCAACAATGGAGCAAAAATTCCATTTCGATTATTCCAACATTCAGCAGGTATGACTCCCATACAGGTGTATCCAATTTTACCTTGGAATGAATTTCCAGAATCAAAGGCCCAGTTTTGACATTTACCTTCGGATCCAAAGATTTGAGCCAATGCTTCCTCTGCCTTCTTGGTATTATCCATGTTAGAATTTGTTGATGAAGGAGGTTTTGTTGGTTGTGAATTGGCACATGACATTTTCAAAAATTTGGCAGAAACCCATTGTCCACTACCAACACGAGCCCATTTGGATCCATCGGCAGCGTTGGCCACTTGATAGACAGTGACCTGAGTTTCAGGACCCAAAGTTTTCACAATAGAGGCACTTGGTGATGGTGAAGAACGAACGTTGAGAGCTCCTTGGACATTGGTACATCTTGTTTCAGGCCACATGGCATCTGACAAGGGTTCAATGTTTGATGATTCTTCTACTGAATTTTCGAAAAAGGAGTTTTCTTCAGAGTTTTCCATTTCATCTTCATTCATGTTTAACAAGGAATCTGCCAACTCATCAAAGACATCGAATGATTTGGTAGGTTGTTGTTGAGTTCGTTGAGATCCATATTCGGAAGCGCTGGAACGACGATCTTGAATGAGTTGACGAAGTTCAGCGACGGTTAGAGCGTGAGTGGTGGTGAAGAGAGCGAGGAGAAGAGCAGAGAACAGAAGGATGATGATGGTGTTGGGCTTCATCCTCGTTGATGGTGGTCGCGTTTTTTTTGATGAAGTTGGTTAAAATATTTGATTATCGTAATTGAACTTTGACAGGTGAGAAATAAGGCTGATTTTAATCAATGAATTCATACACTTGAACCATTGTAATGACTCATTCACTGAGTTGAAAGAAGGTCAACAAAAGCCAAACAATCACCGTCGCATGTTCAGGATCAATATTTCGTCTGAATATTCACAGTGAAATTTTATTCAATGATTTCCTTTATTGGTTTGTTCAAACAAGAATCGAAAAAATAATTTCCAAACATGAATCTCCTCCTTCGTAATCATCACCACCAACCTCTTTTCGAATTTACATTGTACTCCTTTCCTCCCTCGACTTGTTCATGGAGAGTCCGAGCGGCGTTGTTTCATCATTTGCCAATATTAAGCCGATGGGTTCGGATCAAAGAGCATGATCCTTCCATGATGATGAATAATCATAATAATAATAATAACATTTCAGACCAATCGAATTTAAATTCAATTGATCAACATCAATTGTATCAAAAGTTTAAAAAGAATCATTTGGTTCATGTGGATTTATTTGCAAAAGCCAATGAAGAAAGTTCATATTCAACGATTAATCCCATGAAACAAGTACCTTCCTTGTTGATTCAACCGATTCATGAACATGAGGAGGAGGAGGGTGCCAGCCAATACATGCCAAGCAATGCAATGACACTCACTCAATCTCTCCCTATTGTTGAGTTTTTAGATCATCTTGTACAATTAATTCATGAGAAAACTTCAAAGATGGAAGAAAGTCAAGCCTCATCAAATGTACAAATGTGCTCTCTCAAGAATCCTTGTATGAATAATAATTATTTAATTCCCAAACATGATCTATTTCTTGAATTTAAAACGAGACAATTAAGTGAAATTATTAACGCAGGAATTCAACCCATGCAAAATATTCAATTATTAAGAATGCTTCCAAAAGAGCTTCGTGGTGAACAAAACAAAAAGTGGATTGGAGAGTGGCATCGAAAAGGCCTTCGACATATTGAATTTCTTCTGAAAGAGCAATACGAGTCCATTCATATCGTGAAAGAGTTAGTGAACTCTGGAACAACTTTATATTCGATAAGAGAGTATGGAAAGTTGACATTGGCAGATTTGTGTTTGGTTCCAAGCGTGGAGGCATCTATTGAGCGAACGGACATTCATGTGGAAGAGGAGTTCCCATTCTCGTTTGCCATTTACAATTCTCTGAAAAATTTGGATGTTTTTACCCAAACAAGAAGTTAACCAGTTTCTTTTTGTTTGACACACAAAATTGCAGCAAGAAAAATGGTGATATATTCATATTATTGACCGTATTAATGTCGATACAAATTTATACTCCATAATCATCGTTGTAACAATTTCATTTCCTTTTTTTTCAAATTAAACAAAAAAAATGTTCACTGTATTTGAAGATGAAGAAAACCACGATGAAAGTCATTACCATCAGGAAGATGCCGGAAATAATCTTTTGACGGACTCGGAACAACAGACAACACGTAGTGGAGCACCGCTAGGCACAACTTTAAATTCCCGATCGAATTCTTCGAAGGTTTTCAGTTCATCAGATGCCGATCGTACCGAAAATCTTCCTCCTTCTGTGATGCAAGCACTCAATCAAAGACGATTATTCCAACAGCAACAACAACAACAAATACAAGGAAGTGGTACAAGTAGTGGTAGTAGTGGCGGAAGCACTGGAAGACCAACAAGAACCTTCGGAGCAGTTTTGTCTTCTCAATCGGCCGATGAAGAATTAAATAGCAACAACACTCTCTCTTCGGAATCCATTCAACAACAACAACAACATGGCAATGATGAGGAAGAAGAGGATCATCAAACAAATCCTTTTGATAAATATTGGAATATTCAGTTACCTCAAAAGCCTTCGTCGAGTGCTGCAACGAATACAAGCAGCCTGTTCAATAATTCATCATTAACAAGCTCGAGTCATCCACACGCAAATTATCGGCCGAAGAGTCTCGCTTCTTCTTCATCTACCTCCAACAACCAAGATCACAATACAACACGTGTAAGCTCAATGAATAGCAACGCAAATAGTGGAGAAGAAAATCAAACTTTAAAAGTATTACAATCTCCGATGGCTTCGCAATTGCTCAGCCCTTCAATTCGAAAAGCTATTTCTAGTATTTATAATGAAAATAATGAGTCATCATTTTCTGGTTCGTCATCTTCATCGTCAGCCAAGGACAAAGTTTCATCATCGAACCATCAAAATGTAAATAATACATTTCACACCATTCCTTCCGAAGGAAATTTTTCAGAAACCAATGAAAACAATTTTATACATCATGTACATAGTACATTTGGCACTAGAAAGAGAAAAAAGTCAAATTGGTAAGTGTTGTGCGATCATTTGTATATCTGATGATTCGATTTGCTAATTTGTATTTTTGCTACCATCATCATGTATCGAACATTTTTGAAAATGTATTAATTTGTACCACCACACCCTTAGCCAAGAGTTTATTCACTGTATTTGACGATTCTGAAGCAAATGTAGGCTCTTCATCAACAGAAAATCAAGCAACATCTGCTACTTTTAATGAAGAAGGATATGCCAATGAGAAGGAAAAGTATTTATTTGGTGACGATACTGAGGACGAAGAAATTATTAACGAGAAAATACCTCCTACACAACAACAATATTTATCATCATCAACATCACCATCAACTAGGCCAGACAAATTTGTTTCACCCCTTAAAAAACGAAAAATGACAACATCCCTAAATGCTACACTTGAGAATGGTTCTCAAACAACGGTTATGACGAATCAAGACCGAGAAGTAACCAATCAAGATCACCTTGATACCAGCCACTCTTCCCTCAACATCTCTCCACCCCCAGTGGCTTTTGGATCTGAAAATGACCATGCTGAAAATATTTTATTCAGTGACCACGTGAATGATGCGGAAGAAAAACCCGCGTCACCACACCTTCTCGAAGCTGGACTTTATACAGGTAGATCTAGAGATAGAAAAAGTAGAGTTCAAAATGCATACTTGGAGAGTAATCCAATGCAATTGTCACCGATAAAACACTCTGTGGAAAGAAATCAAGATTTTGCCTCCAGTCGCATCTCACAATCTCCACTTTTGAAATATACAATACCGTCACGTGGAGCCGACATGAACTTGAGCTCTTTTGATGTCACTAACACTTCTGCTCTCAATATCAGTATTAGGGAGCGTGACGAAATTATTGATCAATTGAACAATGAATCTGAAAATGATCGAAAGAAGATTAGAGAAATGAAAGTAATTGTAGACAAATTGGAGAGAGAGAATTCACATTTACGAAACCAAACCGAGCTTTACAAGAAACAATATGAGGAATTACTCAATGTGGCGGAACTCGAATCACACAACAAGAATGAAGAAATTACAAAATTACATGAGAAAGTTTCAGAACAACACAAAACCATCCAAGAATTGCAACAAACTATAAGCTCCCAAAAAGACTTGATGCTTGCCGAAATTGAAGGAAAACTCTTGGAAATTGATAAAACAGTAGAAGCATTTAAGAGTGAAATTGTTCAGAAAGACTTGCAAATCGATAATCTTGAGCGTCAAAATATGACATTACAAAAGCAAATTGAGGAGATGCAAAAATCAAGATCTGAAGCAATTCAAAAATCTCAGTCACAACAGGTCGAGTACGATATGTTATCACAAAAACACGAGACTCTTGTTTTCAAAATTTCCCAACAAGATAAAAAGCTTGAAGAGCTCAATACATTGGAAACTGAAATTAAGAACTTGCGTAACGAGATTGCACAACGAAATGACGAAAAGAGAAGAATTCGTGAATTAGAAACTGAACTCCAAAAAGCCCAATTATCTTTAGAGTCTCAAGAATTACTCAAAGAGAAAATTCGAGATTTGGAATCACAATTAATGGCTATTGAAACTTTAAATGTACAAAATGAGAAATTGAATACAAAAACTCTCGAATTGGAGTCGCTTCTCAAGAGGTGGGAACAAACTTTTGTCGACTGTACTCCAGCAGATGTTGATTACAAACTCAAAACATTTAATTCCAAGTGCTCGCGGCTGGAGGAACGCATTCAGGACTTGCTTACCGAAAAGAATGACTTATCGCAACATGTCCAACGATTAACAAATGAAATCACATTCCGAGAGAGCGAAATTACACAATTAAGGAGCGAAAATTCAATTATGCAAGATAAATTAACGAATGCTGAAGTGAAGTTATTCGGAGCGAAAAAGCAATTAGAAAGTGCCACCAAATTTGCACATATCAACGACAAGGAGGAGGCATTCTCTACAGAAGACGACAAGAATTCGTATTACCTGCAACGAATTACTTCTCTCGAACAAATTATTGAAGAAAAAGATTCCATTATAAAGACATTGACAGACAAAATGGAATCTCTACAGCTCACTGTTACCGACAAGCAAA
Source organism: Naegleria fowleri (assembly GCF_008403515.1). NCBI lineage: Eukaryota > Heterolobosea > Eutetramitea > Acrasida > Naegleriidae > Naegleria > Naegleria fowleri. The sequence goes on from NW_025407966.1 coordinate 621,284, forward strand.
CCTCATTGGAAACTCTAGAAAAAGAATTTGATCGTGTCAACACCAAACACAATGAGTACAAACAAAAATCAGAGGATCTTCAGCAGCAAGTAGAAAAGTTGCAAAAGCTCCGTGATGAAATGGAACATGAGATTGCTCTTTACGAACAAAAACTAGGTCGTGGAGAGTATAATAAGGAAAAGATCAAAATTCTTCACATGAAAATCAATCCAGAAACTGAGGCAAAGAAATCTAGCTCCAATGATGTGGAAAGACTTAAAACTGAGAACAAACTCTTGCATGATGAATTAGAGACACTGAGACAACAATTAGAACGTTCAGGAGGCGCCACTATCAACGAACAGGAAATCATCAAGCTCAAAGAAGAGAACGCTGATGCACAACGTCGAATTACCAAACTTAAAGAAGTTTTCCAAAAGAAAATTAACGAATTTAGAAAATCTGTCTATTTACTTTTCGGATTTAGAGTGGACGTGATGGAGACCAATCGATTCAGATTAAGCAGCATGTATGCAGAATCACCAGAAGATTATCTTCTTTTTGAGAGTGACGGAAATGCCATGAAATTACTCTCCTCAGAATTTGCATGCTCCATCGATGAGAAAATTATGAAATATCTTTCACAATTTCGATCCATTCCAGGATTTTTGAGCTCTCTCACTCTCGATTTATTTAACAAACAAACTGTATTTACCCAATAATAATATCTAGAATTTCCAACAATATTCCCAACCTTTTTCGAAAGACTGAATTCCACCTATTCACACTAAGCAATATACAAAATTCTCTTTTGCTCATTCAATTTTACTGAGACTTTAATGTCGACATCATTTCGGTTATATATTTTGCAAAGAAGACCTGCTAATTGGATCCTCAGAATTTAAATCAATGAAATTGACGTCAATTGAGGTTCTCAAGATTCATGACACGTTCAATCAATCAAAAAAAAATGAAACGAGCCAAACAAATCAACGAACTCAATCAGAAAGAACTTGCTCTCGGATATACCAACACTCCCTCTTCGTGGCATCAACAAGAAAAAAACAAAACAGCTTATATTTATGTCGGAGGTTTGGATTATCGACTCACCGAAGGAGATTTACTTTCTGTATTTTCTCAATATGGAGAAATTGTGGATATTGATTTGGTTCGAGATGAAAATGAATTAACGAGTAAAGGATTTTGTTTTATTGCCTATGAAGATATCCGATCAACAATATTGGCTATTGATAATTTGAATGGAATTGAGTTGGGGAGTAGAATTATTTGTGTGGATCATGCTCCGAATTATTACAAGAAAATTGTGGAGGATCCTGCTGACGAGAATAAAAAAGACTCACAACATGGACGAAATTCAAGATATCAGAGAGAACAAAAAGAGCAACTCAAACCGAAATTGTTTGAAAATATGGAAAAGGATGGAATTATTTACAAGAGGCCGCTTCAGAGTTTGGGAACCATCTCAACCACAATGGAACAGAGACAAAGCATGGATTGGACTATTGATCATGATGCCATGAAGAAACGTGATCCAAATTGGACTCACAAGTATCTCATGCAAACGTTATATGAGGAAAATCCTAATTATCAATCTGAGGAGGAAAAGGAAGAAGAGGATATTAAAAAATCAGAACTTTCAACACCACCCGGTAGAACGCAAGAGGAAGCAGCTGGTACTTCGAGTGGTGGTGACAAAACCCTTAAAGAAAAGCAAAAACTTAGTAAGGAAGAAAAACGACAACGCAAAGAAGAAAAGAAACGAAAAAAAGAAGAAAAGAAGGAACAAAAAGAGTTAAAGAAAATGAAGCGAATGCAGGAGGAAATGTTTGGTGGATTAGATGCAGATATCTAATAGATCATTTGAATGACCTATGTCAATTCGAAACGACAGCAAGGAAAGATTATAATTCTGGAAGAAAAACATGGTCAATTTCAATACCATTCGATTTATTGCTCTGGAAGTTGTGTTGACATTCTGAAAAATAATGTGGATGTATTTGTGGACTCCACTGTAGATCCGAAAGTCCGAGAACATGAAACTTTCCATATCCGGAAAAACTCGTATTTTGGAATCACTTCAACAAAACTCAAATGGAATTCATTCTTCACTTCTAGATCTGATTTAGATTTTCACCATTCTGATCCATCATCCTCTCTTGTTGTTCCATTCCACACAAGGTTTTTACAAAATTTAACCTCCACACACCCTCGATTCGAAGACAAAACAAAATTTCCAACACTTTTCATCTCCTTCGAATCATCACCAACGCCATGAAAAGAACCACCACTCGACTCGTCCAACAATGGTGCCATTCTCGCAATAGCACTGCTTGCTTTCATCCAAACAATCGTGCTGCAGCCATGATGTTTAGTTCGAATGCTATGAATCAGGTCATTGGTGATTTGTATGACAAAGGCAACAAGAATGTGAATACTTCTTCTACTACGAGTGGTTCCTCCTCTCAACAAAAGGACCAACAATTTAACCCTTCCAAGATAGATTTGTCATCGCCTGATAAATCTGCAACTGCAATTCGAAAAGATAAGGAAACTGAGAGTTCCTTCTTTGACACATCCAATCCAATTCCAAATGTGAATACCACGGAAAAGATGGCAAACAAGAATCCAATGGGATCCTACTCGCCTGGTTCGTATGTGGCTGGATCCAGCACTGCAGATATTCCAAGTCCCAATGTGGGTAAATCCATTGATAAAGATCCAAGTGGATTTTATGGATTCGACAATGAAATTAAGGGACAAGATTTATACACCACGAAAGAAGCTACTGACAAAGCTCTTGGAATTGATAAGGACAATCAGCAGGGATGGAAAGGTTCATCCAATAAGGATCAATGGAGTGAAACGAAAGATCAAGCCAAAAGTCAGTGGAAGGACACGAAGGAACAAGTTAAAGATCAGTGGAGTGACACAAAAGAAAAAGTCAAAGATCAATGGAATGACACGAAGGAACAAGTCAAGAAGAATGTCTCGACTTCCTCCGATAATTGGACTTCGGGCTATGACGATACTACCTTTGCAGCAGGATCTACTCCCTCCACTGGGGAAAGTCTTTTCAATAAGGCCAAGGATGTGAAGGATCAAGTGAAAGATGCTGCCTACGATGTAAAGGAAACCATTAAAGATAAGGCAAGCAATCTCTTTTCACAAGATATCAAGAATGAAGCCTCTGAAGCCAAAGAAAATCTCAAAGATAAGGCAGGCAATTTGTTCGAGTCAGGAAAGGACAAGTACTATGAAGCGAAAGGATATTCTGAGGCCTATTTGGATGAAGCACAGGAGAAGGTCAAGGACAAGGCAGAATCTGTCAAAGACACTGTCAAGAATATCAAGGACAAGGTTGTCAACAAGGTCTCTGAATGGAAGGATAATATTGTGGGTGGTAATCAACCTTCTCAACAATGAAAGAAATGAGGTTGCATGAAATCAACAACAATTGATATGACAATAAATACGACTACAATGTTCGGGTGTGGTGTTATTAACAAACACGTGATCCTATAGGATGTGATTAGAAATGATGGTGGAAGTGTCTGTGGAAAAATTGCTCTTGAATTAAAAATACTAATCACGAATGTTCTCACAGAAGACCATGGTAATAATTGCAAACATTACCATAAATTAAGCCTTTGTCAAATACTTCATCAGATCCAAAAAGTTTGAAAATTCCAAAATGTCGTGCTCATTCTTGGTGTTTTTGGCATTCTTTTGAACCATGCAAACGCCCTCATAGAATCGCTTCAATTCTCGTGTTGTCTCCTTGTCAACTTCAATGACAAGTTGTGGATTAATTTGACGTGAAAATGCAATTTTTCCTTTCACTGTTTCACAAAATAGAATTTTCACAGGGTTGAAAAATCCATACTTGCTCTCCAACAAATCTTGATAGTAATTTTGTTCCTCATCTGATGCGACTTGTACAATAATATAAACGTCACAATCATTGGCCAACTTTTTTAGATATTTCATACGCTCATCATTAGCATAATCATTCTCCGGCGTTGTGGTCGATGATGTAATTTCCATAATGTTTTCCTCTCGTTGAATTTTCGACGATGAATTATTTTCGTACAATTCTTGATCCAACAAGAAAGCCTTTGCATTGAGGCAGACTTTTCCAAATAACCCCGATGATTTACCAGCACTGCTCGATGAACCAAATCGATTCTGTTGTTGTTGCGTGGATTGTCCTGTATTTCGTTGTGAATCTTCAGATGGATCTTTTCTTTTGAAAATTACTAGCAAGAGAGGCAGTAGCCCAATAATCATCACGGCGTACCATAAAATATTCATGATTCTGGTAAATCGGGGATTCTTTTGAATATATTGATTGCTGTGGTGATGATGAATGAATAAAGAGTTTAAAACAAATAAACATATTGTTCATCAATATTTGTAAATAATAATGGAAATGATGATGCGAGTTGGATTTTTAAAATGTTCATTTTCCGATTAGGCAGACAGGCATGGTCATTCAAATTCAGGATCCATTTAAAAATCATCATCATCGATGATGGACATAAACACAAGCATACAAAATTGATAAAACCCGATGATGATGTTTCTTCAAGAAAATAAAAAAAGCACTCCACCTACTAGACTTTGCGAAGTGATGCCAAAATGTTTGGCCAATGAATCATGCAGAATTTTTTTTTAAAATTAAAATTATATAAAAAAATTCCAATTTAGAAGTGAAAGGTTGTTCAATAATCCCCACATTAGAGAAGCTACACATTTATTGGAAATTGTTCACAATATTTTAGTGAAACTCCCAAGTCCAGAAATCACAATCCAACTCTTTACATGGTAGTTCTGATCGAGATGATGTCAGCATTCGAGTCGTTGAAGAAACGAAAAACTTTTCCTCGATCAGAACTGTTTGTCCCTCAAATCGCCGTCATTCATTGAATACCACGACCGCACAATAGTATTGAAATCGCCATCGTTCACTCATTTCTATAACTGTACATATAGTGCAATGTGGATTTTTTGAGATGAATCTTCTTTTTGAGTTCCTTTCGTTCCTCTTCGATGGAAATTCTTCTTCTGTTATTGAGATTCATCAGTGGGGAGTATTCCTTGTCGTCATCACTCTGTGTGACCAAGATTTTATATTCACAACCCGACGAGTGGTGATCGACAAGAGAGTGCATTGTTTTTTTGGGTGTGGAAGAATTCTGTCTTGGTGCTGTTAAGGTTGCACTAGTGTGGTTCTTTATATTGAACAAAGGTTCGGATCGAAGTGGAGTTCGTTCTATGACGTCCTTCTTCAATAACATCTTTTTAATGGAGGAAAAGGAAACTTGCTGTTGTGGTTGTTCATAATTACTAAATTCATCTTGAAAGCTTTCAGCATTTGAAAGAGTTTCCTTTTGTTTTGAGGAGGAAACATGCAAATAGTAGTCATGATGATGAGAAGGTTTGCAACTCTCACAAGGATGTGAAGAAAAAGAAGAGGACATGTGGAACAAGCGTGATTGAGGCGGACAAGGTAATGAATGACTTCGACCATTTCTTGTGGAGGCCATGGTGGTTGTGAAACCATTAAATTCTTGATGAGATGGAAAGGAACGATTGATCATGGAGTGGTGGTCATGATGGTGGCTGTGAAGGAGATGATTTGCTTCTGATTCATTCATGGCCGGAATGTGAGAAGAGGTGACCATGTTCAGGGAAACACTTGCTCCCATTTTCTTCGGTTGAATATTAGGGAAGATATTAGGGAAGAGAGGAGTGCGAATTCAAACATTTCTGGAGGTCTCTCTAAGGTTGTGCTATACCCTGTAGTTAAAATAAGAAAAAACGTTCGGCATTTTGATTTCTCCTGAATTTCCATAATAGTTCCTATTAATCTGTGCTAACTATGTGAAGTTTTAGATCATTTTTAATTATTATTATTATAATACACTTATCCATATCCAGCTTGTCATTTCAATTTTGATTTTGGTTCTGAAAAAGAGTTTTGCAGACATAGAGATGGAAATACTTTTGAAGACGAAATGTCTCGAATAATTGATTAGTGACATGTATGTTATTTTCTTGTCATAGTATTTTACAGATTTTCTTGAAGTCTTTTGATCACATCATTTTGGAGAGGGGATACAAGAATGAACTCATCCCAACCATTGCCCCTTATGTTCCATGGAACTGAAGTTATTGTACAGTATTATACATTACACACACTTCTCGAATTCTTTGAGATGTTCATATATTACAACTTTAACTTGAATTTTGTTGAAAGATCAATGGAATCCTTGTTTTCATGTGAAAAAAAGTCAAGTCGACATGCAAGCATCCACGGCGTGTCATCTTCCACAACAGTCATGTCTTCATCCTCTTCGATTTGAGAGACCAATTGTCGAGTGGTTTCCAAAGGAGATTTGTTCCTTTGTGTTGTTGGAGAAGAAGGAAAGGAATGGATCTTTCTTGTGAATTGAAATTTACAAATGGGAGAAGAAGAAAAACTTTTCGACCTATGGACCTCTTGAGTGGGGGATAGGTGATCGTTACAGGTGTGTTTCGTCTTGGTTGAAACATCGACTCGAGAAACAGGAGGAGAGTGGATCCTCTTCGAATGGGAATGATTTTTCTTGGTTGTTGCATGTAGAGGTGCAAGATGTGGAATGTTGGAAGATGGAGAGAGTTTGGAAAAACAATTTTCATGATTGTAATGATGATGGAGATGGAGATGATGGTGCTGAACATTGCCACCACGTTGTGTCTGAGAGGTTGTTGGCCTGTGCAGGGAAAGGTCGATCACTCCATTGTGAGAAGAATTGTTTGCAGATGCTTCCATGATGTGTTGTGGGAAGGTTGGATGGGATGAAGGATGATGAAAATCACTCATGGCTGGCAAACGAGCCGTAGAAACACCTGAACCCATTTTCTTCTTCTTTTTGTGTATTTGTTTTCCTTTGAAATCGCTCTTTACTGCCCTTTACGATTCGCGAATTCAAAACGGATCGGGATATTTAGGAGATCTTTCTATCTTTGTTGCTTTGGAGCGTTTGATCTGTTCATGGAGATTTTAAAATGTGGTGGCCTTTAACCATGAATTACTGAATTACAGAAAGGGCAACACATGGTTATATAGAAGGTAAGCTGTCTCTTCATTTACGTCATGTTAAAGAATGAGAGATAATTACCAAAAGCCTTCTTTGGTCTTGTGTAAACACTGTATATAATACAAGGTCCTTCTCTTTGCGAGCAGTAACTTCTTTCTTGCTTGTCGTTCTTCTTCAATGGTTTTGATTTTTCCTGTTTCCATTATTGTTGCCGTGGCAGTCGTGTGGAAAGGAATAGGAGAGTCATTCGAGGGAGGTGGAGTGACAATAATTTTACATTCAGAATTTCCAAGACCTACAAACGGCGGCAGCCATGAAGTTGAAGAACTTGCACTTCTTCTTCTTGAATGGGATGAGTTTGGAGATGTCGCATCGAGAGGAGGAGGTAAATGGTGTGGAAATAATGCATCAAGACCTTTCAAAGGAGAGGATGATTTCGATCGGAGGGAGGAGGCCGCCCTTCTCAAATCATTGGACAACATCTTTTTGAGAGAGGAGAAGGAAACATTGAAATTGGTGGACTTTTCGTCGTCGGAAGTGATCGAGTCATCATCGTCCGAACTAGATAGGTCATCATCATTGTCCTTCAACTTTAGATAAGAGAAGAGAGAAGAACTGGAAGAAGAGGTGATGGATTCTGTGGTGAACAAAGAGCTGCTGGAAGATGAAGAGGTTGTTGCTGAGATGGAGAGAGAGGATTTACTTTGTGATTTTGAAGTGATGGTCGAGTGGTGGGATTGTTTGGCACGTGCAAGGGGTGTTCCTTTAAGGGATTTCAAAGGATGATTCTTCATGGACATGGGACGGACCAACGTAAGATCCTCTTCGCCGGATCTCGATGCATGTCCAAATCCTCTCGAGAGGGAGAGTGGATCCTTGTGTTTGGTTTTGGTTGTTGTTGTTGTTGTTGGATAAGGTAGAGAGTGATGTTTTCGTGGAGGTGGCTGTGGATTCTGATGGAACAACAACTTGTCTTCGAATTTCGGAAGAGAATGAATCGCTCGAGGATGGAGAGATCTTCGACGTTTTGTCTTGGTAGGAATGTTATGGAGAACAATAGCCGTTGGTGATGATGATGATGAAGTGAATGGTGATTTTGTATTGGAACATTTCTCACCCAATTCATGAGGTGAGGTTGAAAGAGATTTACAAGTGTTTGAAATGGGAGTTGAGAATGGTCGATGGGAGGAACATGTTTCACCTGAATAAGTGATGGAATGAGAATGGTGATGGGGAGAAAGATGGCCACGTCGTCGTTTTTGATCATATTCACGATGGATCGAGTGTTCATTCATGGCAGGAATTCGAGCAGATGCCGAAGACATGGATACGCTCGAACCCATTTTCTTGTATGTGCTACATCTGATGGTGATGAGCTGCGTGTGATTGGGAACAAGAGTGGGAGTAATGGACTCAGTATTTCTTAATTGAGACTTTAAGGAACCTTGACACAACCTTAATACGGAAAGAGGCAGAACTCAACCTTGGAGATTCCAGAGTTCAGTTCAATCTCTAATTCCAAAACACCATCTCTGTTTTGAGGAGACAAGCCCTCAAGGGATATTTACAGCTCTCCGTATATTGAGTTTTTCTTCGAGTCTCTGAGAATTCTCTTCTTTTCCTTTCTTTCCTCCTCCACATTGATTGAAAAAGGAGAGAGAATGGCTGGTTCAAAAGTCGGTTCAGTTATTTCAATTTGAACATCAGAAGATGACAATGTTGATGAAGATAGTTTTCCACCATGTCTTTTCTTTTCACAATGATCTTTGTGAGGATTTGGATGAAATTCTTCTTTTGGTGAAGGACAAGAACCTTCAGAAAGAGAACGACCCTTTTTGGATGTTTTACAATTTGAATGCGAGTCTTGTTCAAGAGAATTAGAACAATTTAACTTTCTGAAAGAGTTAATCTTGCAAAAGTATTCCTTGTTTGTTGAACAATTGTTTTTTCTTAATTCTGTTTGGATAAGAGCAGGTTTCTGATCCTTAAACAAGGACTTGGTGTTGTATAGATCTTTCACAGGTGTGGGAACATGAAGATGTTTCATTTCTTGTTGTTCGGGATGCAGTCGATTCGTGTGTGTCCTTCGTTCTAAACATATAGAGAGGACAGAAGTGGAGAATGGATGATGAGCATGATGCGAGCTGATGTTTTTTTCGATTGTATTCTTTGAGGGTGAATGATGATGACTCTGATGATCTTCCAAGTTGCAGCATTCATCCAAGTTTCTCTGCATGAAAACGTTCGGATGAATATTTGATGCCTGAAAGAAAGAATTTCCTTCTTTCACCCTTGACTCTCCTATACACAATGAAGGATGGGACAAACTTGAGCAATTCGATAAAGAAGTAAAGGTACTTGAGGAAGAAGAAGCTGCAGAGCCCATTTTTCGATATTGGATGTGGTTGTTTCGAGAGTTTTGGGAGAAACGGTCATTTTTGACTTTGGCTGCTTGACTAATAAGGACGGAAAGTTCTTTTCGAAAAGAAGTTCTTGAGTTTCAATTAAGGAAAATTTGATGGTGCTTTCGTTGGGTTGTAACTTAGGAGTTCATTTTGACTATTTTGAGTTTCAATAACCACGCACATTTACCTCTCCACTTCTGTTCCTTCAAAAAGACCTTGGGGGTGTCAATCTCGCAGAACCTGGTTAGGAGTTTGTAACAGTAATGATTAGATTTAAATATGAGAGAAATTGAACCAACGTAATGGGGTTGTAGATCACATGGTAGATCGTTCCCTTAGCATGGGAGAGGTACCGGGATCGATACCCGGCAACTCCAAATATTTTTGTTAGACGTCAGGCGACTGAAATTTTTTCCTTCACCCTCAGAACAATATCTACCTCTCGTTACTGTTTTGTAGTGAGCCCTCCACTCTTGACATCATGAATTATATAATTGGTAAGATTGGTTTTCTCATTGATAAAAGGAGTAATTTGCAGCCTAACTACGAAAAAAAGGTGTTTGGAGAGAAGTAGCTCAAAGTAACGGACATACATTTATTGGATCTGTCTATTGGTAATCTCTTGAATGAGGTCCATTTCAACAATATGTTACGAAGACTCCGGAATTGTTCGATCCGAACATTTCTTTCATTCAGGTTCTTCATTTTTACGTTTGAATTACATTGGATATTACATGTTCATAACAATCCATGCAGGCTTTCTTATTCCGCATTGGTGAGGTGTTTGAATGGCATTTGAGTGACCAATACAAGTCAATCATATCCTATATACCATGTTAAGTAAGGCCAACAGGTGGAGGAGGAGTCACCACAATGAAAAATTCTTCTCTTCGATCACTACTCGAGTTTTGTAATAAATACTTGAAAGAGAGTCTCTTGCTGAGAGAGTGCCCCGAAGAAGAATCACTTGTTTTGGGAGTGATATGTTTTGCCTTTCTCAATCGAAAACTGTCAATAACTTGTGAGATGAGTTGATCATTTTCGTCGTCGTCTTCTTCTTCTTGATGGACCCAATGGTTTTTCTGCTTTGGGAGTGATCTTGTTGTTTTGGGGTGTCCCTTCCTGACTTTTTTACTTGGTGCAATGTTGTCAATATTATTCTTTGAGAATGGATTGTGAACAAGAGAGGGTGAATTCTTTTTCGTTTTAATTGTGAAATGTTGTCGAATGTGGAAGGAGTATGAACGTTGTCTTTGGGGAGAATGATCATACCAATCGGATCGATTGGATTCCAGAGTCGACAAGTATGTGGAGGGAGAAGATTTTCTTTTAGTGATATACTTCAGGTGATTAAAGTTGTGAGAAGTTTGATGGTGGTGATTCTTTGGTTCTGAATCAGAATCACCATCGACAAACGAAGAGTGAATAAGCTGGTGTCGGTCTCTTTCAGGAGGGAACACTCTTTGTTGCAAGTAGGCAGAAAACGAACAAGTCTTGTGGCCATTCAAGAGAGGAATTCGTTTCCTCCCTCTCAGAAGAGAGGTGAAGCTATCATGATGATGGACGAGTGTGTTCCCAATGATTGAACTTTTGGCATCTGTATGAAGCAATAGGAATGGTTTGTTTGAACATTGCGAGTTGTCGCAAGTTTTCCTGTGTGTGGTGGTTAAGGAAATGGAGCTTACACAAGAACCCATTCACAAGAGGATGAGAAGCACACAACACAAGGAAAGTGTGAGTTGGACTGTTTGTGTTTTTTTGCACATGTGTTCCCGGTTCAACAAACACCCAAGCACCTATCCAATACAAGAAGTGATGCACCTCTTCTGGTATAAGGATGTGACGCGTTTTTGGTTTTTTGTTCGTTTGAACCAAAAATTCTCTGAAGTGAACTGCGGAACGCGATTACACCTTTTAAAGTATGACACTTCGCCGACATATTCGAAAGAATCCTCTTCTGTGATCCAACTAATTGTGTCTTTTCATAAACAACAAGAAAACCGAGAATTTGACAATGATGTGACAAGGGTGCCATTATCGAATGGAAATACCGAAATTTCTTGAATTCAGGTAAAGCGCCTTTATTGTCGGCTTTAACAAAAACCATAAGAGAATACAAATTATTGAACTGGGAATCAATGAACATTGAAATGATCATTTTTGGACAGGGTTCTGTATTTTGAACCAAATATTGAAAACATTCAAGTTTCCTTAAATAGACATCTCATCATCTTCGAGGGTAAAGGAACGAAAAAGAGATAAGTGCTGTTGGATGACGGGTTTGAATTTCCTTTTCTCCAATTTCTGAAATACTTTCAAAATGTTTTCCATGTTGTTGATGAAGAGCCAATGCATTCCAAGAACTGGACTACTTTAATTCCTTATTTGAAAATTGAAGCTAAAAACACAACATTTACTTTGCATTTGCTTGTTGCTTTTTCTTCTCGAACTAAATCAACAAACTGTCAAATTGTCTTACTCTTTACCTTACTGCTCAGAGGTCTCTCGAAAATATGAGTCCTATCCAAATACATCAAATAAGGAAGTGCCTTAAGAAGTTCAAATTCACAAAAGACTGTGTGAAAAGTTCGCATAAAAGATAATCTGTGCAAAGAGAAGGAAGATTTGTAAGAAACTGAAACAATCAAGTACAAACCCTTGACTTTTGGCAGCTGCATTAAAATTATTTGAAAGGCCTACTTTCTTGTTCCATCAAGTCTTTTACAGTCATGTAAATCGATTATTACCGATTATTACCGTTAATTTAAGGAAATAAAGGAGGAGTCACCACAATGAAAAATTCTTCTCTTCGATCACTACTCGAGTTTTGTAATAAATACTTGAAAGAGAGTCTCTTGTGGAGTGGGTGCGGAGAAAGATCGTTTGTTTTGGGAGTGATGTTTTTAGCCTTTCTCAATCGAAAACTGTCAATAAATTGTGAGATGAGTTGATCATTTTCGTCGTCTTCTTCTTGATGGCTCTTTTGATTGGGAACTGATCTTTTTGTTTGGGAGAGGAATTTTCTTTCATTATTATTATTTGGACCTCTTTGTTGAATGTCATATTTGGAGGATTGAGTGTGAACAAGAGAGGATGTATTCTTTTTCGTTTTAATGGTGAATGGTTGTTGTAGGAATGGGAATGAACGTTGTCTTTGGGGAGAATGAGTGTTCCAATCGAATCCATTCGAAGATTCAGGAGACCAAGAAAACGTTGAGGGAGAAGATTTTCTTTGAGTCATGTATTTCAGGTGATTGGAGGTATTGGGAGAGGGTGGACTGTGGTTGATTGGTTCTGAATCAGAATCACTGTCGACAACAGGAGAGTGAATGTCGTGATTGAATTGTTGCTCCTTTTCAGGGATCACTCTTTTTTGCAAGTACTCAGAAAACGAAGAGGTCTTGTGGACATTCGAGAGAGGGATTTGTTTCGTCCTTGATCCCGATCGTTGGACGAGAGTGTTCCCAAGGATTGAACTTTTGGCATCTGCCTGATGAAACATGGTTGGTTCGTTATACGGTTGCGAGTCCTGGCGAATTGCAATTCCATGATGAATTTTCCTGTTGGTTGTTAATAAGGGAGAGGAGAAGGAGCTTACACTGGAACCCATTCACAAGGATGAGGAACAACAAATGAAGCATGTAAGTTGGAATGTTTTTTTGTGTGTGTTTTAATTGTGCACATGTCCAATAAAAGAAGTGATGCACCTCTTCTGTCGTGGGATTTTGTTCGTTTGCACCAAAACATGTCTGAAAAGAATTTGGAGTAAAAGACAGAACAGGAGGAGTTCAGCCTCCTATTTTCTCGCCTATTCGGACCAATTTTATCAAAATGCCGAATATTTCAAGACCAATTTTTGGCAAGTTACAATTCGACACAAACGAAGAATTATGGTTGATTTCGACAGAGAGTTCTAAAATTTGAAATTGGAGCAGCAGAATTCACAGAGTATGAAAAACTTCAAAAACAATGGAAAGTGGGCTCTCAGAAATAATAGAGAAATGAATCAAGAAAAAAAGTAATCTTCAATGTTTTCAAACTCAAATTTTTTAGTTCAGGTGTTATATTATTACAGAACGACATCCATATTTAGAATCATTCACAAACTTCTACCAAAAGAAAATCATCAAGGATTATCCTGAAAGTATAGCATTCAAAATGATGGCTGGCATCCTAACCATCCTTTCAAGGACTAGTTTTTTACCTTTTTTTTCATTCAAATTCGAAGCGGTTCAAGTGGTTACGGAGGAGTCACCACAATGAAAAACTCTTCACACTGGCTATTCGACTTTTGTAATAAATACTTGAAAGATAATTCCTTATTGGGAGAGCATGAAGAAGAGGAGGAATCGTTTGTTTTGGATGTGATGAGTTTCATTTTTCGAAAACTGTCCATGACCTCTGAAATGGGTGGATCATCTTCGTCTTTTTGATTGACAATGTTGTTCTGCTTCTTTGGAAGTGATGATGTTTTCGTTTTGGAGTGATGCTTACAGACATTTTTAGGTGCGAAATTTTCATTCTTTGAGGATTGAGTTTTAACTGGACTGGATACATTCTTATTCGTTTGAGAGAATTGTTGTTGTGGTGGTGCGATGGAGTTTGAACGTTGTCTCTGGGGAGAATGGTTACGCCAGTCAGAACTTGTGGATTCTAGAGCAAGGTACGTTGAGGATGATTTGCTTTTAGTGCATATAGGTTTAAGGTGAGAAGGGTGGTGAGAGATGTGGTGAGAGATGTGGTTGTTTTGATCTGATTCAGACTCATCATCCACATTCAAGGAGTGAAGGTCGTCATAATGTTTGAGTTGTTGCGGATGCTTTTCAGGGGACACTCTTTTTTGTAAGAAAGCTGAGAAAGAAGTCGAAGATTCCTTGTTTTTGTTGGAGAGAGGTGTTTGTTTTGTCTGAGGAGTCGATCCAGTGTGGAGGCTGATGTTGGTATGTGGATCATTGTCGTTAAATTCACCAATTCCATGATGCGATTTCCCGTTGTTGTTGTTGATTAAGGAGGAGCTTGCACTTGATCCCATTCAAACTGCTGTTGCACCACACGACCACACGAGAGGTGAGTGTGTGTCTCGAACGTTTTTTTGTGAAACAAACGCGATATTCCACGCCCCTCCTTCATGAGATATCATTCTCCGGAGAGACTTATTTGAAAAGAGAGTCTCGGTCAATATTTATTATTTCGAAGGCACTAATGTGGTGTCTGCACACCAACAAGAACCTCTCATGTTCACATGTTTCATGTGTACTTAGTAAATCGACTGCCTGTGGTTTGTTTAGTCGAAGTCTTTGGAATTTGACGAAAAAGGAAGTAGTTTATGGGCGGCCAACTACAGTTTAACCTCTTGTTCGAACTCGTCCACGTATTGCTCAGACAAAGACTCCTCTTTGAAATTCTTGAAGTGGGCATAAATTGGATGGTCATTGATTAATTCCTGTCGACGTGTATGGAGTTGAAATAAACGCTTTGAAATGTGATGATGTTTCTTGTGGAGGCGGTGCTTCGGTGTCATGCTGGGGGGAAATGTAGGTGCTGTGACTGTAATGCGACACTCATCATTACCTAAATTTACTTCTGGTGGAGGTGTCGTGCAGGGTGTTGTTCGATCCGCGTGTGATTTTTGATGCTGTTGCACTATTGAGGAATCTGAAACGCTGTTTTGCAAAGGTTGTGAATCATTGTGAAATGTTTTGAACTGCGAAAAAGAACGTGGGTTGACATCGTCTGGAATTCGAGTCGAAGCTACTTGATTACTTGATCTTGACAAGGAATGAGAGGTTTGAGATGGGTGAGTGGAGGAAGAGTTTAAGGTATTCACATGTGAAGCGGTAGCAGAGGCACATTCCTGCCATAAAGGACCTTCTCGTCTGCGTTGACGTAATTGAGGTAAATGGTTGCTAACCACTGTCTTTCGATGCAAAGAAGAATTGGAATCTGATGAAACATAATTGGGGTGTAAATACGATATGGGTGGTTTTGTTGGACGAGGAAGCACTACTGATTTTGAGTTTGAATCGTCCGACTGGTTTTTGGGGGAGTCTTTGGGTTGTTGGGAGGTTGTAGATACTGTTGATAATGAAACGGGAGGAGGTGTTGAATTGTTCAAAGAATTCTTGCTTCGCTCCTTTACCATGATCAAGGTGGAAGAAGAATTTACATGTTGAGAAGATAGGGATAGAAATCGTCCATGTTTGTCGGACGGTATGGACAGACCGGGAGATGAGGGCAAACTGAGAGAATGTGGACGTTTAACGTCTAGATGTACTTGTTGAGGTTCTTTGAGTTTTACATTGACTTCTTCATGATGGCAGGTTTTAAGAGGATAAGATGATGGATACGAACGATTCACTTGAATTTCGTTCGGTAAAGAAGAGAAAGTTTTCAATGGTCTCGGTCGTGAATGAGTCTGAAGAAACGACTCGTGAATGGTTTGATGATGTAAATCATAATTCTTCTTTTGTCTTAATGTTCTTTCCGATGAAAAGGTGTGTGCTTCTCGTGCAAGGCCAGAACCGAAATTTTGCAATTTTTCAGAATGATTAAGATGACAACAAAAGGAAGAAGAAGACAATTCACCTGAAGCTTCTCCTCCCGAGATGTTGATAGGTTGATGGGATGAGGGGGCAGAGCCCATATTTCTCTGATCAGAGGCGGACTTTTTTGAGAGAATGATGACCTTCTCGTTGTTGTTGGCTCATGCTTTATACCTCAGTCAGACAAGCTGAAAACTGAGTTCCAAAACAGGCGAATGTACTTACTGTTTTTGAAGTTAACCCAAAGATGCATTTTCTGACCTTTAGATTTTGACCGGTCAACGATATTGGCGCACACTTGTTCTCATGTCCGTATCAAGTATTAATGATGATGAATAATTTTCTAGAAAATTTATTATTATTATTTAAATTAATAATAACAATTAACAACAGCTCAACACTGCAAAATCTTGGTCATGTGGACGACTATGATTACTCATTCTTCTTCTTTCCAGAAGTGGCAGCTGGAGCACCAAAGTATTTTCTAACAAAGAAGTCAACAAACAAGTACAAATAAGCACCATACATGGCAACACAGCTCAACATAATTTCGTATGGAGCATCACAACGACAATTCTTCTCTGCAGGCACACCAGCATCTCTATTCTTGAAGAACTTGTAAGCAAAGATGGAATTGAAAACAATACCCAAAATCATTTGAGTAATTTGACCGATGGTCAACAAAAAGTTCCAACTTGGTCTATAACCCAATTCAGTCAATGCATAATAGTAGTACATAAAGGTGTGAATCAAAGAGTTCATAATAATAAAGCAGTATCCGACAGCATATTGAGTGTAGACAGCATACCAAGTGAAGAGCAAAACAGTCAAATGGTGGAACCAGTGCAAGAATGGAACCTTACGATCTGGGTGCTTGATAACCAACAAGACAGTATCAAAGAGTTCCAAGTACTTGGAAAGAGCGAAAATGTAGGCCCAAACAATGTGTGGGAGACCTTCTTCAGGACCTGTTTTGTTGTGACACGGTTCATGTGAGACGATGTGTCGTCATTGTGAGATAGACACCAATGTGACAAAAACCAAATAAACGTCATATTATGAGTGTCGGAATATAATGACACATAACGATATCCAAACAAAAAAAATCAAATCACACCAGTTCACAAAAATGTGAAAGAAACAAGCAGCAATATAACACAATTGAAACAGACAGACCCGTCATTGTGTTCGTAGTAGTAATAATTATAGATAATGAGCCGAACAACTAATACACAACATACCTAACACGTGCTTCTCTTCACAAATCAAACCTGGTAAATCCCAAGCGTAATCATTCTTCAAATAAGTAAACCATGGAACAGAAGCACCCAACAACATGGCCAAACTCAAAACACTCAAGAATAAATTCCACAAGAACATGACCATCTTCAAGATTGGTCTCTTTGCATCCTTAGCTGGGACTGGCAACAATTTTGGCAAAACAAAAACAATGAACAAGTAAACAATCACTGAAGAAATTGGCAGCGCATTGGTAAAATTCTTCATGAGGTAAGTTTGGTCCATAGTTAGTCTAAACTTTTGATGGTATTGAGTGGCAAGGAAATTCAAATCCAAAAGCTTGGCTGGTTCTGCCATGACAAGTTGGCAGAACTCGCGGAGTGGTCCCATAAGAAGGAGAGGCATTGTTGTTGTTGTACTAGTGCACTAGTATTACTACAATATATTGTTTGAGAGCAAGGGAGAGGATTTCATCATCATCGTAATGATAGAGGTGTAACGCCATCATCATATTAGACAACAATAATTAAAGAGTTATGGGAATATTTACAGGAGCGAACATTTCGGCCGAACAAGAAAGCACCATACCAAATAATAGTATTTTAGTGGAATATCAACAACAAGGTGTTTCATAGTAAGTACAGCCAAAAACCAGGACCATCATTATCATCATGAAATATGTTGAAGTTACAGTAACGGAAAAATAAATTGAGAACACGTTCATCATATACGCGAGTGTTCATTCATTACAAGAGAGTTGGTGGCCAAACAACAACAACAACCACACATTTCAGCCAATCCATCACCGGTGGTTCAACAAGTCATTGTTTTATTATTCAACACGGCGTTAGCGTTATCTTTCAATGCCATTCCTGTACGAAAGGCAAACACATACCTCTCAATATGTTATTTTTTTAAAAACACAAAATTCACAGAACGAAAGCCGCCCAATTTCACAACGTTCAAATGCTGTTGATGCGTCGGACACCTGTCAAGGAGGTTTGGAGGTCTTTGACGAGAAGGATGAACGACTCGGCTAACATATGAGTGTGTGTCGTGTTTATTGAGGATGATGCTCAATGACAAATGTCACCCAATGGCCAGTTGCCTATTTAAAGTCTCATAGAAAAAGGAAGAACATCAACATGTTGCATCGTATCTAAGTAGTTGTTCGGTAGTCCACACTTATCCCGTGTACGAAACAATAAATTCCAAGGAGAGGGTCTTTTGTTGATGTGGTTGAAGAATGAATTGTCGCTCCATCACACGATTCAATTTCTTAATTTTCACAACCATGTTTTCGTCATCACTATCTTTAAAGGCCAGATACAAAGAATCAGGGGATGATTGAGATTTTGCCGACTCCTTGCTCTTGGGGTTAGATGTTAACATGTCATAGAGGTCAAAGAGATCAGTTTCAGGTTTTCCATCGAGTTTAGGTTGTGTGAGAAGTACTTTCAAATTTCTGTCCTTGTGTCGATTCATAATTTTAGGCAAGGCATCCATCACAGTGATGTTAATTGGAACGTCCTTCTTATTCTCAACAAGAACTGTGAAAAGTTCGTTGACCATCTTGGTTTTTTGGAACCATCCAGAAAAGTCCTGGTTTGAACTCTGCTCAATAACTGATACAGAGACCATCTTATCAATTCCAGTGTCCAAATTAAACGTTTGTTCAGGAAAGATGTTCTTATCGATGGCGGTTTGCGAGGTCAACATGCTGTCAATGAAAATGTCCACATTGCCAGGTAAAAGCATCAGCTTGGACTTGTTCTTAATGCGCATGCTTGTGTAAACTTTGGTCGATTGTCGAGGAATTACCTTGTAGAACCATTTGGCAGCGAGCATAACTTGTCCAATAAGAACCTTTTTGACCATGCTGCTTTTTCCTGATTCGGTGGTCATCTTGTTTCTCTCCTCCTCACTTGGAACACTCGGCGACAACAGTGTCAAGCGTTCACGAATGAAATACATAAACGAGTTAGAGAGGAGAGGATTGTGTTTGACAAGTGCCACATTTTGAAATTGGCCAAAATTGACTTGACCAGCAGCCACCTCACTCTGTACAGAACTATCTTGGGCTTGATTCATGGTATTGGCCATTCGGCTCATTGGTGCAAAAGATTTAAACGAGTAAAGTGGTTCACTGGGCTCGTCCAGATTAATTCCAATGTCACTCAATAACAAATCCCTAACTTCTGGAAGAGAAGGTGCCATTGTCAAAGCATCGGTGTTGAGAATAATTTGGGCATTAGTCCAATTCTCTCCAGTGTACTGTTGGAGATCTGCCATGAAAATAAGACGACCCGTTTGTCTCTTGCTGTCGATATAAAGAGAGTAATAGGGCGTCCAACTCACGAGTGGTTGAACGTAATGCATCGTCGTCACTTCGTTATCCATACCGTTATCCTTGCCAACAATATATTTCACAATAATCTCTGCTGTCTCCGTGGTGATATTCTTTGGAAGAGCTGTGCTAAAAGTGAAAATGTATGGAAGATGGCTCTCTGACTTTTGCTGATCGTCCAGTTGTTCCATCTTTTTCAAAATTTCGTTCTTTCGTTTTGAGAGGCTTGTGACAATTTCTTCTAATTGATTCAAAGCTTGCATTTTCTCTTCAAATTCTTTCTTTTCAAACTTGCCATTCACTTGTGGTAAAATGATATTCTTTAGTCGTTCCACGTCTGATAGTTTTGAGTCGATTGGCTTCAACTCCTCTTGCAATACCTCCTTTTGAGTTTTCACTGTATTTGAATTCGAATAGGCCTCTTGCTCAAATTGTGTGTCTCTAAGAAAGAGTGGAACGATGGTATTGACAGCATTTGAGCCATCTTTTGAATCTGGGGCATTCACTGGTGGAATCACTGCACTCACAGAAATGCTTGATAAATCCACATGTCGAGAAAGTCCTGTTAATTGGATTTGTATCTTGTTGGAGGTCGGTGAAGAGATCATCTTTGTCAATTTGAACACTCTCTCCACACCCGCTCTGTTATTGGTAAAGAGAGTCACTGACGTTGAAATGGCATCTCGATCGCAATGGAATCGATAGGAATTGATGCTGCTGGTTGTGGACGATGAATCATCGCCCTCAATAACATCCGTGGGGATTTGCATCGGAATATCTTCGGTTTGGGGAATATCTTCATCATTGCTCGTGATAGTATTGAATTCCAAACGGGTACGATCCAAGATGTCTTGTTTGTTCGGGTCGTTCTTCTCAATATCAGCTCTGATCAAGGTGACCAAACCGATGGCCGTCATGATGATCAATGATGTCATTATTCCGATGATCATCAAGCGTCTACTACATAAAAACCTTTTCATTTTCCGTAAAACTACGTAAAGCATGAAATGCGTTTCTTTACACTTTACAAATTCAAAATGATTCGTAACGAGATGAATATGTTTCTTGTTTAGGTCACTTCGAAACTTTAGGACAATTTTTTCATTTTTTCTTCGACGATTATTGTCGGTTTCTTTTTAAGGCGAAGCTCCGAGAGCAATTTAATGGTGCTTTTGTGTGGTACTGAGAACACGAAGAAGATAATGAAAATTTGAAACCAACGACAATGTTCGATGAGTCATTGGGTCAAAAATCATTGGTCGGTGAATTGTAAATCAAACACGTGTTCGCTACTTGGTCTTGTTGCAATAACATACGTTTTCCAAATCCTCCAAGAACTCTAAAGGTGACCCATCCTTCTCTTTCAAACTCTTGTATACAACCACAATTAGAACTATTCATGTCCCTCTCTCTTTGGAGAGCATATTAAGAATCTATCTAATGTTTTCTATTTCTATGTTCTGGTGTGTAATGACTGATATCCATGGAGATTCCATATGCCTTACATTGTGAAGTCATTTTGAGAGGATGTGCTGAAATCTTTTGAATCACATTCTCGAAATGATTGCAATGAAATTGTCTCCTCGTGTGTGGATCAATTGCGCTTTCATGTGTTTGAAAAAGGTTTGTGTAATAGGTTGGAGCTTTGTATTGTGGATATCTCTTCCGTAATTGGTTATTTAAACCACGAATGAGAAATTTTCTGTTTGAGAGTTTGTGAAATAATTTCACAAAAACTGGAAAAGTGTCTTTTCCAGAATAAGTACGCAAGGTCAATGGATAAATAATTGAAGAAATATGAGATGGCGTTGTGAATGTTTGATCTTTCAAATCACTACATGATTCTGACACAAGTTCTCTAATTTCCTTAAATAGGCATTGAGGATCGGCATTTGTCAACACTTTAGTCATTGGTTTCAAAGGCATAAATTTCTTAAACCACACTCGAGTATCTTTCTCCTCTTCTCCATTCAGCAATGTAAAAAATTCACATATCAAGACATGTTGACACATGGGCTTAGAGTAAATCATTTCGCATCTCATCTTATCAATTCGAGCACATGATTGAAACAAGAATTTAAAATCTAAAAAAGTTAACATTTGAAACCAAATGACTTCATTGAATGCAATGTGTGAAAACTCCTCTCGATACAATGATTTCTTTTCGGCTTTCTTTTTGGATTGGCTCTGATGTTTCGATCGAAAAGACATGATTGTGTTGGTGTCCAATTCATTTTCTTTGAGTTGGTCCAACAAGGCAAATGAAGACATTTTTTAAAGTTGTTGATGATGATTCATGATTTGGACCAGTAGGAGCTTCTAGTGTGTGAACAATAACAAAAATACGGATGTTTCATTCCATTCGACAGTGATGAAAAGTTCCACTTGGGCCTGTGTATTAAAATTCCAAAAGCTTTGATGTTTTCAAATTCTTCAAGTTTTGAGTTTTGCTCTGTTGAATGAAAGGACAAAAATGAAACAAATACGAAAAAACACATGATTTGGATCAAATTCGCACATCGATGTTGAATTAATTTCCCTTGTTTTTGCTTGATTTCATGGGTTTTTCTTGTTTTCCTCGAATTTTCACTTTTTAAAGCACAGAGTCAACTCAGCCAATTTTCACATCTGTGGACAGCAAATGCATAGCTTCCTCCAAATGGACACTTCAACACTTCATATCGGAAATTTTTTTACAACGGCAACGACTAGTCGGTTGGCAAATAGGTTCTGTCCTAGCAGCGTTGCTTCTCCAATCCACATTGCCTTATTTGTCGTTTGTGATTGTCTCTCAACATCTTTGTTTTTCAAAAGGAGAGAAAAGCATTGGCTGTGGTTCAATGTTCTGTTGGTTCAGACTTCCTTGTTCCCAACTCACCATTTGAAGCTGTTTGTCACGTTATGTCAAATGTCAAGCATCTTTCAAAAAATTGTCAATACCTCAACATTTGCACTTCTAGGTAACAACCAACCACAAACGAAAAATACAGACAACCACCATAGAAATGAGCAAGACCACCATCCAACATATTAAATGTGTCATTGTAGGTGACGGAGCTGTCGGTAAAACCTGTCTCCTCTATGTATATGCCAAGAATCACTTCCCTGAAGAGTAAGTAAAACATAACGATGTGAATCACTATTGTTGTGAACAATGATGATGTTTTTGTTATTATTATTATTATTTTGATGATGACAACAATGGTGTTGATGTTGGATTCCACATTCATCCTTTCATTTTGTGCGCTGTTGTTGTTATGCATTAATTTTGTTATATTTCGTTGTGGTGATGCATATGGTTTTTAAAAACGCAACTATGAACATCCCTAACAACAATGATATCATCCTTCTCGTGATGATGAACCTAATTATGACTCAACATGAACAACAACCATCATGAACCATTAAATTTGATGACGGATAGATATGTACCAACTGTGTTTGATAACTACTCTGCAAACGTGATGGTTGATGGAAAGACCATCAACTTGGGATTGTGGGATACTGCTGGTCAAGAAGAGTAAGTAGAGTGTGTGTTTGATTAGAATCATGGTGATCATGATAACGGTTTTACTTCTTCCGTGTTCCTCTCATCATCATTCCTTCTTTTCATCATTCGTCCGTTTCTAATAACATCATCAAAAACAACACCCAAACAACAACTGAACCACAACAAAACCCCTTCCAATAACACAACAATAACAACAACAGATACGATCGTTTGCGTCCTCTCTCCTATCCAGGTACCTCTGTCTTCCTCATTTGCTTCTCTGTGGTGAATCCATCCAGCTACGATAACGTCCGTTTGAAGTGGCATCCAGAAGTCTCTCATCACTGCAAGAACGTTCCAATCATTCTCGTTGGTACACAAGTCGACTTGAGAGACAATGAAAGCACCGTACAGAAATTGCGTGAGAAGGGAAAGCAACCACTCACTGCTGATCAAGGAGAAAAGTTGAAGCAAGAAATCAGAGCTTTGAAATATGTTGAGTGTTCAGCCAAGACACAACAAGGAGTGAAGGGAGTCTTTGATGAGGCAATCCGAGCATTCTTGTTTAAACAAACTGAACCAGAGAAGAAACCTGCTGGAAAGTGTGATTTGTTGTAAATTGAAATTATGTATTCTTGTTCTTGAATAATATATTATTTAAAATTTAATATGTAATAGAACAAATCCAATATTTGTATCATAAAGTAAAGTTGTGCATGTACAAAGGATTCGTAGAGAAACATCTCTTGGCGACGGAGGATGGATGTCTGTTATGGAGCAACCAACAGTTTGGAAGCAGCCTTCTTGAGCTCTATTATCCTAAGTTACAACATCTCTTTATTCGCCGACGAAGTTCCAAAACATTTCTCCCGTCGAATTTAGTTGACTATTTTGCTCAACCATGAATGCGTGTTCTCTTTGGATAGTCACGGCAGTTAATTTTAATTGAATGATTGAATTTAATGACACTTCCGATGTTTCTACATTTTATTAAGCATCAAGTATTCATCGAACTCAACTAACAGCAAGTAATTCATTAAGGAAAAAAATGTTTTCAATCTTATAATTCATCTTCTGGGAAAAACCCGGCATCCACAAATTTCTTTGTTCTCATATTCTTGCTATCTTGAATGGGTGTTGGACTCGAGCGTTGAGTTGTTATGGGTTGTTTTTGTGGTGGTTGATGAAGACGAGGAGATTGTTGCTTAGGATATTGATCGATTGGTTGTTGTTGTTGTTGCCAATACTCAGGACGAGTATTATTATTATTAATACCTTGAGTAGTAATATTCGTAGCAACTGAACTGGATCTTTTAACGGGAGGTACTGGAGCAGTTGTTGAGGATGTTTTTGTTATTGATGATGATGAACCTGATGATGCACCCTGTTGAGGAATGGTTGGTAAAGGCTTGTGATGATCTCTTCTCGGACTCACTTTCGCAGAGGATGTAGAATCTTCATTTCGAGGAGAAACTTGGGGGGTAGTTGCAGTGGTGGATGAATGTGTATGATGATTGATAATATTATCTTGTTCATTGTCAATACGATGATCATGATGAATGGGTTTGAGAACGGTTGGAGTTTGTGGTGGTTTTGGAAGGGATGGTCTCGGAGAGGTTCTTGGATACGAAGAATAAGGAGGAACGACAGCAGGATTTGTGGTAGAGGTATCATGTTGATCATGATCGTTACTCATTTCCGAATTGGAGGGTTCTGTAGTTGTTTGGATGGTGGATGGATAAGACAAGGAGAAGAGTTTTGGTTGTTGAGGCTGTTGTAACAAATCTTCTTGTTGTTGTCTCAGTGCTTCAAGTTTGGCCACTATAGAGATGGCAGCTCCTGTTGGAACTTTGAATTCAGTTAAATCTTCTTTGGTTAAACAAAGAATGGCATTTCCTGTGAGTTGTTGTTTCATGATGACTTTTCAGAAACAAAGATTAAACCATTGAGATTGTGAAACATTGAATTCATCAATGCAAACGTGAAGGTTCATTATCGAAAAGACAACGAAATCCATGAACATCAAACATCATCGTCAAGACCATTATATTAATTGAAACAAGAATAGTTTGAAAAAGTTTAGTCCCAATTCTCCATTACAACCAATGACACAACAATCAAACATACCATCAATGACCGTTTTTTGATCATACTTTTCGCTCATAAGCCAATGTTTGAAATTTTCACTGGTCCAATTTTTGATGAGGATATGTGTCACATCAGGCACAAATTCATGCGTGGAGGTGGTACTCTTTAATTTGAAAAGATTCATTTTTTCTGTGCTGTTCTCGGTGATGACCTTTAATGAACAAATAGTCTTGTTCCATATCAGATTTACATAAAAGGAAGGCATCATTTATTGTGATGTTTTCAATCTGTGAAAGGATTGGTTCTATTTAGCAAGTTTGGTTCGTTAAATATTGAGGGAATGAACATGTAGTATCATAAAGACTCAGTGAGGAAAATGAACTCCAACACCCAAACTGCAAACCAAAAGTCCAACCTAGCTGTTTCATCGACAAATTCAATTATTCTCTCTGCATCTCATAATTTAAAATTGTGCAATGAATGGACAGACAATAGTATTTTCCATTCACTCGTTTCAAACCTGAGAATTCTCACTGCTAATTTCTGCTGGACTCGAGGTCATGTTTAATGAAGAGTTGGTTCCCCCATGAACACTCACATCCAACACATGTGTTTCTTCATGATGCTGTTGTTGGTTCTGAGTCTGCGTGTGGCTTAGTGTTATTGAGGTCAAGGCTGTGTCTATAGTTGTTGCTCCACTCTCATTTGCAACAGTGGACATTTGTGAATTGTCATTGCTTGTGCAATACAAAGAAGACACAACTGAAGGAACAGCACTTGAATTTCGTTTTCGAGTGCTGTAAATACTTTCATTGATAGAGGAGAGATTTCCTTCGTGTTGATGTGAATTTTGAGGAGCAGCGTTCGATGAATGAAAAGTTCGTTTCATTTGGGAGTTTTTGTTGTGTTTCGAACGATTCGAGTTGATCACTTGAAGTACTTTGATAGAGATGGCCTTTTTGTTGATGAATATAATTCACGAGTGGACAACTCGAGCGTATTTTTTCGTGAACGAGCCCTTAAAAAATGACTGACGATCATCCCTCGTTAATCACTAAAATTGCGCACCTTGAAAAATATATTGAATACCTACAATCTACCATGAATGATCTCACTAAAGTAATTAATGATATGATTGAAAAGCAACTGCATGAACCTACTTCTAATCTTAAAATCAATGATAACCCTCCAAATGATGAGTCAGTTATGTCCACTCCAATATTCCCCCAAACACAAATACAAGCACCATCTTCTACACAAACACATACACATACACACACACCACACACACCACACACACTTACACACAACAAAAAAGAACAAATTCCTATGAAGAACAAATACCAAAGCCGTAGATTCAACCAAGAAACAACAACCAATATCAACCTAAACAAGAAAAGTCTCTCTACCAAAGATAACTCGAACCCTAAGAAAAAAAACCTCAACCAAAAAAAACACCAAAGACCGCAAAAATGCAATCAACCCGCCCAACAACTAAGAAATCTATCGACTTCAACAAAGGATTAACAATATACTGCGCAACCAACTTGTACAAAAACAAAGAGGCACTTCAATTTCTCCTCAATCACCTCAAGGCCTCCAAACTTGCGAAGGATCCATGGGTCCCCTCTGAAAGACCATTCATACTCCAAATTGTTCCGTCCTCATCAAGCTCAAGGGACGAAATCATCAAGAACCTCAATAGCGCCAAAAGTCAAACAAACTTTAAATACTTTATCTCTGATATGTCTCCAAATCACAGAGTTCACCGCTCAACATCTTACTGGAAACGATGAAAACAATATTCTTCATATGATCTCCTGCCTATGCAATTGGCATGAGAAATCTAAAGGTTTAATAGCTATGAGAATTAGTAAACCACCAGACTCAAGCTGCTTCAAAACCACTGTTACAGTTAAGAATTTACAATCACTACAAGAAATCCTCTCTAACACCGAATGGTCTCGCCTCAAAACTTATACTCAACTAGCTGAAGATTCCCGTTTTGAAGTCTTTATCAACCTCTCTACAGATTTTGAAGAACATGAAATCGTAAACGTCGTTAAAGATATCACCACTAAAGCAGGAATTACTATTCACCCAAACTCTATCAAAATCGATGAAAAGACATCTCCTTTTAATCCTGAAGAATCATATTATAACATCATAGTGACTCTTAAATCTGATACTGAAGTCGATCGTATCTTAGAAGTGGTCCATCCTATTGAAACCAAGCATGGCAGAATCATCACAAAATCCTTCAAGTCCAAAGCGCAGTTCTTTAAAGAAAAAGCTATCTCCAAATCAAATCAATCAACAGAGAAAGAAAGCTCTAACTTCTCAACTATTATTACTCCAAATAATTATGAAGCAAGGTTTACCAGCCTTGAAAAAAGAGTCTCCAATATGGAAAGCAATATATCATATATTGCTAAGAATATGGAAACTCTAATGCACAGCGTTAAATGACTCGTCCAAGCTGGGAAGAGAAAGGACATGCATGATAAAGATATTGAATGACTTTTACTATTGCAAACCTTAATGTGAATGGAATCCTTCCAAAGGATCCCAACCAATCAAGTATATTGGACAAAATCATACGGCTTATGGATATCTATCACCTTAACTTCATGGCAATCCAAGAATCACACATTAACAACTCACAATACACACGCACTTTTCACCAAAACCTCTATCGATATTATTCTTTTCTCAACAATAATAATTCTCATGATGGAACTTTTGTCCTTACCCATCAACGTCACAAAAAGAAATCTATTCATCAAATCCTTATTCCAGGACGTCTCCAACTATGCACCATCCACATCGGTGGATGCTTATTGAATATATTTAATATTTATAACTACTCTGGAAACAGAAATGAAGAAGAAGAAAATATTTTACTCGAGAAATTATCTGAAACCCTATCAACCCTAAATCACCAACCAATAATAGTGATTGGTGACATGAATTTTAGTTCAGAAGGAAATGCTTACAAAGACACCAAGTGGAAAACATTTATGGACCAACATAACCTAAAAGAAAGTGAAACAATAATTCCATCCTACATCAGAAAATACACATCACAAAACAAAATATTAGAAACAATCTCAAGACCTGACCACCTATTCCACTCGAGTCACATTGAAATAGAATATGAACAAGCTTTACCACTCGTCACAACAAATGACCACATACCAATCATGTTCAAATTTAAATTATTAATTCCAACAACCTGGAAACGAATAATCAGCGATGAGCAAAGTGTTGCAAAAAAACTCGAAGAAATTTTGAAATCTCTTCCCGTCAACAACAGTGAATTGAAAAAACTCAATCATGAGATCAAGAACCAATCTCATAAACCACATCCTATTAAGGGATTTAAGGAATCTGAAATCATTACCAATTTGAAACAACAGCTCCATAATCTCCATGAACAAAAATTATCCGAAACAACCCAAGATGAATCCACTATCAAAAGATCTATAAAGGAAACAAAGAAGAAACTCAAAGAACAATATAACCTTGAATTTGCGGAATATAGAAAAAAGTTCATAGATTCCATTAATAACAAACACACCAAAGGAATCCACAACTTCGATCACCATCTCAAATACAAGGAAATTGATTGGAATTCAACCAAAATAACAAAAGAAGGAGCTGTGAACTACTTTAAAAACAAATTCACCTCAAAACTAGATGACAAAACAGAAATTAAATTTAAACCAGGTGAATCAACAGTTAAAGAAGGACCGTCCAACATTACAATAACTAAAGAAGATGTTACGGACGCGTTGAAAAGAATGAAATCAACAACACAAGGGGTAGATTTCACAACAAAACAGATATTTGAAAATATCAATCCCAATAATTTAGCATCAGCATTTAATGACATGATCCAAAATCAAGACATCCCAAAATGCTGGAAACAAGGATGGGTTAAATTAATCGGAAAAAAAGATATAATCACAGACTACAAAGATCTAAGACCAGTCATAATCATGAATATTGGATATAGACTCCTATTCAACATTATAACATTCAAACTTAAAGATTGGGCCGAATCAAATATCAACATTAGACAACAAGCATTCACCCAAAATCGAGAAACAACAAATCACTGCATCCTCATACAAGCCCTCATTAACAAATTCAAAAAGAAAGGATTCATTCTAACCAATATAGATATTGCTGCTGCATATGATTCCATTGAACTCAAAATCATTGACATGGCGCTCACCCACTGCAAATTCCCCCAAGAACTTAAAAACTTCATCATTAATGCTTACTCAAATCATCAAATCCAAATAGAATGGAATCATACACTATCAGAAAAATTCACCAAGACAAGAGGAATCCCACAAGGATGTCCTCTAGCTCCTCTAATCTATAACTGCATCTCCCAAATGATTATTGATAAAATTATTGAAAGAGAAAAAACTCCCAATCACTCCACAAGATCTAGACATTGATGATATTGCCACACTTTGTTTTGCCGATGATATGTCAATTATCAATTCTAACATTACTCTCCACAACAAAAGACTCAAGAAAATTAACAGATGGTTCAAACAAATATTCCTAGAAATTAATCCATCCAAATCAGTTACAACTTCACTCCCTAAACCAAATGAGGCCTTGATTAACAATACCAAAATTCCAAACCAAGACAACCAAAGAATCCTCGGAGGATATCTTTTTGAATCTAAATTATTTAAGGAAGAACTAGAAAAAAGGAAACATAAGATGATGAATATCCTTAACATCCTTCCAATTAATCTGATTCAACCATATAATCTCAAACAAGTAGTCACATCTAAAACCTTATCCCAAATTAGACACCTTGCACGCAATAATTCAATAAACCAATCCCAAATAGAATCATTCGACTCTTCAATCAGAAACCAAATCAAAAGAAAACTAAATATTGATGCAAGAACACCTAAAGAATGCCTATACTTACAAATCTACCAAGGAGGAATGGGTATTCCATGCCTTGAAATGATGACTGATATCATAACCCTAAGATCATTAATTAATATCTCATGTCACAATTACCAACTCATGCAAGAAGCGGTAAATGATGCTATCACATCAACATTCAACACCAAAAAATCCAAAAACCTAAATATATTTGAAAACTTCCACCACATAGCAAGGAAGTATGAACTTAAAGTTGATAACTGCAACTACATTCCTCAACTTGTAAATGAAGAATCACTAAAATACCATAAGAAATGTAAAAACTTTGAAGTATGGACTGATGGATCTAAAACTGAACAAGGAACTGGATTTGGTATTATTTTACAGTCCAAAAATATAACAACTAGACACAAATTCAAACTTGACCCAATCCATAGCAATAACTTAGCTGAACTACTAAGTATTGTCTACACTCTCCGATTATTACCAACAAAATCAAAAGCAAAAATCTACACAGACAGCGAAATAAGTATCAATTTGCTATCAAATCCTAAATACCGAGGACCATTTCTCCCCCTTAAAACTGAATTTGAATTCCTCAAGAAATCTAAAAACCTACAAATCACCATCATCAAAGTTAAAGGCCACCAAAATAGTGGTAACATTCACGTAGACAAATTAGCCAAAAAGGGATGCACATCAGGAAAATTGATAATTCCTCACAGACAACTTACCCAAAACCAAATTATCCTCAAATCCAATAACCACTGGATTCCAGATATTGCAACATTCATCAAGAACAAACAACTTCAGAAATGGAATGAATCAATAACTTTGAAGAGCAGGAATAAGTTTAACCCTTCTTGCATCTTCCCAACAACATTCAATTTCATGAAGTCAAAGAATATCTCTCCCCAACAAAAATATGCAATCTGGAGAAACATGCACAATGTTCACATGAAAACATTTAAACAACAAACTCACATCTGCCCCAGATGTAATTGCACCGGAACTATTGAACATTATTCCACACGTTGCACATTACTATCGGAGGAAAGAATGTATGCTAAACAACAGATGAAGAGGCTTCTAAACATTGAATTGATTCCCCATGACCGAAATGAAATTCTAACCTCCTCCAAATTCCTTATCGACAGCAGAGGAATCATTCTTAACTCCGACACATATTTTACAAGAAGAAAACAGGACATCATCAAGTACTGGGTAGACATTCAAGCAATTCTATCACTCTTGATGGGTAGAGCTTTTAATCAATACTGGGAAAACGAAAGACCTGAGGCACCGAAGGGCCAATAAATATTTTTTCAATTTTTAGTGAACACCTCAAGCTACGAGAAAACTTTTCGCTGGGAATTTTAATAACACAACGATCATAGGATGATTTTATGATGGTTTCAATCCATCAAAACCTGCCAATGCAATTGATTGTTTCTGACACATAAAGGAAACACCACATCACTATTGGTGCGTCAATATGTTGAATTGGCATTACAAGAGCCATGGTAGCTACTTCTTAAAAATTTGTCACGTCCATGGAGGACTGGAATTGTGACTGAGTTGAAGACAACCATTCCCCCTCATCACAATCACATGATCGACACCATCTCTCTCTCTCAAACAGTCATTACATACTTTCAAGCCACAATCCTTGCATGGAGTTAATGATAAACAAGGCTTGTGGCATGAATTGCACAGCAATGTTGGCATGTTTGGATGGCAGATCTTACAAAGGCCGTCATGGTAACATTTGCAACATGTTGAATTTTGACATTGAAGGCATTTAGAAACGGCATTGGTTAGTCTGTGACAACATTTGCAATGATAAACTATGAATATCGAACATCGTTGACATTCTCCATTATAAGAACATCGCTCACAAACAATATCAGAACAACAGGAACACAATATTAGTTCCGTGTAGTTGGAACAAACTTGGCACTGTCTCCGTTTGCAAATTTCTGAATTGCACCCACAAGTTGCATCACATATTCTTCCAAGCTTGACACAATTACAATTCAAACAACTACATCCAACTTTCTTCTTTGCTTTGTGTTCATCATCATTATTGTCATTAATTTTCTCTCTTTTCCTTTTAAGTTGGTTGGTATTGAAGCACTCGATAGCTTTCAATGCATCATCGAGATTACCATAAAACTTGATCAAAATATTAAGCAATCCAATAGCATCATAAAATGCACAATGTGAATTGTTGTCATTTCCTAAATTAAAGTGTTCAATTAATACATCCTCAGCAAAAACTGGTTTAGATTTCCCTTTCTTTGTCATTTTCCGAGGAAGACAATTGTGTAAAGTCGATTCTGATTTCATTAATCGGAGAGAATCAACAAAGACAATATTGTCATGATTAAATTCAGAAAACTTTCCGAAAAATTCTTTGGCAAAAACTTTAAAATCCAAACGGTCTCCATTATGAGCTATTAAGTAAGTTTTTCCTTGAGAGTTATTGTTTAAAAATTGGATAATATCCATCACATGCCCTTCAATAGGCAATTTTGATCTTAAACTATTCAAGTTAAGTCCTGTAATTGATTGTGCTTGGTTAGAAATCACTTTTCCAGGATTAATTAAGCCATACAAAACAGCTCCAGTCAAAACGTCCACAAAACAATATTCCGTAATTTTTGGTGGATCATTATTCTTCCATAATCCAGTCGTTTCAAAATCAAAAAATACATATTTGTTTTGAGGTGAAGTTTCTGACATTTGAGTTGAATCTTCTGAAATAGAGTCGATGGTGGCGATATTTGATGTTGAAATATTTTCTGCTTGTGATTGCTTCTCGTTAGATGGAACAAATAATCCTTTTTCTGAATTAAATGTAATAACTGATTCTTTTGGTAATTCAGGTTCTGTTCGAATTCGAACTTGCTTAAAGGTATTGGTTACCAATTTGGTTGCTATTTCCTCAACAATACCCTCAACATGTTGGCCAAATTGGCGAGATTTGAGTGAAATAATAATTGTGTTGTACAGTGTATCTTTGCATTGCTGAGGTGAATAATTGTGACATTGTAAGTGCTTAATAAATGATCGTTGTCAGACCATTATTTGATTACATTCAGGGCAGCTGAGAAAAATATTGTTCATAATAGTTCCATCATCCGCGACTGGTGCTTGTTTACATAAATACTCTCGTATCAGCATTACATTTTTCTGTGGAAGAAAATCTTGAGTGACATCGAGCACATATTCATACATCTCTTCAGAAATAGTTTGATCTTTCTCTAACAAAGTGTCCTCATCGTCTTCTTGAAGAATGTGTTTCTTTACATAGTATTTTCGATGTAATTCAGAATAGTCTAAGCTTACGTTACAATTTCCATAACACTTTGTGGTTGATTGTTGATTGACATTAATTGGAGAATTTTTTGCCAATTTCGTCTTCAAAGCAATCCATACGGCTCGATAGATCCCACAATAATCTCGAAAATTAGGGTATCGTATTTTTCCTCGAATTAAGGAAAAAAAAGTTCAACAATTAATGTCGAAATTCCACAAGCCTTAATTTGAGTATGGTTTCCATATTTTTCAAAAAGAGAACGAAGTGAAGTCATAGTCATCACAATATGAGAATACAATTCGTCACTATGATGTTAGAATTTGCATCTTTCCATTCCTTAAGTGTTGTCAGTACAGATTCAATTAATTGTTTTTTCTCATTCCAGTTTGAACATCGTTCATCGTCAAAAATTTGATGTATTTGTTGCATTAACGTTAAATATTTTGCTAATGCACAACATCCTATTTGCTTGCTTTGTTCAATTCCACTAATAACATTAGAATCTATCAATGCAAAAACAGGTTCCATTTTCATAATGTCGACTGGGTAAATTATATTTTCCGATACCCAGTCTCGCAGTTGGGGTTCATTTCTAACCTTCAATAATGTATTCATAGAAAAACTCTCTTTTTCAATAATCAAATCATCCCCTTTCAATAAACAATTTCTCAACCGTTTGAGCAAATGAGACCAATCAAAAAGGTGAACATAATTTTCATTAGTATGAGAGGTTGCATATTGATAATTACCAGCTAATCCATCACTACAACCTCCAACCACTTCTAAAACATAATCTCCATAAGAAGTTCGTTTGAATTGATCTCTAATTTCTGTCATTTTCTTTGTAATAAATTCATAATGGTTTGATTTGTGACCACCAAAACAAATAGGAAAAGACATCTCACCGTCAATAGTTGTTGCAAAAAACTGGCACACATGACTAGCAATATCGTCTGGTGTAATTTCTCTTTTTGCGTTATATATATCTTCAAAAGACTTTTCATTGCAATTTGTGAATCCAATTACTTTTCCAGTACTTTTCATCACACATAATCCTCCTCTAATCTCTATTTCATCATATGAAATTATGATCTTATTACTAATATTATTCAATGCCATGGCTTTAACAATATCTTTCAAATCACTGTCGACAAGGTTACCAAAAGACAAGTCTGGAAGATAGCTCTTAATTGTTGAGATAGATGGAAGTAATAGATTAAGCTTATCTAATGCGTTTTCAGATGTTATAGTTTCACCGGGAGAATTTCCTTTCAAAATATTCCACAAACGAGAACCACCATAAAATCGAAGTAATAAACACCAATGAATGATACACTCTTTGTATCGAAAACCGTTAACATTTTTCGACGAAACCAAATTTTGCAAAGTATTTTCTAATAATTGATAAAAGAACTGGGTTTCATGTAACTTTCCTTCCTCTAGCGCAATCGAGAGAAGTTCTACCAAATAATGTTTTTGATCTTTTTCTTCAATTAATTCTTCGAAATTCTTAATTGTAGTATCTCGTCGAGAGATTTTTGCCTTCAATGATTTGATGACATTTTTGTATTCTTGTGTTCTTGCAGCGAGGTGAGCTGTTTTGGTATTTTGGTTTTCAATTGTTCGCTGATAATGGCGTAATTTTGTTTCATAGCATTCATAACATTTTTCAAACTCCATATTTGTTGAGATTGCAATTATTGCAGTCTACACTAAAAAAACAAAATTCGCCATGATGATTGAAATTCACACTTCCGAAGCTGTGGAGAATATTAAAGTAGCAACATTGAAGATGAGTGTTGCAGTCTTGTAGCCTGCACCCAAGAAGGACTCTTGAGCATTAGCCAATTTTACAGTCCGAATAAAAACGTTACCTATGAAACACATGATGAACATGAGAACGCTCAAATTCGATAATGTAAAGAGTAACTCGAGAGTATTTGCGACATTCATACCCACCAAATGGGAATATGGAATATTGGTATCGGTAATGATGAGAGAGCTGTTCTCATAGATGAAGGTTTCCATGTAGAGAGAAGAGTTTGTGGAGTAACGAGAGGCAACATAATTTCGTGCTTGAGTAACAATGGACATGTTGATTGAGAAGAAGAGTTGTTGCTGCGTTGTTGCATGTTATGGAGAGTGGCAGTTAACGAGCCCAAGGACCAAGTGTCTGTTGCCATAGGCATTATTGATTGAAGGAGAAAAGGTGAATTGTTTTTGATCAGATGTCTTGCTGTCGTTAAAACAAAATCACAAACACGAACAAATCAGCTTAAAATTCATGAACTCTTACAGGTGATTGACAGAGAGAGAAGACTAAATTTGTTAGACATTTCATCTATGATTGTGTACATTCACAAGATGTCCATTTCATTCAGCATGTATCTCTCATTCAAGAAAGGAAGAAATTCATGATCTCCCATTTTTAATAAGGTGGTTTGTGTTGTTGTGAACAAATGTTGCAAAACAT
The DNA here is from genome assembly GCF_008403515.1 of Naegleria fowleri. NCBI lineage: Eukaryota > Heterolobosea > Eutetramitea > Acrasida > Naegleriidae > Naegleria > Naegleria fowleri. The sequence continues at coordinate 657,195 of NW_025407966.1, forward strand.
GACTTTTTCGCATTGAAAATTGAAAAACACTTTAGGTTCCACAAATGGAATTAGTTGTGAATTGAAAAAGTTTCTGAGTCTCAATAATGATGGCAATGCTTAACTCACGTTGGTATTGACTGGAATCAGCAACAATTAATTGTTCTTTGCTTAGAAAAGTGAAGCAACAACACTCAAGATCATAATTGTGAAAAGAAGTCCGTACAATGACTTCATTTCTAAAAGTGATGCTTCACTCACTGCTCTCGTGGTACTGTTTTGGGGCTTATTTGAGATTTGAAGATTATTCGAAGTGACAACTCTCGTTTGACAATTATTTCCAGTAAAGCCTGCTTTACATGAGCACTTGTCTACATCCGAACAAATACCATTTCCAGAACAAACTTGAGCTGATGTGGAGGAAACTCCAACCACATGTCACAAATTCGCAATTATTTCCAGTGTATCCAACACTGCATGAACAAGTGTTAGTGGCTACACATTTTCCTCTCGAAGAACAAACATTAGGACTGAACTTGGAAAAACCATTGCAAAGAACATCTGTAACGCTGGTCGAGGTCGCAGAGTCATAAGCTAAACCGTCTTGGCAATAAGGTTCTAAAACTCTCACAATATTATTCGTTGTATCAGAAAAATACACTTTTCCAGTTGCATTGGATCCTGAAACGCTTGTAGGGGTATACAAGTAGGTCTGGAAAGGAGATAAGGCATCACCATTAAATCCATAAAAATAATGGCCCCCAATAGTTGAAATTGTGCCATTAGAATCAACCTTACAAATACGACGATTCAAAGTATCTGCAATGAAAATATGACCCAACTCTGAGATGTGAATTCCAGATGGAGAATTTAGTTGAGCTGATGTTGCAGGAGTTCCTTCTCCGTCAAATCCTGCATTACCATTTCCAACAACTGTCACAATATTGCCATTTAACAAAATTTTACGAATGCGGTGATTCAAAGTGTCTGCAATATAACACTCTCCCGTTTTGGAAACATAGATAGCATTGGGAGAGTTCAATTGAGCACTAGTTGCCATAATATTATCACCATTATAACCGGCAACACCAGATCCTGCAATGGTAGTAACGATTCCACTCAAAGCACTGATATGTTCTGAACGAAGTGAAGGGCATGAATGTTTCGATTGCAAACATTAAAAGAGTTTGGTTGAGCAACGAAAAATATTTTCATGCTCAAAAAATTTTCTGCATATTCGTGCGTTTTGATTTGCTTAGTGACTTCTAGCTTTCCCTTAATATATCTCGCTTTCTCGCTCTCTCATTCCCACGCTCATCATGACCAAAGTAAAACCTTCGACTCCTAAAAACTTTCAAGACAATGAGTCAGAACAGACTCAATCCCTTCTTGGAGTTATTATTAGTGATGATGGTTCTCTCTCAAGCTCACCTAAACCATCCACTCCAAAGAAGAGAAATAATCGTCGCTCAGCTTCTCTTAAGAAGAACATTCGGAAGCAAATTAGAGAAACTGAATGTCCACCACCAATTATAAACGGGTCCAAAGGAGAATCTTCACATTCAACTCCTCTAGTGGTTTCTTCAAACAACATTTCTACCCAACCGTCATCCAATTCCATTCCTGCGAATGAACCTCAGCATGACTATTGGAGAGAAATTCTCCTTGAATCTCACTTCGAGAGATTTGGTTCGTTGGGCGAAAATTACAACAATGACGAGCTTTATAACTTGTTAGTAGCTCATTCCAACGTTGCAATAACCTCTGCTTCATTTTGGAAGAAAAGAATCAACGTGTTATTGCAAAAGTTCGCTCCTTTTATCAGCCCAATGAATTCTGCATATGGTACAGATAAAATCAAATCTAAAGGATATAAACGCGTGATGGAAATCCTCCACAAATTGTGTTGTGTTTGTAGAGCAGGTAGAAGTCAAAAAGACTTCAGTTTGATCTTCAATTTTGAAGCTCTTGAACTCTCTGAATTACTGATGAGACTGGTGATGGTATTCATTAGCGAAGGAACAGAGAACAACTCTTTTGAAGCAGCGGATAACTTTTTGGATTTGACTGCCAAAGAAAGAGAGAAGAGCAGAAAGAGAGTTCAACAAAATCATCAAGAAGATGTTATTAAGAATATGAACCAATTTATGAATAGATCATCCAGACGTCGTGGCGGATATGACAGAAATCGTGGATATTATCAGAGATACCAACCATACAACATTCCACAACCAGCATCAAGTGGAAATCCTCATTCTGGGAACAAACCACCGTTTCAAAGACGAGGTTACAACTCCAACACCAACACCAACCCCAACTCCCAACAAACTCCTTCTTCTAATACCCTCTGACGAGGAAGTAATGGGCGGACGCCTATTAAACTTTTCAGACAATTGGAAGGAATGGGGAACTTCACATTATGTTTGGAACATGATCAACCAAGGTGTTCGTCTTTCATCAAACCCCTCATTTTGGAAGAAGTTTCATCAACGTCAGTTCAATCAGCAAGAATCAGAATGGATCAGAGTAGAACTTCTGAAAATGTTGCAACTCAAAATTATAGGTCCAGGATCGTCACAAATAGTCTTAAATCCAATCAATGTTGTCCCGAAGAAAGGAAAGGATATTTTTCGATTCATCTTAGATCTACGAATTATCAATGGAGGTATAGAAGTAGCATCCTTCAAAATGGAGGCTTTACTCAAATGCATCAAGTTTTAATGATCGACCTCATCCAATCGATCCAGTGATCAGTGCAAATAGTTTTTGTCCTGTTCAAATTCTTAAGACCTATATGAACCTTGTTAAGGAATTTAAATCTCCTGATTCACCTCTATTCTCTTTTCGAGATAATCAATTCCTTACAACCACACAAATTTCAGAATTAATACGAAATGCAATTAGATTAGTGGATAGCAAAACAAAAGTCTCCGGACATAGCTTACGTATAGAAATTTCCTCGAAAGGAATGTCTATTGAAGTCAACAAGATTATGAGTCGATGGGCGTCAGATAAGTCAGTACTTAGATATTCTCGCCGAATTGGTTTTGCAGAAAACAACTTCTCCACCAAACTCTTCAATACTCGGAACTAACCCATTTGTTCCTCTAAATTCTTCGATCCTTCTTTGTGGAATCAGCATGATCATTCCTGCAAATATTAATTCTATTTCATGTTATTCGTCTTATTATTGCTATTCACTCGTTCTGCCACTGTGTTTAAAAAGTTCTTTAAATATGTCTCCTGTTTTCCATCGAAAAGTGAGTCATAATTACTCATGTCAATAAAGGAGCACAAATAGTTTTTCTGATATTTCTTAACAACCTCTTTCGAAAATGTTTCAGTTGCATGAAGTCCAATACACACATGCATCATCTTTGATGATTTAAATACTTCTAAAACATCATTTCTGATATCATTATACCATTTTGCACTTGAATTAACTTTCATGCCTTTACCATTCACATCATCTATAATCTTTTTTGAATTATCCTTCACAACGAAACAATTTACATTGTTAATCTTAGTTTCTTCAATATGATTACTATTTAAATTGTAAAGGGTTTCAGATTTCAATTTTCCATAATTATCGAGATAAAATAGTTCAGGGATAGTGGAACTAAAATATGAATGTGGATCAAATTTAGTTCCAGCTTGAACTTTACACTGGAAACCCATTGGTATGATCAAATTTGTAGAGCCATCAATTCTATTAATACCAAACAGGTCGTTATGGTGTGAATTAGATAGAGTAATAAAAACCCCATCAAGTAAATCCCACTTCTTCTCGGCAAAGTGTGTCCAGAACAACTGTTCTCCGTTTAAATTTTTCTTCTTCTTTGGTTGTATAACGCCTTTAGAAATACAGTACTCAATATATCCATTTGGATCTAAACAATGTTTGCACTTGAATATATGGTCTTTTAGGTTTGGATTGTTGGTGATTAGTGGCTTGAAACAACCAATGTCAGATAAACGTGTACCGTCCAACTCTGCAAGTCTTAACATAACAATCGATTCCAAATCAATGTTGTGATCTGAAGATTCCAGGAGCAATTTGATCATTTCTTGAATAATCCTTTTCATCAATTCTGAATCATTCAATTCTTTAAATAATTCTGAGTCATCCAACTCTAAATCATCCAATTCTGAATCATCCAATTCTTTCAATTCTGAATCATTTGATGCTTTCAATTTCGGATCATCCTTGTTGGGTAATATTTCCTTTAGAAATTTTAGTCCAAGTATGTATCCAAGAAAGTCCTTTGCGGAAAACACAAAATAACGTCTGGTCTGGTATTTTTCAAAAGCAGTGCTTTCTGGTCCAGAAAATCCAGAAGAGAGTAAAGCATCAGCAACACCATCTATGTGTACCTTAAACTCAGAACCTAAAAATGGAAAACGATAATGAGCAACATATTTGACAACGGCGTCTTGAATTCCTTGTTGAATTGCCTGTTGTGTTTCTAATCGAAGAGCCAACTTCGAATTATAGGTTTCGTTATAACGATCTATTATATTCTTTTTTGCTGCCAATAAAAACAGCTTTATGACCTTCTTAATAGCCTCTATCAGGTCGTTCTTTGGAGAAAGTTTTTCTAATGCCCATGTGATTAATCTTCTTCTAAAGTACTTGTACCCTTTTTCATGTAAATAGAATAAAATCTCTTTCTTCTCGTTGTCTGGTATATTGATATGTTTTTCCAAAAATGAAATGGTATCATCTCGCGCAATCAAACCAAAGTCAAATATTTTAACTATATCAATCTTTGCTTCAGTTTTACCAAGAGCTGATTGTATAATACCTCCTACATCGACAGAAAAATTAGTTCCAGAAAATATAGATACATGAAATTTCCTTATGGTACCAATTAACTGTGCAAACTTGGTTAAAAGTCCTCTCTTCTCACCACTCGAACTTATTAACTCGGAAAGCTTTTCACAACCACCTATGTAAGAGTTACCAGCATCAGAGTCAGTATTTTTTCTAATGAAATAATATTATGAATCATGTTTGTAAAATTAATCAATACAAACCTTGCATAAACATTTGCTTCATCAATAACCACAACAAAATGTTCAATTTTCTTAACTATTCCAAATAGAGCAGAATTGTCATTAAGTGAATCAATTATCTTGGTCACTAGGTTGTCAATAAATCCCCTCAAGACATCCGGAGAAGAATAAACATATTCCAATGTGTACTCTAGAGCTTTTTGACTGGCGTCGGTTTTGCCATTTGATTGCATATACGCAAGATATGGAAGTATTCCACCATTAATAATATTTCCATCCTTATCTCTCTGAACAAAGTATTCAAATACAGTTGGCATTTGTTTGGCTTCATCAATTAGCTTTGAAATATAAATCAATCTACAGATGAATACAAATAGTACTATTTGTTCAACCGAGCCAAAAAGTTCATAAGCCTTCATCCCATTTAAGTAGCAAAATGCTTGACACATCAATGCATCAGTTGTCAATCCACTAGATGCCTCGGATGTTGAAGAACATGTTAAAATCATTCCAGGATTGTGGCATAATAAACGCACGCAAGTTGATGTCTTGCCAACACCGGATGGACCCATAAACATTAAGGCGCTTCGTTTACTCTCGTCTACCCTTTTCAATAAGTCATCATCTTTTGCTGTAGTGATATGGAATTGTGTAAAATATGGTAATTCATGTTTGGCAATTGAATCACCTATTAATGGCAATTTAGTAGACCGATATCGTTCATAAAAGTTTGGATAGCCAAATCTAACTTTCACAGAAGGAATAGTAGTCTTTGCGCGTAATGTTTGCTCAAATTCATTTACCTTATCAATAGTCAACACCTTATTAGGGTTCTTGGTTGCCAACTCGTTCCGTGTGTTAGAATAAAACTTTTGGAAATCGTTTTCCTTGTTATGGCATGCTTGTTCTATTTCCTCAAGAAGGTTCTTCTCAAAGGTTAACAATGGTATTGATATCTTGTCTTTTTTTATCAACTCATCTACAACCCAATTGACTACAGTTTCGCATGTGATTGGAGGTGGGCCAATATATTTTTCAATTATTTGTTTCATGATATCATTTGCAGAGAGTTCATTCCCATTTGGTTGAGCTTTTTCGAGTTCGTACACAATCTTTGAGAGAGTTGTTCCATCAAATTTTGCATCATAGAAAGGCTGAGCTTGCTCTATGGTTAATCCAGCCCCACCGTTTAGTTTTGATTGGCACAATGCATCCTTTGTTTGATCCTTGTCCCACAAACGAAAAAGTTTGGGCATTAATGTTTCATTGACCCAATTAACAACAGTCTTGCAAGTACTTGACGGAACTTGAGCACAGTCTTTGCTTTGAGACAAGGAGGCAATAGCAGCTAGCCTTCCGACCTCTTTGATATCCTTTACAATGTTATCAAGAGAGTTTCCTTTGAAACCAGCGTCAACGAGAGGTTTGACATCATCAACGGTCAATGAGGCTCCACCTTCACCTTTCTTCATACAAAGGATAGAAGCAACTTCTTCCTTTGTCCACTCATCGTAATTAGTGAAGGAGAGAACTATTGTGGACACTACTTGAATGGGAGAGTTATTATTAGCTGTTGGTTGTGGTGCCATATAGATTGATTTTTGGTTGGGATCATCAGAAGCAGTTGGTTGTTCTACATGGTTGTGCTCAGCACCACTTCCGTTTCCTCCCGGTCCGGTAGAAGAAGAAAGACTTTTTGTTGTTACTTCATCTTTTGCCAACAAGGAAGATAATGTATGGAAAGAGCGTACCGAAGTGTTCCTTGTATGATGATGATTGGACAAAGATTTCCGAAGCGAGAGGTTAGAGTCTGAACCAAGTGTATCAACACCAAAAACTACACCTCTGAAAAACCGAGAGAAAGAGAGTGTTGGTGTTGTTGATGAGGCTTGTTTACCACGAAATAAATGGCTAGCAACGTTTTTCATCACGTCAAAATATTTTTTTTAAAAATTCCGATTAAAAAAATATCATCACGGTCCGTTCAGATGAGAGGGATGTCTGTGCTACTTGTGGAGGTTCACTCTCCTTAGTTTCGTCATTGGCCGTTGGACTTGCTTCTTGAATATGGGGAACAATATGATCTTGAGATGACCCTGGTTCCGACATCCAAGTGTTATCGGAAAGTGGCGGCTCTGCAAGGTGTGCTAGACAACCCTCAAAATCTTCCAAGCCAATTTCAAGATCACTCATATCTTCCAACTCAAGTCTTTCCATTTCCTCTTCGATTTGTTTTGAGCAAGATTCATCTGGAATCACCTCTGGTTGTTCCATTGTTAATTGATGATCATCACCAAAAGAATATGGTTTCAAATGTGAACGATGGTAAGTTGCTGTGCTTCCAACGGTCTCAGTTTGTCTGTATCCTCCTGTTTCTTGGAAACGAATTTTATAGTAGCCATTACCACAATTTTCGACTACAACAGCCTTCTTGTTAAAACCAGAATCTTTTGTTTTTAATTGAGCTGTAGGAGGAGCCACTAATACTGCACAATCAATTGCTATTGGTCCAGCGATGGTTGCACCACCAACAGTAGCTCGTCTTATTTGGTTCTTCGTGTTTTTAGCGTTCTTATGTGCGATGTTTTCACGGAGTTCTGCGATTAGGATTCTTCGATCCATTGCTATCTGAGACATCCTTTGTTTGGAAATTATGTCATCAGTCATAATCGGATGAAGGGAGTTCATGACAAATTCTGGCGAATAGCCAGTTGAGGTGTGAGGACGTATATTAATATTCAAAATCACTGTTGGAAAATAAGTTGGCCAACTACGAGATTGGAAGTATTTCAAAATTACACGTATCATTTTTTTGATGGTTTTTTGCAAACGTTCAACCATACCATTTGCTTTTGGTCTCCCTGTTAATACATAATGTCATTTAACCTCAATGCCTACTTGGCTGGAACAAAACTCTTCAATTTCTTGAGATTTGAATTCACCACCGTTGTCAGACACAAAAGTAACCTTATTCACACCTCTTGCCTTGAAGAAATCAATTACTTGCTGGGCATGAGAGGCAATAACACTTGACTTTTTGCTAGACTATAATATAAATCCAAACACATATTTGGATAAACCATCAACAAATACTACCCAACCATCAGTTGTTCCACATTTGGGAAAGAATGCACATTCAACAAAAACTAATTCTCCAACACAAGTAGGATCATAATGATTATCCAATACGATAGCTTTAGATGCCTCTTTAGTTCTGCAACTCTCGCAAGAACTTTTTACCTTCTGGAATTTTTCTTGGAACTTTGGAATGTAATACATTGATGAAGCAACTGATTCACAAATATCTCGACCTGCATGACCTTGATTGACATGAATATCGATAATAATGCCTTCATATTCATGTTCTTTGAGAATTTGAACCCATTTATCAGTTTTGATTGTTTGGACATCATATACATCCTTGGGGAGCTGTTGAGTCATGTCGATAATCCTTTCTAATTGCTCATCTGTGAGATTATCCTTAAGGACTTTCTTTTCTTCTGATTTGTACTTGTTGAAGTAGAGAATACCATCTTGCAATTTAAAGTAAGGGAGTATCTTCTTAACGTGACTAGTGATGTTGGTTGATTTGGATTCTAAGGCTGTCCTTACTTGATCGATAACTTTCTGAGTGACGCTAACTTTGCCATTTAATGGATTTCTTCCCATTTTTCTTTATTGAAAATCGAAAAAGTTGGTTTGTGGGAAACAATTTGGAGGGAATTGAACTGTTTATTAAAAATTTATTTATTTATTGATTATTAAATCAATATGTAACGGTTGGATGAATATGTTGTTTGTATTGATTGAGATGATTCGCTTCCTCTAGTAGTTCAAGGGGTTTGGGTTTGGGTTTGGGTTTGGGTTTGGGTTTGGGTTTGGGTTTGGGTTTGGGTTTGGGTTTGGGTTTGGGTTTGGGTTTGGGTTTGGGTTTGGGTTTGGGTTTGGGTTTGGGTTTGGGTTTGGGTTTGGGTTTGGGTTTGGGTTTGGGTTTGGGTTTGGGTTTGGGTTTGGGTTTGGGTTTGGGTTTGGGTTTGGGTTTGGGTTTGGGTTTGGGTTTGGGTTTGGGTTTGGGTTTGGGTTTGGGTTTGGGTTTGGGTTTGGGTTTGGGTTTGGGTTTGGGTTTGGGTTTGGGTTTGGGTTTGGGTTTGGGTTTGGGTTTGGGTTTGGGTTTGGGTTTGGGTTTGGGTTTGGGTTTGGGTTTGGGTTTGGGTTTGGGTTTGGGTTTGGGTTTGGGTTTGGGTTTGGGTTTGGGTTTGGGTTTGGGTTTGGGTTTGGGTTTGGGTTTGGGTTTGGGTTTGGGTTTGGGTTTGGGTTTGGGTTTGGGTTTGGGTTTGGGTTTGGGTTTGGGTTTGGGTTTGGGTTTGGGTTTGGGTTTGGGTTTGGGTTTGGGTTTGGGTTTGGGTTTGGGTTTGGGTTTGGGTTTGGGTTTGGGTTTGGGTTTGGGTTTGGGTTTGGGTTTGGGTTTGGGTTTGGGTTTGGGTTTGGGTTTGGGTTTGGGTTTGGGTTTGGGTTTGGGTTTGGGTTTGGGTTTGGGTTTGGGTTTGGGTTTGGGTTTGGGTTTGGGTTTGGGTTTGGGTTTGGGTTTGGGTTTGGGTTTGGGTTTGGGTTTGGGTTTGGGTTTGGGTTTGGGTTTGGGTTTGGGTTTGGGTTTGGGTTTGGGTTTGGGTTTGGGTTTGGGTTTGGGTTTGGGTTTGGGTTTGGGTTTGGGTTTGGGTTTGGGTTTGGGTTTGGGTTTGGGTTTGGGTTTGGGTTTGGGTTTGGGTTTGGGTTTGGGTTTGGGTTTGGGTTTGGGTTTGGGTTTGGGTTTGGGTTTGGGTTTGGGTTTGGGTTTGGGTTTGGGTTTGGGTTTGGGTTTGGGTTTGGGTTTGGGTTTGGGTTTGGGTTTGGGTTTGGGTTTGGGTTTGGGTTTGGGTTTGGGTTTGGGTTTGGGTTTGGGTTTGGGTTTGGGTTTGGGTTTGGGTTTGGGTTTGGGTTTGGGTTTGGGTTTGGGTTTGGGTTTGGGTTTGGGTTTGGGTTTGGGTTTGGGTTTGGGTTTGGGTTTGGGTTTGGGTTTGGGTTTGGGTTTGGGTTTGGGTTTGGGTTTGGGTTTGGGTTTGGGTTTGGGTTTGGGTTTGGGTTTGGGTTTGGGTTTGGGTTTGGGTTTGGGTTTGGGTTTGGGTTTGGGTTTGGGTTTGGGTTTGGGTTTGGGTTTGGGTTTGGGTTTGGGTTTGGGTTTGGGTTTGGGTTTGGGTTTGGGTTTGGGTTTGGGTTTGGGTTTGGGTTTGGGTTTGGGTTTGGGTTTGGGTTTGGGTTTGGGTTTGGGTTTGGGTTTGGGTTTGGGTTTGGGTTTGGGTTTGGGTTTGGGTTTGGGTTTGGGTTTGGGTTTGGGTTTGGGTTTGGGTTTGGGTTTGGGTTTGGGTTTGGGTTTGGGTTTGGGTTTGGGTTTGGGTTTGGGTTTGGGTTTGGGTTTGGGTTTGGGTTTGGGTTTGGGTTTGGGTTTGGGTTTGGGTTTGGGTTTGGGTTTGGGTTTGGGTTTGGGTTTGGGTTGGGTTTGGGTTTGGGTTTGGGTTTGGGTTTGGGTTTTGGGTTTGGGTTTGGGTTTGGGTTTGGGTTTGGGTTTGGGTTTGGGTTTGGGTTTGGGTTTGGGTTTGGGTTTGGGTTTTTGGGTTTGGGTTTGGGTTTTTGGGTTTGGGTTTGGGTTTGGGTTTGGGTTTGGGTTTTTGGGTTTGGGTTTGGGTTTGGGTTTGGGTTGGGTTTGGGTTTGGGTTTGGGTTTGGGTTTGGGTTTGGGGTTTGGGTTTGGGTTTGGGTTTGGGTTTGGGTTTGGGTTTGGGTTTGGGTTTAGTTTGGGTTTGGGTTTGGGTTT